>NC_059328.1:99058750-99380000 GCF_018350155.1 Leopardus geoffroyi
ATGTATTGCAAAGATTCTACCATATTCTAAAAGACTCGTATTTCTAAAACTACATGGGTATATCTGGTATACTTCTTCAACTTCCTTATGGAAAATTCTTGCCTAGGAATTATTTAGTGAATAAATTTTGTTTGTGAGGTATTTCTGGCCCCAGGCTCTATATTTGAGTTAAAGAAGCCATTTCCTCAGTGGTTATACGTCCATAACTTTTCCATAAATCATTCTTTTAAAAAAAATTTTTTTTAATGTTTATTTTTGAGACAAAGAGAGAGCATGAGCAGGGGAGGGGCAGAGAGAGAGAGAGAGAGACACAGAATCCGAAGCAGGCTCCAGGCTCTGAGCTGTCAGCACAGAGCCCGACGCGGGGCTCGAACTCATGGACTGTGAGATCATAACCTGAGCTGAAGTCGGATGCTCAACCGACTGAGCCATCCAGGCACCCCCATAAGTCATTCTTTTATTAAAGATCATTTCCGTTGTGAGTAGCTCCTCTCCCATACATTTTACCTTTAATGCCCTCTTAAAAAGAGAAGTTCTTGGGGTGCCTGTGTGGTTCAGTTGGTTGAGCGTCCAACTTCGGCTTACCGTCATGATCTCACAGTCCGTAATTCGACCCCCGCAATGGGCTCTGTGCTGACAGCTCAGAGCCTGGAGCCTGCTTTGGATTCTGTGTCTCCCTCCCTCTCTGCCCTTCCCCTGCTCATGGTCTGTCTGTCTGTCTGTCTGTCTCTCTCTCTCTCTCTCCGCTCATGGTCTGTCTCTCTCTCTCTCTCTCTCTCTCTCTCTCTCTCTCTGTCAAAAATAAATCAGCATTAAAAAAAAAAAGAGAAGTTCTTTGTGTATTTGATTATTGAAACAATCTGTGAAGTACTGTGAGCTGAAACACGTTAGAAATAGCTGTTTTTTTTTTTCTCATCCCACTAAATAGCAAACTTCCAACACTACATGATTTGGTCTCATACTTGTTTCTTCAAATCTCCAGCAGTGTGTTGTGTCCCCATGTCTATCAGTGAAATTTGCTGACATGGGAGTGCATTTTAGTTGGTTACCTTCTTAGTGTTTGTGTACTATTTCAGCCTTCTCCCCAAGGCTCCCCTTCTCTTTGCATCCCCCCACACACACTCTCTTTCTCTCTCAAAATAAATAAATAAATATTTTTAAAAAGCTTCTAAGTATTTACCATTATATTTAGTGAAATGTTTAAAAACTTTTTTTTAATCTTCACTTATTTTTGAGAGACAGTGACAGAGTGTGAGCAGGGGAGGGGCAGAGAGAGAGGGAGACACAGAATCTGAAGTAGGTTCCAGACTCCAAGCTGTCAGCACAGAGCCGGATGGGGGGCTTGAACTTACAAACCATGAGATCATGACCTGAGCTGAAGTCAGATGCTTAGCCAACTGAGCCACCCAAAAGCCCCAGATTTAGTAAAATGTTTAAAAGTACTAGATTATGACATTATTTTAACTTTTTTATTTTTATTTAATTTATTATTTTTTAAAAAATTTTTTTTTCAACGTTTATTTATTTTTGGGACAGAGAGAGACAGAGCATGAACGGGGGAGGGGCAGAGAGAGAGGGAGACACAGAATCGGAAACAGGCTCCAGGCTCTGAGCCATCAGCCCAGAGCCCGACGCGGGGCTCGAACTCACGGACCGCGAGATCGTGACCTGGCTGAAGTCGGACGCTTAACCGACTGCGCCACCCAGGCGCCCCTAATTTATTTTTAAATTTACATCCAAGTTAGTTAGCATATAGTGCAACAATGATTTCAGGAGTAGATTCCTTAATGCCCCTTATCCATTTAGTCCATCCCCACTCCAGTAACCCATTGTTTGTTCTCCATATTTAAGAGCCTCTTATGTTTTTGTCCCCCTCCCTGTTTTTGTATTATTTTTGCTTCCCTTTCCTTATGTTCATCTATTTTGTATCTTAAAGTCCTCATATGAGTGAAGTCATATGATATTTGTATTATGATATGATTTTAAATGTCACTGAAAAACTTAAGAGGTTTGCTCTCATGTTTTGGATGGTTAATTTTTAAAATCAGTTCATTGAAGTTTAATTTATACAAAGTAAAATTCACCCTTCAGAGATGGTTCAAATTCTATGAATTTGACAAATGTGTAAGTTCATTTAACCAATATAATCAAAATCTAGAACATTTCCATCACCCTAAAAGCATCCCAGTCTCCCTTAGTAACCAGTTCCTTTGTCCCACCCAACCTCAGATAATCAGTGATCTGATTTCTGTTCCTATAGTTCTGCCTTTTCCAGAATATTGTAAAAATGGAATCATACAGTGTGTAGATTTTTGAGTCTGCTTTTTTCCCTCAACATAAGGCTATTGGGATTCATCCATGTTGTTGCATGAATCAGCAATTTGGTGGTGGTGTTGTTATTTTCCTGGATGGTAGCCCATTGTATGATGTAGCACAATTTGTTTATCTATTCTCAGATGAATCGGCATTTGGGGTGTTTCCAGTTGGATACTAAGACTGCAGCTAAGAGAGGCACCTGGGGGGTTTAGTCGATTGAGCATCTGACTCTTGATTTCGGCTCAGGTCACGATCTCATGGACGTGAGTTAGAGCTTAAGATTCTCTCTCTCCCTCTCCCTCTGTTTTTCCCCTGCTCACTCTCTCTCTCTCTCTCTCTCAAAAAAAAAAAAAAAATACAGCTAACAAATTTGGTATAACCATGCCCATACAGGCATGTGTGAGGGCATATGTATATACAGTTCTCCTGTAAATAACTAGGGTGAGATCATTGGGTGGTATGGTGTTTGTTGATCTTCATGAGAAATTGCCAAACTCTTTTACAAAGTAGTTTTATCATTTTACATTTTTGCCAGCAGGGCTCCAGCTGTCCAACAAATTCCCTAGTATTTATTATGTTAGTTTTTAAAAGCTTATTTTAAGCCATTCTAATAGGTGTCTGGTGGTATCTCATTGTAATTTTATCTTATATAACCCCCACCCCCTTTCAGCTTTACTGAGGTATAATGCATTTAATAAACTGCATTCATTTAAAGTGCACCGTGTAATAGAGTTTGGGGATATGTGTAGAGCCGTGAAACCATCACCACCATCAGGGCCATGAGCATATCAATTATACTCTTATCCATCCCCGCTCATCCTCCCTCCTGCTCACCCCACAGGAAACCATTGGTCTAATTTCTGTCACTAGAGATTATTTTGTGTTTCTAGAATTTTATATAAATGGGATCAAATATTAGGTTTTCTTTTTTGCGTGCCTTTTCTCAATGGGTCATTATTTTGAGATCCTTCTGTACTGTTGTATGTATCAATAGTTTGTTCCTTATTACTGCAGGGGAGTACCCATTTTACCATTTTCAGAACTCCTTATATGATTGCGGAGATACAAGTTTCTGTCTGGGAACATATTTCTTCTGCCTGGAGAATGCCCTTTAACCTCAGGTCAGCTGGCACTGAATTTTCTCACCTATTGTTTTTCTGAAAATGTCTTTACTTGCTTTCATTTTTGAAAGATTTGCACTGGGTATAGAATTCTAAATTGACAGCTGTTTTTATTTTTTTTCTTTCAGTATTTTAAATATGTGCTGGGTTGGTTTTGTTTTGTTTTGTTTTTTTTTTTTTTTTTTTTGGCTTGTGTAGTTTTTGACGAGCAGTCTGCTCTAGTCCTTATCTTTATTCCTCTGTATATCATGTATTCTCCCTCTACTCCTCCAGCTGCCATCAAAACTTTTTCTTTATTTTGGCTTTTCAGCAGGTTAACTATGATGTATGCAGGTGTGTGTGAAGTATTTTGGTTTGCTAGTTTAGTGTCTATCCTCTTTGGAGTTGTCTGAGCTCCTTGGATCTGTGATTTATTGTGATTCATTATTTTGGGGTAATTCTTGGCCATTATTTTTTAGATATCTTTTCTTTCCCATTCTCTTTTTCTTCGCCTTCTTGGCTTTCAATTATAAGTATGTTATGATGTTTGATTCTCTCCTGGATCTTTGGAATGCTCTGTTCTGTTGTTGTCATTGTTGCTGTTGCTGTGGCCTTGTTCTTTCTCTTTGTGTCTTTTGTGTGTGTGATGGGGGGGACTGGTAATTTCTATTGACAGATCTTCAAGCTAATTGATTCCCTCAGCTGGGTTCCGTCTACTGATGAACATGTTGAAGACACTCTGCATCTCTGATACTGGGTTTATCATTTCTAGAGTTTCCCTCTCCTGAAGCTCCTCATATGTTGGTACCTGTTGTTGACCTTTTCCACTATATCCTTTTACATACTAATTATAGTTATTGTAAAATCCCTGTTGCTCATTCCATTATCGGAGTATTGCTTGAGTTTGCTCCTATTGATTGCATTGTCTCTTGACAGTAGGTTTTCTGTGTGTGTGAGTGTGTGTAAAGTGTAGTTTTCCAGTGAATACCAGATGTTTCATGTAGAACAGTAGAGACTGAGATAAATATTATTCATGCCAGGAAATGATCGTGGCTCTTCTTTGGTTGGACTGTTAGCGTGGAGAATTGAGTCATGTGAGTGAACTCAGTCAGCGTTGGGCTGGCTGTGGGTCTTGGTGTTGCTATGCTGAGCTTCAGTACAACCATAGACTTTAAATTCTTCAAGTGGCGGGCTACCTTTGCCTCGTGGTTAGGATAAGAGCTGTCATGATAGAAGCTTTTCTCGGGATTATCACTCCACCATCAGCTTTCAGCCTAGGTCTCTCGCCATGTGCACGCCCCGTCCCCAGCTACAGACTGCTGGTGTTTATTGCTTTGTACCAGGCTTGTGTTGGGAGTACAAGGACCTCTCTGTTGTTCTACCCTGGTCTAAGTCTTAGGAAAGGACCTATGTACTCAAGCCTCAGGTGTGGGCCCCTCTCTGCGTTCCTGCTCCTCCTCCTTATGGCGCTCAAGTTCTGTCTTGGATTTGTGATTGATCTTGAGCAGTTTTCTTCCCCCTCCCCCACTGGTAGGAAACCTCTGCTTGACATCAATTCAGGATCTTGGGCTCAAGATGGTTTTGTGCTTCTCCCCTAGGACTACTCTTTGTATAACCTACTTTCGTCCCACAGCAGGTCTTTTTCTGTGACTTGGGCAACAGTCTTTGCTGCCAGTCCCCCAAAAGCTTAAAGCTTTTGTTTCACATGGGAGAAGAATCTAGGGAAACAAGTGGTGTTTTCTGCCTGAACTCCATGCCTGCCAGTGACCTCCCATACACCTGTTCCACCCCTACTCTCGTTCGTGAGCATTCAGTAAAGGCTTAAGGATAAGAGCTTATGAAAACAATGAACTCCCCTTGGTGGGGCCCTCACTGTTCTGGACTGACACACGAACCCCCTCTTGGCCTTTAGCAACCCCTTAAAGTTGTAGTTGTTTCTCGTTCCTCACATGTTTCTTGGCCAACACCTTTCTCTCATGTACTCTTCCATAGGTGAGAGAGTTTGTGTCTTCCACCTCTTATTAGAAGGACTTGTGTGTCTTTGGAACTCAGGCTGTTTCCTTGTTTTGTGATTTCAGCTCTCAGAAAGGTTCGCTGAAATTTTCAGTTTTATTTTTTATCTGGATTTTGCTCAATATTAGGATGGGAATGACATCTTTGCAGCCCTCCACAGCCTAAGCAAAAGTGAAACTCCATGAGTAATTGTAAAAACTCATGGTTGTCATGACGGCATGGCACTATCATCAAATGAGCTATGTCTAAGGATAAAAGATACCGTTCGATTGAGTGTCATTGTTCACTAGTTTACACTGTTAACAATTTTACATTTTTAGATAAGTTCTTGATGGACCTGCTTAGCTCCACGTGGTGTTTGTTGAAATGTCTGATGTAGCACTCATGTCTGCAATGGAGAGAGTGACGGCTGCCATCTTGTTTGTTGGTATCTGCATTGGTAGTATGATATATAATTTATGGCATCTTTAAATGAATTATTTTTAAGCCATTGGTCTCTTTGTGAGGGTTATTTTCTTAAAGCTAGATAATATAATTGCAAATCCTCTTAACCAAGCACATTCAAACTGCAATACATCACAGTACATTGAAAGGGATTAAATGGCAGAGGCCTCTCCACTGTCAACCCCTGTAAGTTTGACAACTCCCACTCTGCCCTGAGGATCCTTTTATACCACACATGACATATGGCTACACGACATAAACCCAACTGAAGGAACGAGGATCAGTCCACATATTATATGTCTGTAAGGCTTAATTTCTCTTTTTAGATAAAACGTTTGCTAGAATATTGGACATAGAAATTAGAAATTATAGAAATTCTAGGGACACCTGGCTGGCTCAGTCAGTAGAGCATGCAACTCTTGATCACGGGGTTGTAAGTTTGAGCCCCACGTTAGGTGTAGAGATTACTTAAAAATAAAATCTTTAGGGGCGCCTGAGTGGCTCAGTCAGTTAAGCGTCTGACTTGATTTCAGCTCAGGTCGTGATCTCACGCTTTGTGGGATCGAGCCCCACATCGGGGCTTACTCTCCTATGTATGGGCATTTAGGTTGTTTCAATACCTCGCAATTACGGGCAATACTGACACCTATATCTGAAGTAATGTCAGTTTTTGAAAATAAAATGGTGTTTTCTTTTCATACTTCCCTGGGTAGATTTGCCCATCTTGAGGTCCAGAGGGAAGGTACTGAAGTGCACGGAAGACGTCAGGGAATGGGAGCCGCGTGCAGCTTAGACTCAGCGATGGAAAACCCACATGGTGGGGAAAATGATCCTGCACTCTGGTGGGGACAGTAATGAAGGGATGAGCAGTTGCATGGAACATATTCTTGAAGTCAGTGGTCCCTAAAGAGGAGTGTGTATACCCCAGGGGAAGAGCAAGTTAATCCTTCGGGCTACAGGAAGAAAAGGTTCCAACCACTTTTAAATTTTAGCTAAGATGAAATAACTGTTACCATTCTTTAGTGCACAGAGTGACAGCGATGACCTCGTTTGGGCAGCCACATGTGCACCCTGCTGCAGGGAGGGGATGGCAGTGGAAGTCACGCGTGTTATTTTGCTCTCGGTGAACTGCAGGGCATAGTAGCCTTGGTGTTAAGAGGGTAGCACTGGTGTGGCTACTTTTTGTTAAAGCAAGACCTTTCCACCATCGGAGAATCTTCAGGGTATGTTTTTTTTATGAGATGAGGAGTGCCCCTCAAGATCTTGTATCCCACATGGGAATTTGCTAGTGAACTCATGCAAAATTACTCTGAAGAGCCGTGAACTAGAAATGGAATTTAACACTTTTCTTTTGTAAAAAGGAAGTCCTCCAAACATACTGACCTTCCTATGACAACAAACGACAGAAAGGAGTTTGTAACCAAGTATATGTTTTCAAAAATAAATAAACAAGCACACTTAATCTGCTCTGCCAAAGTAACAAAAAGTGAGCAAGTAATAATGTTTCAAAAAAACTGGTGCTTTTGAGGAATCATTGAAGGATGGAAATGTGATTTTGTTACCAGAAAAAAATATGTTTCACCTATAAGGAAACCTCATACCTCTTCCCTTTACAAACAATTTGGAGACTAATTAAAATTAAAATGTTTCCAAAACAAAAGCTTTCAATAACTTTTAAACCCAGATAAATACTAAATATTAAATAAAAATGTAAATATTGAAATGCAGTGCCTTCTGAGGGGCCTGGGTGTCTCAATCACTTGAGTGTCCGACTCTTGATTTTTGGCTCAGGTCATGATCCCAAAGTGATGGGATCCAGCCCAGAGCAAGGAGCCTGCTTAAGATTGTCTCTCTCTCTCTCTCTCTCTCTCTCTCTCTGCCCCTCCCCCACTCTTGTGCACATGTGCACATGCATGCTCTCTAAAAAAAAATTTTTTTTTTTTTAATGCAATGCCTTCTGAGTAGTTTGCAAGAAGAAGGTGGGTTTTGGCAGGGAAAAAATGGAGCTTCACTAGCCAAATTTGAATGAAAACCAGTATGTGGAGGCAATGATACAGGTCCTTCGTTTGGGTCTCACATGTTGTAAGATCTCTTTTTCACTATGCCAGTCTTTAAAATCAAGAGTCAGGATAGACGAAGCTTAGAACCAGAACTTTGAACTGCTGAACTACGAAGAGTTCAGCCAAAATTTTAAAAAATTAAGCATATTCAATAACATTGCTCTCTCTACTTATCATTTGTTAACATTCATTTTAGTGATATTAAAAAGGGCTTTCATATTATTAATAAGGGAAATGTATATATTTTTTTAAATATGATTTATTATTTGTGTATTCCCTATCAGTACATTGGTACTACATGTAATTTATAAATAAAGCAACAAACATATGCTGAGGGAATGTGTTCAAACAACTTTTTACTGTTTGTGATGTGTGACCAAATGTTTGGAGAGCCCCTTCTAAAAAATGTAGTTAGCAAAGGACCGCTTCACCACTACTACATGACCAGTAGAATTTTTTTTATTATTTCTTTTTATTTCCCAATTTTCAGATAGGGTTGATAATAGGGTAGGGCCTTCCTTGCTTCTAAAGGTAACCAATGACACTTTATTTGCACTCTCTAGATAGATGGCTATAAATAGGTAGATAAATAGGGATCTAGATCTAGATGTAGAAAGATACATAGGTATATATGAATATATATACGCACACGCACTCACATAATCTTTCCTTTTTCAACCATTTGAGAATGAGTAGCGAATTGCGTTCTTTTATTCCTAAACATTCAGTGTATATTACTTAAGAACAAGGACATAACCACCCTATAGTTATCCAAATCAGGAAATCAATGTTGACATTGAATGCAGAATTTAAAGATGTTAACCTGATAATAAATGTAAGACGGAGAAAGTCAAAAAGTAAGAATAAATCAAATGCCTGCCTTAGTTGTCTCATCTGCAATATGTAAACATAAGGAACATTAAGGAAATGTGGAAAGCACTTTGAAATTTATTTATTTGTTTATTTATTTAATGTTTATTTTTGAGAGAGAGACAGAGATGGAGTACAAGCGGGAAAGGGGCAGAGAGAGAGGGAGACACAGAATCAGAAGCAGGCTCCACGCTCTGAGCTGT
Organism: Leopardus geoffroyi; assembly: GCF_018350155.1. Classification (NCBI taxonomy): domain Eukaryota; kingdom Metazoa; phylum Chordata; class Mammalia; order Carnivora; family Felidae; genus Leopardus; species Leopardus geoffroyi. Next base: position 99,067,757 of record NC_059328.1, read on the forward strand.
CAGCACAGAGCAGGACGCGGGACTTGAACCCACGAACCGTAAGATCGTGACTTGAGCTGAAGTCGGACGCTTAACTGACTGAGCCACCCAGGTGCCCCAGAAGCACTTTGAAAAATTTTTAAAAGTTACATGTTAAAGACTGTCATAACTGCTTTATCAATTTTATTTACGTCTATTTATTTACGTCTATTTTGTCTATGTAGCTGCTCTTAAGTCTAACTGTTGTAAAACACTGTTTTAAAGTGCTAGGCTGTCTTAATGAAAAGTAAAAATCCACTAGTTAAGCTTACCATTAGACTGAGAAGGTGTAATAAGGTTGGTCTGCGGTTACACTGAGCCCAGCCGCAAAACAGCAGGCATGGCCAGAGGTGGGGAGATACGCGTGAGTCATTGTCATCGGGGTCTCTGTGGATCAAGAACAGTACTGCTGCCTCGCCGTGTTCACTGCAAGAAACTGGACTCGATTCGTAGCTGGTGCAATTTACTGCTAATTACCAATACCTTGTAGATTATCGGAGGTTAGGTGAGAAGGGGAGGAAAACAGCCCTGTCAACTTGATGTCGCTTGTTACCAAGAATCCCCAAGAGACCAGGAACTTGAAAGCAAACAGAAGCAGAAATTTATAGAAGAAACTACACAAGGTTCTTTTTTCAACTTGACTCTCAGATGGTTGGAACACGAAAGGGAATATTCTGGAGCCCACTTACTTGGTGTCTATCTGTCTCTATTTCTCTCTGTCTCTCTCAGATGGGCTATAAATGCCACTGCTCTCCTTGCAGAGGGTAAAAGGATTTGAGGAAAGCCTTGGCAGAGAGAACGAAAGGGTTCTTAGACTGAGTGGCAGAAATAACCCAGCGGGTAGTAAAAGTGGGGGGCAATTTTTAAGAGGACAGAGGGGTGTTCCAGCAGGTGTATGGCATGGAGGAAAAGAGGAAAAAACCTCAGAAACTTTCCATCTTGAGGCTCTCTTTCACCGAGTCCTGAAGACCTTCAGGATGAATCTGAGGGAAAAGCAGCATTATGTGTCCTTGAGATTAATCGAGAGAAGACCCAGACATTGATAGGTCTGAGAAATCCTGATCTGGACATCAGGCAAAGAAAGGGCTACAAGGTGAGTTACTCCTTCCTGAAGCTGATAGAGAAACCTACCCAAGATCCCACAAGGTAAATCAGGTTTTCTCATTTCTTCCTCCAGTTGAAGTTTATAATTTTGGAAGAGAAGGGAGGGTAGGAGAAATGACAGCTGGCTAAATAGGTGGTGTCAAAAACCAGAGTTTGTTTTCTAAACCATGGCTGTTGATGCTAGAATGATGGGCTCCTGGCAACAAGAGGAAGGTATCTTTCAAAAACCAGGATAGCACGTTTGGCAAGAAGCCTTGTGATCTGATAAGGAGGACTCCAAAAGGAAATGTAGCAAAGGGAGCAGAGAAACGCGCTCAGATAAAACTGTAAAGATACTATGTTGTACACGTTCCACCTGCCCATCCAGATCCACTCTCTGCCCCACTCCCCGCTGCTCTGTGCCTGGCAATCTGACCATAAAGGCTGCAATGATGCAATGATGGTCAGATTCCTGTTTCGCTTGAACCAGTGAGGGCCACCATAGAGGAACTGTCTCTGGGCTCAAGTAACCACATCTTCCCCTTGCCCTTCAGTCCTAGAAACGGGATTGCCTCCCTATGGTTGCCACACCCAGAGTGCTGCAGTATCTTGCCTCGGTTTCCCCAAATCGTGCTCTCTCCTTCATAAGTAATATCTGAGAACTGCTTCTTGCCCTTTTTGAGTATGCTTTAGCTGACAGATAGTTATATAAGGAGGATGATGGGTGTGAGGTGGAAGAGGGGAGTGAATGGGAAGAAGCGCCCACTGAGTTTCTACGGAAAAGTCAAAGGGAAGAGACTCAGCAGCCATGACAGTTGTGGCAGGAGCAGTGGTAGTCGCGGCTTCACAAGACTGACTGGGAAAGAACGTATTTGCATAACAAAATGAAGCAGTCCTCAATTCAGATTCTTAAATGCAATCCAGGCAGTGAGGCCATAGTTCCAAAGAAGCCGATGGATCCCTGGGGTTTAGAATCACGCTCTCTACCAGGAAGGTGCGCACCTGTGTTAACGTGGTTTCAGATGGACTCATATAGCAAAGATCAAACCAGCAAGGAGACAGAAGCTAAGCATGGAAGTGTGGGATTATCTACAGCAGTGCTTCTCAACTGGGGGCAATTTGACTCTCCAGAGAAAAGTTGGCAACGGGGCAAGACATTTTTGACTATCTCTGCAGCAGAGGAAATTGTGGTTCTGGCATCCTGTGGGTAGAGGCCAGGGATGCTGCTTCTAAACATACTATAATGCACAGGACACCCCCCACGACCTGGATTTGAATCGCTGCTCCATTCCTTCTAGGCTAGTGATCTTGCCTCTCCAAGCTTCCGTTTCTTAGCTTTACAATGGGGGAAATAATAACACCCATCTCATAGAGCTGCTGTGAGGATTCAAAGGGGTGACGCATATACATTGTTTGGCACAGTGTCTGACACGTAGTTCAAGTTCTCCACAAGTGTTCGCTCCCGTTAGGGTAATGATCCTCTTCCAGCACAGATTATAACTCCATTAAAACTAATTCATGAGGAAGAGGGAAGTTTCGGCAGAGCTGATAGGTTTCGAGATTAAGTGACTAGAGGGGGTGTGTCCGCCTTGTGAAAATTTGTGGAGCAGTACACTTAGGACTTAAGGTGTATTCTATACCTATGTTATAACCCAATGAAAAGCTTACTTAAAATAATAAAAGTCTCTGGGGCCCCTGGGTGGCTCAGTCGATTCGGTGTCTGACTTTGGCTCAGGTCATGATCTCACAGCTCATGAGTTCAAGCCCCGCGTCGGGCTCTGTGCTGACAGCTCGGAGCCTGGAGTCTTCTTCTGATGCTGTGTCTCCCTCGCTCTCTCTCTACCCTCCTCCGCTCATGCTCTGTCTCTCTCTGTCTCAAAAATAAACAAACATTAAAAAAAATAATAATAAAAGTCTCCTTCTGTCTTCCTCCCAAAGCAAAACAAAACAAAAAACTACAACATCGAATAAAGTCTTGATTCCCTTGCTAGTGAATGTCCCAGAAGGTGGAAGGTGCTTTGAAAGAAACAGTTTCTTTCTGCCCTCTCCTGACCCACACTGGCAAACTGGAAGGAAAGAAGTGAAATCGACAGCCTCACATCCAAGGGACCTGACATGAGAGTGTAGAAAGAAAGTGTGTGTTGTTCTGGCACATACCCTGGATTTTAAGAAAACGGAATTCAGAAAGTTTGAGCTAAAAGCAGCTGTGATCCCATAGTCTGAATTTAAAAAAGGGAAGGTGGCTTAAGTTCTAACTCTCGATCCTACATTGCCACCAACAGGATGTTTCCCAAGAAAACAGGTCAGTGTGGCCCCCGCGGGGGCTCTGTGATGAGTTTGGGTCCCTAGGAGCCCTGCACTGAGTGAACCAAAAACATCCAGCCGGGAGCAAACACCAAGAATGGGTCCCTTTTTCTGTACGTAAAGGACAGAATTAGGGGAGGCTTGGAAGCCTACTAGTAATCGGAAAGACCTTTCAGTTATCTTTGGGGTTGGAAGAAGAACAAGGAAGCTTATGTCCACAGCGCAGTTTGGGTGTTAACAGCAGCACAAAGGAGGCAGAACAATTCATTTCATGTGTTTCTTTCATCTTTTCCGTCAAGGAAAATGATCTTCAAATGGTAACGGGTAGTGTGATACTGGCTAGGACAGGATTGGAGTACGTACCGGGTTGAATAAACAGTAAGAGTCTCCCTTACTCGCTTTAAACGGACTCAAATCTGTTGGCTGGATGAAAGATGTCCAGGTGTGTCTGTGAACCCTTACATAAAACCTGAGGCGAGTGGGGCATGAGGACCCATGCTGGCTTAAGGACAAACGTGGTGCTCTCTCCTAAGAAGTGGGGTACATATTTCAGCAACCAACACCCAGTGGGCTTGATGCTAATCCCTGAAAAAATCCTGGGCTGTCCTAATTAGCAGACAGCTTGTGAGTACTTGGGGGAATAAAGGGGTAAAAATCCCTGGACTCAGCATGATTTTCCAAGGACAGGTGTTATGCTAACAGTCACTGGTGTTTACAGAGCATACACCATGTGTGAAGTTTTAAGCACTTCGCTCATTCAGGCCTCAAATAATCCTAGGCAGCAAGTACTACCGTTATCCCCAATTTTCAGATGTAGAAACAAAGGCGCGGGGTTGGGGGGGGGTCAGTTAATTTTTCAGAGGTCACACAGCTGATTTGTGACAGAACTGGAGCTCACACAAGGCAAGCTGGCATTAGCACCTGTGTGCTTCCTTTTTATTACGATTTTCGCCAAGCAACCAATAATGTGCATCCACACGTTCTTCAGGACACAAAGGGAAATGCAGGCTACCCTGGGCTACACGGAGGCAATCTTAGAAAATCCAGTCTAGATCCATCCCTTGGTGCCCCTTCAAGGCTTCCCAGAGAACCTCATGTTAGTAAGTAGTGTTTGCCCTCCAGGAAAATAAGTGTCTCTCTTGTATTTCCCAGTAATCCTAAAATTAAGAGTACATTCCTCGGGCTCCAAAGAGGTGGCTTAGGTGTCAGTGAGACACCAAGAGAGCGTTTTGCCCTGGAAAATCCCAACATCCCCAGGGACTCCATCCGATTTCTAAGTCAAAGTTTTAGCACAAAGTTCCAACGAATCACAGTGAAGATTCATAGTACCTGGGATTTTACCAGGTGATTGCCCACTTCTTTGAGCACATCCGTCAGCATTTTCTGGTGCCAGGGCGTGATGAAGACCTATTTATTCATAAGACTGTTGCCAGGGTACCTAAATGTTTTAATCAGTTCTTGAAGTAGTTCTTTGCCTCACAACTGAAAAGCAAATATTTTCCTGTTTCTCTTTTTTTTTTTTTCAACGTTTATTTATTTTTGGGACAGAGAGAGACAGAGCATGAACGGGGGAGGGGCAGAGAGAGAGGGAGACACAGAATCGGAAACAGGCTCCAGGCTCTGAGCCATCAGCCCAGAGCCCGACGCGGGGCTCGAACTCACGGACCGCGAGATCGTGACCTGGCTGAAGTCGGACGCTTAACCGACTGCGCCACCCAGGCGCCCCCTGTTTCTCTTTTACATACAGTCTCAAGCTGTTGCTGGAGGAGCGTAGTGATGTTCAATGTTAGAACCTTCTCCTCCTGAAAACTCTTGTTTGCTAGGTTGGTCGGATTAGGGGTGATTTTTTTTTTTTATCCTTTCAAAGATGTTCTTTCATGTTGACATAAAATTCTTCGAAAAATAAGCATTTTTAAAAAGGTTACAAAAAAGGTCTTTTCCTGGAGGAAAAGCAAAATGTTTTGGAGAGTTCTCAGTGTGGGGACATGGAAATAACAAACAAATGGATCAAGAAATGCCAATCTGACAAACAACTTAAACCTAAAAGGAGATGGCCAGATAGCTAAGTGCTGTGAATAATCAAGCATATAAAATTTTTTCTGTGGATAAAACTTACAGTTAATTAAATGTTGCATTTTTTTTTTCATCCAGATATTCTGGTGTCTGTCAGATAGGACTCAAAAAAAAGAAAAAGAAAAAAAAAAAAACAAAAAACGTGGCTCAAAGTACATTCCAAAGCCATTGTTCCTGTCAACATAACGTGCCTGAAGAAAGTGTTAATATCCTTCTGACTAGGCCATCAGACTTGACGTGATTGGTGTCTCATTTCTGCAGGGCTGTGAGTGATGAGGGTTAATCTGATAAACTGATCTCAGTTAAGGTAATTGTGGCTGGTAATGCCTCCTCACTTACGCTTCCCAGATATCTTGTTTTGTTCATGTCTTGATGTTTGAATCCAAAGGAGTTTGTGAATTTCAGGTCCCTGGAAAGTTCAAGTAACTGGATCTGGCTCAGGAGCTACGTGCACTTGTAGGTGAGGCAACCCTTAGGTCCAGCTCGAGGATTTCTTATGCATTAGTGATGGGGACCACAGAAATGGAGTTTTGACAGCTTTGAAGTCTGCGGCCAGCTAAAAGTTAGCACACCCCCCAAGATACCCACATACAATTTCTGGAATCTGCCAAGTGTTATTCTAAATGGCGAAAGATGTGCTTAAGTTATGGCTCTTGATTAAGTTAATGGGCTCATCCTGATACATCCACATGGGCCTTAAATGCAATCACATGTGACCTTGGAAGAGCGAGGTGGAGGGAGTTTTGAGAGGCACATGCAGGGAAGGTGATGTGAAGATGGAACCGAGTCCAGGAACCAGGAGTCAGGGAGCATGGGGAGCCACCAAAAACTGAACAGGCGAAGAACGGACTCCCTCCTATAGGCCCGGGAAGGAGTGTGACCTGCTGACATCTTGATTTCAGACTTCTGGCCTTCAGAGCTGTGAGAGACCACATTTCTATTAGTTGGCCACCAAGTTTGTGGTGGTTACCCCAGCCACAGACACCAATGCAGGGTCTGCTACTCTTGGGTTCAGACTCTGGGTCCAATGTAGTTCTGTGTCATCATAGACATAGTTTGTTCTGAGCCTGTGTGTCCTCATATATAAAATAAGACCAGATGTGTGAGGTATCTAGTACATAGTGGTTGGCACCCGGTACTACCGTGTGAATATTGATTTTTGTGGATAAAAACAACTTTGCAACAGTATGTCCGCAAAGATGATGAGGGTCACAGCTTAGCAGAGACGTTCTGTGAGCACATCTGAGGAAAGTGTGTGTGCTTGTAGGTGTGAGGAAATGGGTACATACGTGGGTGGTGGGTCAGGCGGGGGGTGGTAGTGACAGAATCAGTGGGGGAGAGATTGTGTTGGAGGGGTCAGCGAAGGGATCACAGGATTCTTGTACGATTAGAAAGCAGATGGATGAAGGCCCTTAGAATTTAATGGGAAAATTCCCTGGTTTCTTCTTGAAGGGCTTAGCTTTTTATATCCACATCCATATTTTAAACCTCATAACTGAAATCTAAGTACACTCTTCATTTGTAGCTTGTCAGCTGAGGGAAAATTACAGAATGGGTCACAGCAGCGGGAAGATTACGGGTTGCATCTGATAAATGGCTATTTATATGTACTGAGCCGGCTCTGGGGTATTCTCAGGGTATAATTTCATAGCAGAGTTAACATCATCACATAAAATATGACAACAGGTTTTACACTGCCGATCTGGAATGAAATTGCAGCCCTTCTATAATGAGCAAGTGAGGCCCAGAGGCAGAATGCATTGAGCTTCACCAAAACCTGTCACCTCCAGTCACAGGCCCTTTGAAGGGGGAGAGGACAAATGGGCAGAGGTGACAGGACATTCCTGACTTTCTCATGGCACCCAGCAACCCACCTTAGGAGGAGCGGTTTCCCGCCTCCGCATCACCCAGACCGTTCCCTTCATTCCCTGGACACACTTCCTAAAGCCCGGGGTGTAAATCATAACCCCATCCCTCCCATCGACTCACAGCATCATCGCCGGGATGACGGCCCCTTCGCTTTTATTAATCTTCAATTGGCAAGGATCCTGAACTCGCCCTCACTGTATGCCCTCAGCCCGGTGCTTAATGATTTATGAAAAATCTAAATGCCCCCAGAGGTGGTCCACACTTGAAGGAACTACCAGAGTAAATATTTTAAGTGGATCCTTTTTGAAATGAAAATAATCACAGCAGTGTTCATCTCCGTGGTCAGCTGGGAGTTTGCTTCCTCTAATTGTAGCAGGGAGGGGCTGTCTTCACAGTGTTGGGGGTGGGGTGCACACCTGTACTTTCCAAGCTAAGTTTCCTCCCTGAGTGAGTAGGTCTCACTTTAAGTGAAAACAAAACTTACTCTGTTTACAGCCTAGAGCCGCCTGGATTTCCATGTAGTAAACTCCCTGGCTTCAAAGAACTCTGCCTGGAGTCTGGGCACCTTTGAGGGACAGAAACGTGTATTGGGGTATTGCATTCAGTAATGAAGTTATCACTCGGTTTTTTACATCCATGGTCGTCTTCTCTTATATAGCTGGTCAGCGTCACCCATTTTTCCCCTTTGGGTCATCACAGACACGAAGAAGCTTTATCGTATTTACAGAACACATTTGAATATCAATTCCCATTCCCACCCCAAATAAAAGGCCAGCTGGAACCGCATGCAGGGAGGGTTAAGCAACCACAGGATTAGCTGAAACTCTGCCTCTATTGCTGTGGGCAAGATGGTGCTTGGTCCCCAGCTGTTCCCCGTCACAGCATCTGCTCCGTGGTTTCAAGTTACTTGTCAGCACCAACCATGAGTGAAAGAAATTCTTAAAATTTCCAATCAAACATCTAAGTCCTTACCTACCTCTGACTCCCAGTGATATCACGAGTCACACCATTCTTTCCCCTAGTCCGAGGCAGGCCTGCAGACACAGAAAGCCCTAGAATAGATTAAATTGATTAGAATTCAAGGCAATTTGGGGATGAAAACCAGACTCATGGAAATCTCAAAAGTTACATTTTCACATTATTCAGTTTCAAAGATCAAATCGCCCTTCTATTGTTAGAGATTATGGCGTACAGTAGGAACTCCCTAAAGTTTTATTTTAAAAATCACAGAGTAGGGGCACCTGGGTGTCTCAGTTGGTTAAGCGTCTTGAGTTCAGCTCAGGTCATGATCTCACAGTTTGTGAGTTTGAGTCCTGCATCCAGCTCTGCGCTGATGATACAGAGCCTGCTTGGGATTCTCTCTCTCCCTCTCTCTCTGTTCCTCCCCCACCTGTGCGCTCTCTTTCTCTCTCTCTCTCCCTCTCAAAATAAATAAATAAATAAATAAATAAATAAATAAATAAATAAATAAATAAATAAATAAATAAACTTTAAAAAAATTACAGAGTAGAATTCACCTTTTGGTGTGCTGTGTGTAAATTTTTACACTGCATGGATTTTGACAGCCAGGATGGAGAACTAGTGGAATATCCCAAAGCATTCCCTCCTGCTACCTCTTTTTAGTTAGACCCTCTTTCCACTTACAGTCCCTGGAAACCACCGATCCGTTCTCTGTTCCAACACTGTCTTTTCCAGAATGTCCTAGAAATGGAATCCTATCACATGCTGCCTTTTCATACTGAGATCTTTCACTTAGCGTAATGCATTTGAGTTCACCTCTGTTATTGTGTGTGTTCATAGTTCATTCATTTTTATTGCGGACTAGTATTCTGTGGTGTGGATGGATTACGGTGTGTTTATCCAGTCACCCACTGAAACTCTTTTCGTGATTATGAATAATGCTGCGATCATCATTTGTGTACAGTTTTTTGAGCGAACATAAGTTTTCATGGCTCTAGGATAAATACCTGCTAGTGGGATTGCTGGGTCGTATGATAAACATGTATTCAGCTTGATGAGAAACTCCCAAGCCATTTTTCCGGAGTGGCTGTACCATTTTGCATTACCACCAGCACTGTGTGGGAGCTCCTGTTGATTTGCATCCTCACTGACACTTAGAATTGCCATTTAATCAGCGTGTCACTCATAAATTATATTGAAGCATCTTTTCATCCATGTTATTAATCTTATTAACCTGAAGCACCTTATTTGCCATCCATATATCTTCTTTGGTGACGTGTATGTCAATTTTTGGCCCATTTTAAAATATGTTCTTTGTTTTGTTCATTGAATCTTGGGTTCTTTATATATTCTGGTTACAAATCCTTTGTCTTATAGGTGATCACAAAGACTTTCTTCCAGCTTAGAACCTGTCTTTTCACAGGATGTTAACAATCTCCTTTGCAGTATAAAGGCTTCTCTGTTCTATGAAGCCAAGTTTAACCATGTTTTCCTTGTGGGTGATCCTTATTTCTTAGTTCGAGAACTCTTGTCTAACGCAAAGTCAAAGTGTTTTTCCAGTTTTTCTTCCATGAGTTCAAATTAACTTTATATTTAGTTCTAATTTAACTCATGTATTTAAAGTTAAAACTAATTCTGTATTCAGTTCTGTGATCCATTTTGAGTTAAGCTTTGTGTATTCTATGAGGTAGAGTTCTTTTCCATTCTGCTATTGAGTCTTGCCAGTGAGTTTTTCAGTTCTAAAGCTTCCATTTAGTTCCTTTTGATAGCTTTTGTTCTTACTGCAAACTTCTATCTTTCCATTTATATAAAAAAATATTTACCTTTACTTCTTGAAGCATGGTTTACAATAACTATTGCAGGGTCTTTGTCTAACAATTCCTATACTGAAGTCTTTTCAATGTTCGCTTGTGTTGACTGCCTTTCCCTTGAGAGTTATCTATGTCTCCCTGTTCTTCTGTATGTGAAGTGATTTGGGGTTGCATCGTAAATATTTTGACTATTATGTCATGAAACTCTGAGTCCTATTTAAATCTAGAAAGTTTATACTTTTTTTTCTTTTTTTTTTTTTTAACCAGACAGGCAACCTCGTTAGGTTCAGATGGCACAACCTGGTCTACTTTCTGTGGTCTGTGATTCCAATGTCCATTTAGTTTTGAAAGCATTTACAAGTGCTCTGCTGACCCGCCCAGCCTATATACCGCTCAGCTGCCAGTCTGAAACCTGGGCCATGGTCTCCCCTACAGTTCAGCATTCAAAGTCTTCACAGGGCTGATTCTAGGCTGGTTGACACATGCTCAGTTCAAGCGTGAGCCAGGAACTTCATATGCAGTCTTAATGGAGTCCTTTCTCATGCCTCCCCACCCCGCTCTGCACCCTCTGTCTCCCAGGGTTTCCCCTTCCTAGTGTTCTGGTTGGAAAGCTGGGGCTTTGGAGTAGGGTTTGGTCCTGCCACGTCCTCCCTTTCCAGACACTCTGGCTTTCACTGGGGCTGGCTTGCTTGCTTATGTATGTATGTTTGTGTGCATCCACTGGCAGTTCAGGCTGTTTTAACATCCAGGTCAGGATATATAAGAGGCAAAAAGAGGACCCATCCCCTTCAGAAAACAAACCTCAAAACAGAAGCCTCAGAAATCACCACCACGTCCTCTTCTTGACTCCAGTGATCCTTGCTCACCCTGCCTGATCTCATCCACCTGTCAGAGCCTTCTGAAAGTTCAATTATGTGGTTTTGCCCAAGGTTTTTAGTTGTAGTTAATAAGAGACGTGAGGTTGCCTGTGTTTACTTGATCTTGTTTGGAACCAAAAAAAGTGAATATAAATTTTTCCGAATGAATGGGAAAAAGGAAAAAATTCTGTCTCATTTTAGGAACTGCCGATTTTCTCTTCCCAGACTTATGTATATTTAAAAATGTTAGCCTTTCTTCCTGTCTCTTAAGGAACACAAAAAATTTTTCTTTATACTTAATTCAGGCTCCAGAGAGATTAATTTTTGTTTTTATTTAAATGATTAATACTACGTTGCCAGCCTTGCCACTGCTCTTACTACTTGGCTGACGTAGACAGGCCTGGCATTCAAGCCTGGGCTCAAATGCTCTCTAGCTGTGTGCCACGGGGAAGGCCGGAGGGTTCCATCCGTAAGACAAGCAACTAGGACTACAGGGTCCCTAAGTCCTTTCTCCGCGAGCCTTCACTTTCCAACGCCCCAACCATTGGTAAGCCTGGCGGTCCCACATCCTTCTCCCTCCAGCCCAGGACACTCTTTTCTTCATGTTGTGCTCATTTCCTCTTGTGATTCAGCCCAAGACCTGCGAGGCTTGCCCTCTGTTCCAGTTCTCTGCACCCACCATCACGTGTCCACCATGCAATCCTTGATTCTTTCTTCCTTGAACTACAAGCTCTGGCCCTTCTTCTGTGAGGAACCTGGACTTAATTTTCCTCACAGACTTAGTAATGAAAAAAGAGGGTTTAGTCTAAGCAGTCCTGCGCAATCACAACCCCAGCTTATGGATCAAGACCACCATGAGGTTGGCTCTCAAAGACCATGCTCTTGAAGCTTTACACTTCCAGAGCACTTTGGTTGATTTCTTCTGACACACTCGTCAGAGAACAGTCTGGAATCAATAGAGCAATCAATAGGTTCCCTGGGGTCCCTAAGCCATTGGTTGGCCAGACATCATTCTTCTTATTGGCCTCCTGCCTAGTGGTTCTCAACTGTGGGGTTCAACACATTGGTGTTTTGGAGGCAGTTATGGCTTTTCTGGCTGGTTACTTGTCACTATCTGTGTTTGAAAAATCCATGTTTATGAAAGGTTTCCTTTTTACAGTAGTTGCCCTTTCTCTCTGGTTTTACTTTCCACAGTTTGTTAACCACCGTGAACTGTGGTCTAGAAACAGATGATCCTCCTTCTGATATATTGTCAGAAGATCAGTAGTAGCCTAATGTCACAATGTCTACATCATTTGCCTCACATCGTCACAGGAAGAAAGGCGAGTACAGTACAAGAAGATATTTTGAGAGAGATTGAGAAAAAACACATTCATATGCCTTTTATTATCATTTATTATAATTGTTCTGTTTTATTAGTTACTGTTACTCTTAATGCACCTAATTTACAAAATTTATCATAGATATGCATGTGTAGGACAAGACATAGTACCTGTATAGGGTTTGGTACTATGCACAGTTTCAAGCATCTACTAGGGATGTTGGAACATATACCCCACAAATCAGGGAGGGCTACTTATTTTTTAAACTGCTACTTATGATCATGCATAAACCCAAGCTGTCTACACCAGTCTAAAAGAGTATTTCACTGAATATTAGCCCCACAGGTTGGAACTCAGATTTATTTGAAAATACAATGCCTCCATGATCAGAAAGTTTTAGAAATACTGGTCTGAGCAATGTTGATCTTTCCTGTAGGACTTGACCTTGTATATAGTTCCTGTGTTTTATGGCTCTCCAGGGGTGCTAGGTAGTATAGAACTACTTCAAAAATTTATTTGAGGGGCGCCTGGGTGGCGCAGTCGGTTAGGCGTCTGACTTCAGCCAGGTCACGATCTCGTGGTCCGTGAGTTCGAGCCCCGCGTCGGGCTCTGGGCTGATGGCTCAGAGCCTGGAGCCTGTTTCCGATTCTGTGTCTCCCTCTCTCTCTGCCCCTCCCCCGTTCATGCTCTGTCTCTCTCTGTCCCAAAAATAAATAAACGTTGAAAAAAAAATTAAAAAAAAAAATTTATTTGAATACAATACTTTTTGAAAGAGACATCTTGAAGGATTTGTGTTCAGTGGAACTCACTAGCAAATGGTGGTCTCCACTGTCCCTCCTTACCATTAGCAGGAGACGGCAGGGAACCCTACCTAACTCCAGAGTTAAGGTACTGAGGGTCACTGCTGTTTTTCATATAAGTTCTTCCCCTCTGGTCCCCCATCCAAAGATCCTCCCAAAGGGTCTTCTGTCAAAGGCTTTTTTGTGACTGTTGAGATAAAGACCAAGTTCTTAATATAACCTACAGCACAACTTTGTCTTATACTACTCTCCCTCTACCTCTACATTCTGGCCGAAACTTTTTTTTTTTTTTTTTTTTTTTTTTTTAGTTTTAAAAACTTACCATACACCTTTTTACTCCAGACCCTTTGCCCCTATATTACTCTTTGCCTAATACCACCTTTTACCCCTAAACTTGATTTGTTCAATCCCTAGTTATTTTTTAGATATCAGCTCCAACTTTGTTTTTAGAAGGTCACTTCTGACTGTGCTCCAGGCCCCTTCCCTCCCCCTATTTTTCACTCCCTCCCCCCTCCTTAGATGGGGTCCTATTGTTGCGTGTTTTCATAGAATGATGACCTTTTCCTTCAAAGTATATATCTATCTATCTATCTATCTATCTATATAGATAGATAGATATCTATCAGTTTTAATTATAGACTGATCTATGTGTTTATTTGTTTGATGACCGTCCTCTCCTCGAAACCCCTGCACTGGTCCGAAAACAGTCCCTGCACTGCATGAAAACAGGGACCATGTTATTAGTCAGTCATCATTATACATGAAATGTTTGTTAAATGTGAAGAAACGGTATCTATTCGTTCCTGAGTGGTTAATTCAAAGTCAATAGAAGAACCTCATAGGCTTTGAAGCAGTCCACTGGCTCCACTCAGAGTGGCCACATGTCTCACGACGAAGTGGATTGGAGCCTTGTGTCATGTACATGCCATTAATGAGTTTGTGAATTTGTTTGTTGACCTAAAGAAAGTTTATTCCTCTGTCTCCTTCAAACACACTTCTGTTCTATTACAGGAGATCTTTCACGTGGCTGTGTTAATAGTGGCAGCAAAGAGCATGAAGCAATTGACCCATAGAGCAGAAATGGTTACCCAGGGGACTCTTCCTTCCAGGACTCTGATATCAGAAAATACATGGTTGAGGGAGCCTAGAAAACCCACATGGGGGCCTCAACTAGCAATCTGGGAGTTGGCCCAGGAAAAGTCACTTTAGGAGCATTCTCTAGAAGTCACTCTTTATTCTTTGGTCATTTGGTCCCTGGTGTATGTCTCTGTTACTTATCAAAGACCTACTGGGTGCTTCTAGGTGTCAGTGATACGAACATTAAAAAAATATGGTCACTAGAGACACGGCAGACTGGTAGAGGAGGGACTTGTGCGTAGGCTAAACTGCCTTTCTGGTTCCTCCTGGATATCCTATTAACATATTTCAGCTGGCACTGCAGATCTTCCAGAATTATAATAACTAACACTTAGCACCGGATATGTCACAGTCCATTGGACTGTTCACAGATATCCTGCTTCTCCTCCCTGCAGGAATGTAGTGGGCTCCCAGTTCCTTGCCCACTTGAAGCAGTCACCCGCTTCAGCCAATGAGATGTGTGACACATCTGAGAAGAAATTTTAAGACCATTGCACATAGTGTCTCTTTCCCTTGCCAAAGCAATCGACAGTTCTCCTAATAGTGGAAGATCTATCTACCTTGATCTTGTAATGGGGAGATCTAGAGCAGAACCCTCACCTTAGAAGCAGAAACCACATGGGGCTTAGTGGGCAGTTCCTGCTATTGGGTAAAGAGAGCTGTTAAAGAGTACCGTAAGTGTTCTCCCCCTGGCTTTATGAATCTCTGTGCGAGGGCTCAGAGATGTTCCATTCCAAAGCTTGTGCACAGAGTTGCTCACCTTGTGCTACTTGGCCTTCTATGCATGGAGAATACGACTTTTTTGTTAGACACTAGCAATTGGGAGTTTCTGGTTACTGTACCATAACCTAGCTCATTCTGACTTACACAGTTTCCCAGGCTCTGTTTCAAGCATCTTGGGTATAATGAATCATTTAATTTTTATAACCACACTACAGAGAAAGTACTGTTATTCCTACTCTGGAAATGTGGAAATCAAGGCCCACAGAGATTAGGTGACAAACTGAAAATGTGACAGAACTGGGATTCAGACCTAGGAAGTCTGACTTCAGAGTCTGTGTCTTTAACCAGTGGTACCATAGTGCCTCTTGATAACCCTGTGGTCTCTTATCTTTTGCCGTCTCCCTGCTCCCTTGGACCTCATGCCCTAGAGGCTAGGTCTCTACTCCTAGAATTCTGAACGCCAGACGCTAGTTTGAGAAGGAGATCACCAACTAGTACTTGGAGAAAACCCACGTACAGCAATGCTATTACCATTTAACTATTTTCGCTGCTCCTATTTTAGCACCTGGACTTCGAACACACCATCAAAGAGATCCTAAATTGGGACATCCAAGTTCCAGATTACCATATCGGGGAGATCCTAACAAACCTATAATTTAATCTGTGATACATAGGCAGTGTCTCTCATCCATCAACAGCTCAGTCACCAACAATTATTGAGAAACATATCAGAGCATAGGAGAGAAAAGAGGCAATATTTTTGGACATAGAGTCACAGAATTAGATTAATGATAATCTCTTTTTCATGAAACACTCTTCATTTTTGATCCATGCATGGCCCTCTTGGTTCATATGCATGTTTTCATGTATATATTCGCTGACTTGTTTTTCTTAAGTAACAGAAGCAAAATGCAGGACCCCCCTCCCCATCAACACGAGAAGGAAACTGATGGCAATAGCTTACATTACAATAGCTTGCATACTTGTCTTCCATCCTGTCCTTCTGTGGCTCCCACCCACTGTCCTGACTCCTGTGTGTGTCATTCCCCTGCTTTTTTTTAACATGTAGTTTTTCTTTTCTTTCTTTCTTTTTTTTTTTAACTATTCTTTATATTAGAGGATATTCTCCTGAATGCAATCTTGTTGGGTTTTTTTTCCCCCACTCAATATTATATTGTTAAGGCATCTGTTGGTGGCCATGAGAATGCAGGCGTACTTGACCAAGGGCCCTCTTCTCGGCTCTCTATTGTGAACATTGCTGAGCTGTGCCAAGACCACGCTTCCTGCGGATCCCTAGGACATTGCTCCCAGCTGGTGACTGAGTGTGGTCGAGACACTGAGACAGCCCCAGTCCTGGGAGACACAGGGCTCCTGTGACAGCTGACACTCGCTCAAGGACACCGAGGTGACCTTGCTGAATCATCTGCAGATCTAGTACAGTCTACATCCCTTCCGTCCAACCCTCCTTTCCTCCTCCTTCACTTGGGGTCATATTTGCATCGCAGTCTGTGACTCCCCCAGACTTCCTCCCATTTTCTCCACAAGCATTGCTCCTAAGGAAAACTTCCCACAGTTAATCCTACCTTGGCATATTTCCTCAGAGGTCAAATACAGAATTCACACTGTTACATGTAACAGAAATCTATTGCTTCCACTGCTGTATGGTGTTCGATTATATGAATATACCAAGGGAATGGATAAATACACTGTGGTATATTCTTTTTTTTTTTTTTAATTCACTGTGGTATATTCTAATAATTGCAGATTTGGGTTGTTTCCAGATTTTACCATTAGGAAGAATGCTGCTATAAACATCCCTTGTATGTTTATGTGTTCAGCAACTTGTCTTGGATATATATCTAGAAGTTTCTGGGTCGTGGGGCAGGTATCTGGCTGACATTTAAGATAATGTCGAACTGCTTTCTGAAGAGTTTGTACACATTTACACTCCTACCAGTGAAGTATAGAAAATCCTGTGGATGGATAGCCTCTCCAATACTTAGTAGGTTGGAATTCTTAATTTTTGCTACTTAAATGGGTATAAAATAACCACTGTGGATTTAATTGGCATCTCCCTCAAGGTGAACATCTTTCTATGTTATTGCCTCTCCTGTAAACTGCCCGTTTATGGCTGTGCCATTTTGGGAAGTGGGGGGTGGAGATGTTTTTTGACTGAAATGTAGGACTTCTTTATATGCCCCTGATAATTAACCTAATAATTCATGTGTTGAAAATACCTTTTCCCAATCCAATTTGTAAGTTGTCTTTCACATCCTGTAAGGTGGCTGTTGATGAGCAGAATTTCTTCATTTTAATAAAACATCAAGTTTTAATAGTTAGCATTTCTGTTTAAAACTTTCTCCCTATCCCAAGATTAGAAATAGATTCACCTAGGGCTCAGTCAGTTAAGCGTCCAACTCTTGATTTCACCTCAGGTCATGATCTTGTGGTTTGTGAGTTTGAGCTACGTGTCAGGCTCCGTGCTGGCAGTGCGGGGCCTGCTTGGGATTCTTTCTTTCCCTCTCTGTCCTTCCCCCACCTCTCCTCCAAAATAAATAAATAAATAAACTTAAAAATATATATGTTCATGGAGCGCCTGGGTGACTCTGTCAGTTAGGCGTCCGACTTCGGCTCCAGTCATGATCTCACAGTTCATGAGTTCGAGCCCCACATTGGGCTCTGTGCTGACAGCTCAGAGCCTGGAGTCTGCCTTGGATTCTGTGTCTCCCTCTCTCTCTGCCCCTCCCCCATTCACGCCGTCTCTCTCTGTCTCTCAAAAATAAATGTTAAATAAATATATATATATATATTCACCTATAATTTCTCCTAAAAAGAAAAATAAAGGTATTATTGTCTTTGTCATTTAAGTGCTTGAGTTATCAAGAGATATTTTTCTGTATGGTACAAACTTAGAATTAGTTTCACTTTTCTGGCACAAGAACAGACACACAGATCAATGGAACAGAATAGAGAATCCAGAAATGGACCCACAAATGTATGGCCAACTAATCTTTGACAAAGCAGGAAAGAATATTCAATGGAGTAAAGACAGTCTCTTCAGCAAGTGGTGCTGGGAAAACTGGACAGCGACATACAGAAGAATGAACCTGGATCACTTTCTTACACCATACACAAAAATAAACTCAAAATGGATGAAAGACCTCAATGTAAGTCAGGAAGCCATCAAAATCCTCAAGGAGAAAGCAGGCAAAAACCTCTTTGATCGTGGCCACAGCAACTTCTTACTCAACATGTCTCTGGAGGCAAGGGAAACAAAAGCAAAAATAAACTACTGGGACCTCATCAAAATAAAAAGCTTCTGCACAGCAAAGGAAACAATCAGCAAAGCTAAAAGGCAACCGACAGAATGGGAGAAGATATTTGCAAATGACATATCAGATAAAGGGTTAGCATCCAAAATCTATAAAGAACATATCAAATTCAATACCCAAAAAACAAATAATCCAGTGAAGAAATGGGTGAAAGACATGAATAGACACTTCTCCAAAGAAGACATCCAGATGGCCAACCGACACATGGAAAAATGCTCAACATCACTCATCATCAGGGAAATACAAATCATGAGATACCACCTTACACCTGTCAGAATGGCTACCATTAACAACTCAGGCAACAACAGATGTTGGCAAGAATGTGGAGAAAGAGGATCTCTTTTGCATTGCTGGTGGCAATGCAAGCTGGTGCAGCCACTCTGGAAAACAGTATGGAGGCTCCTCAAAAAACTAAAAATAGAACTTCCCTATGACCCAGCAATTGCACTACTAGGCATTTGTCCGCGGGATACAGGTGTGCTGTTTCCAAGGGACACATGCACCCCCATGTTTATAGCAGCACTATCAACAATAGCCAAAGTATGGAAAGAGCCCAAGTGTCCATCGATGGGTGAATGGATAAAGAAGGTGTGGTATAGATATACAATGGAGTATTACTCGGCAATCAAAAAGAATGAAATCTTGTCATTTGCAACTACGTGGATGGAACTGAAGGGTATTATGCTAAGTGAAATTCGTCAGTCAGAGAAAGACAAAAATCATATGACTTCACTCCTATGAGGACTTAATTTTTTTAATTTTTTTTCAACGTTTTTATTTTATCTTTGGGACAGAGAGAGACAGAGCATGAACGGGGGGGGGGGGTGCAGAGAGAGAGGGAGACACAGAATCGGAAACAGGCTCCAGGCTCTGAGCCATCAGCCCAGAGCCTGACGCGGGGCTCGAACTCACGGACCGCGAGATTGTGACCTGGCTGAAGTCGGACACTTAACCGACTGCGCCACCCAGGCGCCCGGTCTCCTATGAGGACTTTAAGCATATATATATATATATTTTTTAATTTTTTTTTTTCAACGTTTATTTATTTTTGGGACAGAGAGAGACAGAGCATGAACGGGGGAGGGGCAGAGAGAGAGGGAGACACAGAATCGGAAACAGGCTCCAGGCTCTGAGCCATCAGCCCAGAGCCTGACGCGGGGCTCGAACCCACGGACAGCGAGATCGTGACCTGGCTGAAGTCGGACGCTTAACCGACTGCGCCACCCAGGCGCCCCTCCTATGAGGACTTTAAAAGACAAAACAAATGAACATAAAGGAAGGGAAACAAAAATAATATAAAAACAGGGAGGGGGACAAAACAAAAGAGACTCATAAATATGGAGAACAAACTGAGGGTTGCTGGAGAGGTTGTGGGAGGGTGGACGGGCTAAATGGGTAAGGGGCATTAAGGAATCTACTCCTGAAATCATTGTTTCACTATATGCTAACTAATTTACATGTAAATTTTAAAAAGTAAAAAAAAATTAAAAAAAAAAAAGAATTAGTTTCACTTTTCCCCCCACCGTACGGATATTCTTTTTCTCCCCCAGGTTAATTCATTACATAGTCTCTTTTCCCCTACTGACCTTCCATGCCAAGTCTTTCAAATATCAAAGTTCCATATATTCAAGGGTCTGTTTCTGAGGTCCTATTATATTGGACAGTATCTCCACTAGAAACACATAATCTTTTTTTTTTTTAATATTTATTTATTTTTGAGAGAGAGTGGAGGGACAGAGAGAGAGAGAGACACCGAATCGGAAGCAGGCTCCAGGCTCTGAGCTGTCAGCACAGAGCCTGATGTGGGGCTCGAACTCACAAACTGTGAGATCATGACCTGATCTAACTCTCCATTCATTTAGGTCTTTCTTTGTTCTCATGGAGGTGTTGCAGATACTTTGTTCAGTGTACTGCTAGGTGCCTGATTTTGTGTGTGGTGCGATTGTTGTTGTAAACGGTGTCTTCTTTTCAGTTGCACTTTCTAGTTTATAACTTAGTGTATACGAATGCAGTTGACTTCTATATAAGCAAAAATATTCTGGTAAAAACAATGATCACGATAACAGCCATTATTCAGTATTTCTAGCTTTTGTTTGCTGAGCACATATTCTGTGCTGGCCATGATGGTAAGTGCTTATATACATTTTCTCCTTTATTCACAGCACAGCCCCATGAGTTTGAAAATAACTCGGATGAACAGATTAGAAAACCAAGGTGCAGACAGATGGGAGCACTTGAAGTCACACATCTAGACAAGTAAGCCACTGGGGTTCAACCTTAAAGTGTTCTGACTCTAAAGCATACACTTTTTTTTTTTTTAAATGTTTATCCCTTTTTGAAGAGAGAGTACAAGCGGGGGAAGGTCAGAATCTGAAGCAGGCTCCAGGCTCTGAGCTGTCAGCATAGAGCACAATGTGGGGCTCGAGATCACGAACCACAAGATCATGACCTGAGCTGAAGTCGGACTCTTAACTGATTGAGCCACCCAGGCGCCCCTAAAGCATAAACTCTTGACTCTCAGCAATTTATAGCAGTTCTCGGTTTTAAGGGGAAACAACCATAACAAAATAATCCTCAACTGCTGTATAATTTTTCTGCATTTCCTGTTTTCTCAGTTATGGCTTCCACATACAGGTGATATCTCAATGTTGTTCAGATTGACCATCTACAGAAGGTGCAGAAAACTGTTTCTCTAAGAGTATGGTCACCGGTGTCTTTAATACATGAGCCATCGCATTCTTTACTGGCAACAACATCCACTTACTCTATCTGCCCCTATTATAATCAAGATTCCATGATTTAAGAGGGGGTAAGGAGAGGGCTATGACTCCCAGAATCTGACTCCTTCTCAGAGAGAGGGAGACTTGGTCTGCGGTGTTTATTTTTATGTGGCTTTACTGGTCGTGTGTTGACGGTGGCACACACCATTCAGCCTGGTTTGTGATGAGCAAGACCGTGCTTTCAGTTGTGAACCTGATACGCCCTACGCCCCAAAATCACACAGCAAAGGAAATATAAGGTCACCCAAGACTTAAATCCTCACATTGTAACAAGCAAGTGTACAGCAGATATATAATCATTCCTTAGATTTGTAGAACAAAGAAATTTCACAGTGCCTATCCAGCTAATTTACTCTTCCTCAGGAAGTAAGTTGAGTAGGTGCCGCTATGCCTCCTTTATAACGAAGAAGGTGAGACCCAGAGAAAGTGACTTGTCCAGGGTCACCATGCAGTTGGGAAATTGGAGCTATGGTTCACCCCATGGAGTGTGTTCTCTCTACCTCTCTGTAGACTTTCCCCTTTATTATTTTTTTAAATGTTTATTTATTTTTGAGAGAGAGACCGAGCATGAGCAGGTGAGGACAGAAAGAGAGAGAGGGAGACATAGAATCTGAAGTAGGTTCCAGGTTCTGAGCTGTCAGCCCAGAGCCTGATGTGGGGCTCGAACCCACGAACCGTGAGATCATGACCTGAGCCAAAGTTGGTGCTCAGCCGACTAAGCCACCCAGGTGCCCCTCAAAAATGTTTTTAAAACAGACTTTTAAAACCTGAAAAATACTCCATTATTTTGGTATACAACAATTTATTCAGTCAATTGCACATAATTCAGTCATTGTGCTCATTTAGGTAAAGTTTTCCATTTTTATTAAACATCTTTGCATCTAAAATGTGTTCACCCTTCTGATTGTTTCACAATAGATTCATACATGTGGAATTCTTAAGGGACAGGACTATTTTTTAAGATTTTTGATGCAAGACTGCCTAACTGCTTTCCAGAAAGACTGCACTAATTTATACTACCTCCACAGTGGGGGGAAAAATGCTGATGTTACCAGACTTTGAGTGTCGTCATTTTTCAAACACTTTGTTATTTCAGTAGATTTAAAAATGGTATTCTAGGGTTATTTTATTTGTTTGGGTATTCCTGAGGTGAACTTTTGTTTTTCTAAGTTAATCATTCATATTGTCCATTGCCTACCTTTTTTTTTTTTTTAGTGTAACGGCAGTGTTTCTCTTTCCTTCTTTAGTTATGAAGGATATAAATCCTTTTTTCTGAAATATTTGCAGCAAATGTTTTCTGCCAGACTGTTGTAAGGCTTTTAAAAATTGTAATGACTTTCTGATGTACATAAGTTTTGTATTTTCATCAAGGAATCTATTGTTTTGTTCTTATTCCCTCGATTAGTTATCTGTACAGGAATTCCTTTTCCACCCAGAACTCTGACAAATATTCATCTCGATATTCATTTAAAATTGTCTCCTATCCATCTGGTTTTATTTTGCTATATGGTGTGTAAGGCAATACATTTTCTCTTTGTTTGCAAATAGCCAGATTTTTCAACAGATTTGCATAGTTTGAATCTTGATGTTAAATTGGACCAAAAAAGGCAGGGCGGGGGGCGGGTGGGGTAATAGGAATATTTGGTGCTGGAGGGATTCATAAAGCTGCAGTGTTGGAAACGCCGATGGATGTCTGGGTGATCACCAGGAAAGGAAAACAGGAAAAACCAGTATTTGACAGCTGTTAAGTGGGTTCTAGATTGTTCCTCCTTTCCCCCTTCTCCCTAAGTATGGAGAGTTCACCATACCACAGTGAATTGTCCCAGATTCCAGTAGTCAAAAGTCAGGGGGCACCCCCAATTGTTTCCTGATGTGAAGACCTCACTCAACTACTGGAGAATGAACTTCTCTCGGAACAAGTTGGCAAAGATGCCAGGAAGGGTAGAGACGTATAATTGTCTTGTGGATAGATGTAAGCTCAAGACTTGTCCACATTCAAACTGTTTGTGTTCTTTCCATGTTCTCTCACAAAACTCTGTGTGTGTCTCTAGCATTGCACTTACAACATCATATTGTAATTTTTCTTTATGTGTCTTCTTCCTCCTTATCCTGCACCTAGGGTTTTTTTTTTTTTTAATATATGTTTATGCACTATAATAATGGTAAAGTGCACAAATCTTAAATGTACCATTCAGTGAGTTTTGATAAATGTAAAAACCCATTTAACTGACACCCCAAATAAGACCTAAAACACTGCCATTATTCTAGAAAATTCCTCTGTGTGCTTTTCTAGTCATCACCCCCTCCATCCAGAGGCCACCACTATTCTGATTTCTATCCCCACAGACTAGTTTTGCATGAGTGGGGACTTCATATTGATTCTAAGTATGTGTTCCTCTGTGTCTGGCTCCTTCCAGTCTAGCACATGATATTTGGGGGTCTCAAGTGTCCATAGTATGTTTCTTTTTGCTGCTGAGTTCATTTTAGCCCCATTTGTTGAAGAGCCTGTCCCTCCCACATTGATTTGCTTTGGCACCTCTGGCAAAGATCATTCGATAGTCATTGTGGGTTTTTTTCTGCCCCATTGATCTATTTGTCTGTCTTTATACCAGTAACTTACTGTCTCAGAAATTGACGAGTTAATACTAACATTTATATGGAAACATAAAAACAATAGTCTTTTAAAAATCCCATAAAGCTTTATAGTGACACTTAAAATCAGGTTGTGTAAATCCTCCAACTATTTTATTTTTTATCAACTCATCAGTTTCTACAAAAACCTTCCTGGGAATTTCACTAGAATTGCATTTAATCTATAGATCAATTTTGTGAGAACCACCATCTTTACAATACTGATTCAGCTACCCTGTAAGTATGGTATATCTCTCCCCATTTATTTGTCTTAATTTCTCTCAATAATATTTTATAGTTTTTTAAAAATGTTTATTTATTTTAAGAGAAAGAGTGAGTGGAGGAGGGGCAGGCAGAGAGAGAAAGAGAGAGAGAGAGAGAGAGAGAGAGAGAGAATCCCAAGCAGACTCTGCACTGTCTGCACAGAGCCAAACAAGGGGCTTGAACTCACAAACCGTGAGATCATGACCTGAACCAGAATCAGATGCTTAACCGACTGAGCCACCCAGGTACCCCAATATTTTATAGCTTTAAGTGTACATGTCTCACCTATCTTTTTAAAAAGTGATCTGTAAGTATTTCGCGATATTGATTCTGTTGTAAATGCTATTAGCTTTTAATTTCCTTTTCCAATTGTTTATTGGTAATACACAGAAATATAATTAAATTTTCTATATTGACATTATATCCTTAAACCTTGCTGAATTACTAGCCTCAGTAGGATTTGGGGGTAGATTCCTTTGATTTTTCTATATGCAAAATTGTGTCTCTGAAAATAAAGCTAACTTGATCTTATTTAAACTTGGTCTCTCCCAGTCTCCAGGACTCTTAATGGAAAGAAATACCATAACATGGGTTGACTAGAAACAGTGAGAGCAGACATCCTTACCTTGTTTCTGACCTGAGAGGGAACATGGTCCATGTTTTATCATCCATTGTGACGTTAAGTATAGGTTTTTATAGATGCCTTTTATCAGGTTAAGGAAGTTCTGTTCTATTCTGAATTTGCCTAGAGTTTTTCTCACGAAGTGATGGTGAGGTTTGTGAGATCCTTTTCCTGGACCTGCTGAGATGTTCACGTGATTTCTCTCCTTTGTTTTTTAATGGGATGGGTTACATTGTTTTTTTGTTTGTTTGTTTGTTTTTTGTTGTTTTTGCTTTACCCGACCTTGCATTGATTTGTGATAAACCTCACTTGGCCATGACATGTTATCCCTTTTATATATTGATGGATTTGATTTGCTAATGTTTTGCTAAGGCTTTTTGCATCTCTGTTCATGAGGAATATCGGTTTGCAATTTTTTTTGTAGTGCATTTGTCAGATTTTGGTATTAGGAATATGATTAGGAATATTAGGCTTTTTAAAGAAGGTCAAGAGGTAACCTCTCCTCCTTTGTTTCTGTAAGAGATTAAGATTGGCATTATTTCTTAAGTGTTTGATAGAATTTACCATTAGCACTATGTGGGCCAGAAGTGTTCTTTGTGGGGGAAACAATTTTAATGGTGAATTCAACTTCTTTAACAGATTTCAGGTCATTTATTTCTTCTTGTGTCCATTTTGAAAAATTGTATTTTTCAAGGGATTATTCATTTCATAAACATTGTCAAACTTGTTGGCATAAAGTTGTTTGGAATATCCCTTTATTTTTCTTTTAAGATCTGTAGGATTGGGGCACCTGGGTGGCTCAGTCAGTGAGGCATCCGACTTTGGCTCAGTTCATGAGTTCAAGCCCGTCATCGGGCTCTGTGCTGACAGCTCAGAGCCTGGAGCGTGCTTTGGATTCTGTGTCTTCCTGTCTCTCTGCCCCTCCCCTGCTTGTGTTCTGTCTCTCTCTCAAAATTAAATAGACATAAAAAATTTTTTTTGAAAAATAAAAATAAATAAAAGTAAATATTTTTTAAAGTTTAAAAAAAAAGCTCTGTAGGATTTGAGGCACTATCCTTCCTTTCATTGTTCATAGTGGTCATTTGCATTTTCTCTTTATTTTTTCCTTGTTCAATCTAACTAGGGATTTATCAATTTTATTGATCTTCTCAAAAATTCTTTTTTTTTCTTTTTTGCTGTTTATTTCCTCCATTGTTTATCTGTTTTCTATTTCATAGATTTTCACTCTTTATTATTTGCTATTTTTCTACTTACTTTGAGTTTAGTCTATCATTCCTTTATTAGCTTCTTAAGAAGAAAACTTGGGGAGCACCCAAATGACTCAGTCAGTTGAGTGTCCGACTCGATTTCAGTTCAGGTCTTGATCTCCGGGTCATGGACTCAAGCCCCGTGGTGGGCTCTGTGCTGGGCAGGATATATATGTGTTTTTCCTTGAGATTTTTTTTTTCTCTAGAAGAGTATTGTTCAATTTCTAAATATTCTAATATTTTTGAGATCTCTTTTTGTTATTGGTTAAATTTGTTATCAGTTAAATTCTAGTGTGGCCAGAAAATATACTCTGTATGATTTTTGTGTTACCCAAATTTTTCTTCATTTTTCTTCATTCCTATGGGAATGAAGATGTGCTGCAATCTTTTATTTTTTTTATTTATTTATTTTTTTTTCAACGTTTATTTATTTTTGGGACAGAGAGAGACAGAGCATGAACGGGGAAGGGGCAGAGAGAGAGGGAGACACAGAATCGGAAACAGGCTCCAGGCTCTCAGCCATCAGCCCAGAGCCCGACGCGAGGCTCGAACTCACGGACCGCGAGATCGTGACCTGGCTGAAGTCGGACGCTTAACCGACTGCGCCACCCAGGCGCCCCTGTGCTGCAATCTTTTACATGCTAACCTGAAACAGAATTCTCTCCCACTTAACTTAGTTTCTGGAAGACGGGAATTACACCTTAGAGTTGATGTGTGGCAGGGCTTGCCACATAACAGAAGTTCAGTAAGTATAAGAATTAAGTTATTAACGAATGGTGAAGATTGGGACAAGGGAAGGGTTATGACTAAAACGTGGATTTACTGTCAAGTTTAACTCATGGTATAACATGCAAACACATGGCTCCATACAGTTTGTGAAAGAACTCTAGGAAGACAGAAGGATGGGTATGAACTCTACAAATCCAAATGTGGTTGAAATTGATCTCAAAATGTAGTAATACAGTAATTATCATTTTCATTGTGCTTTGTAGTTGTAGCTTAGATACCTTTTCTCATAGAAGGGAAGGCATGATGTAGAATGATCCATGTGGTTTCTGGAGACCTCGCTATTGAGCTCAGAAATTTAGTGGACGTAACCACTAGAATTACAAGAATCTATTAAGAAAATGGATACTAACAAGAAATGTAAAGTGGGGACGGCTGGTGCTAATGAGGCTGATAATAACAGCTAACATTTACTGAGCATTTATTTTGTAATAAGCGCGATGCTAAACAGTGTATGCTCCCAACAACCCTATCTTATCATACCCACCTCACAGATGAGACCCAGACAGCAAACTGATTTGTCCAAGGTCATACAGTTAAAAAATGAGGAAGCCAGGATTTGATTTTGATGAGACGCAGACAGCAAACTGATTTGTCCAAGGTCACATAGTTAAAAAATGAGGAAGCCAGGATTTGATCCCAAGCACTACAACCTTTGAGATTTGTGAAAAAGTTCTGAAGGCTGTTATTATTCCCTGGGACTTGTCATAAATGGAAACTTCGACTCTCCAGGTAGGGGTAGGATTTTGCACACATATTTGATCTGTATCTCCCTCCAGAAGTAGAGTCAGCAAGGGATTTTCAGTGTAAAAGAGGTATTGTGAAAAGCCAGTGTGTGTGGGCAGGGGCTTGGGGGCAAGGAAGGGGAAGCCAGTCTGTGAGGGGCAAGTTGAAAATTAAAGTTTGAGACAGATCTAGTACAGGCTGAAAGGGGCCAAGGACTGGTGACAAGAGTAGAACCAAATGGGGACGAGAACAAGACAGAAACCAGAAGCTAATAGTGCAGGACCACTATTTGACCCCGCATGGGCCAGGCACTTTTTTGTTTGTTTTTAATTTTTTAATGTTTATTCATTTTTGAGAGACACAGTGAAAGTAGGGGTGGGGCAGAGAGAGAGGGAGACACAGAATCTGAAGCAGGCTCTAGGCTCTGAGCGGTCGGCACAGAGCCCGACATGAGGCTCGAACCCACGAATGGTGAGATCACGACCTGAGCCAAAGTTAGATGGTTAACCAGCCACCCAGGCACCCCTGGACCAGGCAGTTTTAAAGCCATTATATCATGTGATCTTCACAGCCACTCTAAGAGGTAATTACTACTGTGTCTCCCTTATAGATCTGCACCAGGCACGTGTAGAGTGTGTTAGCATTTGATGGGCTTAGAATTCCAAGATCTTAAACACTGTTTGTCTCCAGCCATAGTGGAAAGTTTTGGATCAGAATCTGAGGGTGAGAAATGGAGACAGGGGACAGTCAGGAAGCCAGTGACTGGGACAGATCCCTCTTGGTACTACTGCCATTACAAGCTGGCTTGTGGTGAGCCATCTAGTTTTTTGCTGGTACTGCTCCTGGGGCTGCTAAGAGACACCCAGACTTCTCAAACAAAGTTGTTAGTTATGTTTGGCAAGGGACAAAAACACATCCGTGGCTTGATCAGTACTATTATTGGCGCTCGCAGCATTTATGTTCTTTTCATATTCCCTATCCAGGAAAGAAACTTCAAGTTGGAAGAGGCAGGGTTCCCACAGATGTTGGTGACAGAAAATGGAAACCCAGGCAAGAAATAAGGAGTGTTCTAAAGGCCCGCTCAGGGTCCCAGGGCCTGGCCAGATAAATTAAATTCTAGGAGACTTGTCTGCTTTGAAGAGCTGAGACTTTGAGGGAAGGGGCTAGAAGCCCAGCCACTGGAAAGTTACGATCTTTTAAAAAAAATGGGCAGGCAGTTTGGATGATCTTTGGTCACGCGAGCTGGACATTGTCTCCAGGTGAGAAGCGAGGAGTCAATGCATTTTCCCGGACGTACCACATCTCTTTCTGAGAGTTGCTAGACTGGTTTTTGGGTATTGTGTAAACAGAATGCGTTTGTAGCAGTCCTTTTGACAGCTAAAGTCCCTGTCCTTGAAGACAGACGAGATGAACCTCTGGGCAGGAGCAGAAGGTAGCCGGATCAGGTAGATGAAGAACTGATTGAATATAGAGTACTAATTAATAGATTGATGACGATCCGGAGAAAGGATCTTTCACACTACAGGTTTCTGGCCTCCGTCTTGCCTTGTTAACTATTTTTATTAATGACTTGGATGAAGACGTTGATAGCCTGGTGATAAAATTTGTGGGTGACACAAAGCTGGAAGAGCTAGCTCATAAGTTGGATGGCACAATTGGGATGCAAAAAAGATCTGACGGACTGAAACAATGGACCAGATCTAATAAGATTATGTTTAATGGGGATAAATGCAAAGTCCTGCACTTGTTTAAAATAAACAAACAACTAAGATGGAATGAGCAGCAGATGCGCTTTGATAGTAGCCCACGTGGAAATGATAGAGATGTTTCAGTTGGTTATGGGCTCAAAACGAATCACTGGTGTGCCGTAAATTTGGACTGTAACGGGAAGGGGGTAGAATATAAGAGAGGCAATAACCTTTCTTCCTCCAAAGTGATGGCTCTTATTTTCAGTTTGCTATATGGCAAACATCTTTCTGTGGATTCTGTCATCCAGTCTCACTATCCTGTCAGGGGCTACTATTACCCCATCTTACAGATAAGGAAACTGAAGCCCGAGGAGACTGAGTAACGTGTCCAAAGTCACATACAAGAGCCGGGACATGAACATGGTGTTCTGATCCCACCTTGTGCTAAACCATCATTCCAGGCTGCCTTTGGGCCCTTTGGCTTACACCTAGATAGAGCTGATATACCTTATACCTTGGTATATCCGGTCACCTTATAAAAGTAATATCTCTACACAGACAGAGTTGAAGACTTGAGATCATAGACATATGGGATGAGAAAAGGCAGGCTGGGCCATGGTGGGAGGGACGCAAGGAAGAAGGCGGGTGTTAGGATCCCTGCCTTCATATGTATAACAGGCTTCAAGTGTTCCTTCCTGGAGTCCTGGAAGGCAGAGCCATGGCCAAGGGGGTGAAAATACAGAGGCATGTTTAGGTTCAAGTAACAATGCACTTTCTAATAATTTGAGCACTCTTGACGATGGACTGGCATCTCATGAGGGAGTGTCCCTAGATGGCATCCAGCACGGGCCAACTGATCACATGTCAGAAGCAGACGCTGGACCAGGTGACCTTTTGAGTTCTTCTCCTACTGAGGCCATCTCTGCTTCTGGACTAGTCCTAACATCTGGACTAGGGAGTCGGGGCACTTTTAGGCACAGGGGCAAGTCCTGCAGTTTTTGATTTATTGCATTTCAACAATGAATGCTGATAACCTGTTCCCCTTCAGGGAGTTTTTATTTTATTTTGTTTCATTTCATTTCATTTCATTTCATTTATTTATTTTCTTAAACTTCTATTCTTTGGGGATTTTTGAAGTATGTGCTATACTCTTTATCCATATAACAAAAGCTGCCGGGCAGACCCACTGTGGAAGGATTTAAGAACAAATAAGGAAACAAACACATATAATGCTCTCTACTTCCTTGTGGTGTTTGTGTCTTCTCATTTACAGCCAACTTATCAGATAGCTGATACTGTCAGGATTTTTTGAATAGCTGCATATATACCTTTCACACTGCCTTTGCTATCCCAAAGTTGGCCCTTCTGAATCCTCTCTCCCCTGTTCTGCTGCGGTCTGGTGAAAGAACTATTACATTAATAGTTAGGACTATAAATAGAAAATGAGTAAATAGGTTCAGAGAAAGGAACCAGAGACCCGTTCAGTTAGTAAATTGCATGATACAATCTATAATACATGGACTTTGGTACGTCCATTTGATTAGAGACTTCTCTCTCCCCCACTTCCAAAACTCTAGAGTATCTTGTATCTTTGTTCTGGGAAGCTTAAGGTGTGTGGACTTGTGGCCCCATATGTAAAATGCTTTTAAAGTTCGGCTTCCCGGGGCGCCTGGGTGGCGCAGTCGGTTAAGCGTCCGACTTCAGCCAGGTCACGATCTCGCGGTCCGTGAGTTCGAGCCCCGCATCAGGCTCTGGGCTGATGGCTCAGAGCCTGGAGCCTGTTTCCGATTCTGTGTCTCCCTCTCTCTCTCCCCCTCTCCCGTTCATGCTCTGTCTCTCTCTGTCCCAAAAATAAATAAACGTTGAAAAAAAAAAAAAAATTTAAAGTTCGGCTTCCCATGTCAAGAGAAGGAACAATGGCCCGGCAGTGAGGCCGCCACCCCAGCACGCACCGGCTGGCTAAGCCATCGGAGCATCCCGTGGGGCCCCTGTGTGTTGGGGAAAACAGTGGCTGCCCAGGATAATGAGACCATGTCAGGCATTGTAGGCAAATATGCTTGGGCCAGCACTCCACAGTCTCACGCTGCAGTTGTGTGTTCCTAGGGAGCCCACACCATCTTAATCATGCCTGCCAGAGAAGAAATTCTCCTTTCTCTTTTTTTCCCCAAGACGTATTTCCCCTGTATCGTTTAAACATATTAAATCACTGTTAGTACGCAGAGTGGGCATCATGTTAGCATAAGATCTAATCAGAGCGAGTCTGCTGGTCTCCAAAGGCTTTATTCTTTTTGTCTCTTTCCTCTGTTTTCTTGTTAGACTGAAGAGCCTTTTCTGACATCCTCATTTGTTCTGCTGTGTAATAGCATGGGATCTTTCAGAGCTGTCGACATCTGCTGCACTCTAGAGAGCTGCAGAACCGAGCCAGCAAAGCAATAATAATTATGCCCAAATGGACTGCAAAGGATGTAAGAGATAAGAAGGAAGACCAGAAAAAAATACACTCGATGCAATGGTGTTCCAGCCTGAAGTGAGTGAATGTGTGTGCGTGTGTGTGCATGTAAATGTACAGTCGCTGAGGCCATACACCTGTATGTGCGTTGAGGACACAAATCCTTTTCCTGAGAGCAGTGGACTGGAAATCAATCTGGCTCAGGGTTCTCCAGATTCCCAATCCTTGCTCCTTCCCCCAGAAGGCCACACTCAATGTAGGTGCGGCTTCCTACATTGCAGGGTAGTTTGTAGGACACTGTGGAGACAGACCTTCTTCCTTCTGCCCCCCACTCCACCCTTATGCGTAGCTGTGTCTTCTTCCCTGGAACTACTCTGAGGATAAATTCGGCTTGTTGGAAAGAGGCTGTGCATCTTCCTGATTATCAACATGCTAGTTATTAAATACCTGGCCTGTTGGGCCTCCCCTAGGATTAAAACTAGCAAACTGGCATCTACTGGATGCTTAGTATTTGCCAGGCACTGTGTAAGCCCTTCATGTGCAGGATCATTCTTCCTTAAATAACTCTACCAGCTTGGTGTCACTGTATCCCCATCTGCAGGTGAAAGGATTAGGGCATGGAGGGTCCCCCAGCTGACAAAGAGGGGCTTCAAAAATGGACCCTGGGCCTCTCCTACCCCGGCATCGGCCTTCCTGGGTACAAGGCCATATGCCCAGAGGCCCCGCTTGTGCACTGACAGAGAGACTGGTTTTTAAGGCTGTGGTTACTCGAGAACAAAAGAACCGGTCATGCCGTTCATGTGTGACTCTTCACAAAGCAGCCAGGCCGCTCAGTGACACACTTGGTCACTTTCATGAACAACCAGTCAGTTGAACAAAGAGAACCGAAATAAAATAAACTCCCCAAACCAAGGGAGCCCAGGTTTTTTTTTTTCCTCCCCCATTGGGTTAGCTGATTATTTTGCAGAATCCGAGACTCCTACCGAGGCCAGTTGTCTTGAGGTCACTTAGGGCCCAGGAAGGGCGAGCAGGCCCCACACCTGGTCTCAGGACCCTGCTTCAGCTAGCGTACCTGGGATGGACCAGCCCTCAGCAACAGTGGGAGGCTCGTCAGTCGAGAACATATGCTTCCTGCCTATGCCATCCGCCTCCCTCAACCCTATTCCAGCCCTGGCCCCACCATATAGCCCCACCGCTCCCACTCTGGAACTTATACCGTGATCTCCCGACATCCTTTACTTCTTCAGAAGCCTCCTTAGAAGGTCCAGGTGACTCATTTATGCTGGAGTGACCCCTCTTAGACAGATTCATTTTAACTAGAGGAAATGCTTGAATTAGACCAAAGGATTACATCTCCAGTAGTGGTATCATAGGCTTCCCCTTCTCTTAGTAAGGGAGCCAGTGGCTCTGGGGAAAGCCTCCATGGCATCTTTATCATCACATTCTGTGAAAAAGGGAAGAGCCTTTTTCCATCTACTTCAGTGGCTGGATGAGGGTGGAGCAGAGACCAGGGTACAGAACTTCACACAGGTGTCCCACTCAAGACTTGGGAGTCGTGGGGGTCCTTCTGGGAATGCATTTCACAGACTTAACAGTGTGAAATGTGAAATTCAACACCCAGTAACATTTTGGAGCGAAAAGAGAAAAAAACCGACCTAAACAGTTAAAAGCTTGGGCAGGAAAATGGGCAAACGGGGATTATTCTGGGGATGGACGGAAAAAAACCTCCAATGAGGGGGGGAAAAAAAGTCACGTGCACCACAACATCTACCTGCAGCTGTGTTGCTGAAAATCCCCCAACAGGAAGCGTGAGCAGCCAGCGGGATGGAAGCTGCCAGTACAATGAAGCATCAAGGAGGGCCAGGGCTGGTTGGGGCCGTGGATGAAACTGGAGCCCATCTGGGACCAAGATACAACCTGGCTCCTCTCTGCATGTGCCGGGCATCGGTACACATGTGGTCAGGTGCAACCTGGGCCAGAATTAATACATTTTGTTAATGTTTTTATTTCTGAGAGCGAGAGAGAGAGAGAGAGAAAGCACGAGCATGGGAGAGGCGGGTGGGTGCAGAGGACCCCAAAGAGGGCTCTGCGCTGACAGCAGCAAGCCAGACACAGGGCTTGAGCTCAAAACCTGAGATCATGACCCTGACTGAAGTGGCACCCTCAGCCGACTGAGCCACCCAGACACCCCCAGAATTAGTATTCATAGCCCAGTGATAGTAATGGTCACACTATGTTCATCGATGGTAGCTCCTAGAACCACAAGTAGCCAGCAGGTGAAATGTACTCAGCTAACCATGATTTGGGTTATAACACATCACATCGTCCTCTTGGCTTTTGGTTTTTGACGTGATGATTCTTTCACCTCCGTAAAGAGTTGTAAGCCATACAGGAACTCTAATGACACTTTAGGAATTCATAGGGTACGTGTATGATTCTGTGTTGTCTTCCTGTGTCCCCGTGTTCAGTCATTTGGATCCGTAGCTGATCTTCCCTGGTGAATTGGAACAATGTGTGGAGAGCCCCCAAGGGAAGGAACTCTGAGATCTTAGGGAGGCCAGTGGACACAGGGCTCCTATAACCCTTTCTAGAAGGGGTACAGATGTGAGAGACCTGGCCCCTGAGAGCATCTATACAGCCAAAGGCCACTGCCTGGCTCAAGTCCATGCAGATCAGCATATCTGCATATTGTAGTTCAGTAGGGACTGCTGCTCTTGATTTAATTAATAGTTTGTTTGCATAATTTTCCTTAGGAAGGACTATTAGCACATCAAAAGGACGTTAAAAGTATCCTTGGTAATAATAAATACAAACCTAGTTTATCACTTTGTCAGTTTCAACAAACACCACTCTGATATGCTAACCTTTCCCATGGAGGCGCCCTAGTTAAGTCAACAGCCAGACAAGTGGGAGAAGGGAACATAGGCCCAGTCTGTGAACTGGTTGATGGGGAAAGCCAAAATAATTTCTGTGAGGATACATTTTTTGAATTCCCAAATACCTGAAAAAACGCCAGAGGCATGTGTATGACTTTTCCTTCCTCCCTCCTCCCACTTAAAAGCTTTTGTAGAGAACCTGCTGAGCTGGTAGCACTTTTCTTTGCATCTCAAGGGAGCACTTTGTAAAAATGTTTTTAGAACACTAATTTTTATACACCCCCCGCCCTGCCCTGCCCAGGGGAAGAAGGAAAGGTGGGTCATTTACATGAAATTAAAGATTTTTGTACAGCCCATCTCTGTCCCACCCCCCGAAGAAGAGAGAGGGAGAACAGCAAATGTCCTTGAAACGTCAGTAGCGATGCGGGGTTTGATTCAAGAAAGAAAATGCCTCTGAAGGCGGAAGGCAGGGAACCACAGAGAATGACCAAGCCCCTCAGTGGCTCAAGATATGCCAAAGTGCAGGTGAAACCAAACAACCTGATCATGTACACCTCTGGGTGGGACGGAGGAAGCTTTGCTCTGTGTGGCAGGTATATTCAGTAAAATCTCCCTAGCTTCTCCATGGAAACTTCGGCAGTTAAAGCCCGTGGGCCACTTTCAAAACCTAAAATTCAACTCTTTTAGCTAAAAAGAGAAGTTATGTATCTTAGTCATCTGTGTACTACATCCAGCCTCATTTTCTTCAACGAAAAATACTAAACATAGTCATCGCCTGGCATGTCTGAGCCTGGTCTTATTAACTGGAAACTGGAGAAAGAAGTTCAGAAATTGACAAAAGATCACCGAGGCAACTAGAATGACATCTGAAGTAGACGGGCGGTTTTGCCCTTTGCCAGCATCTGCTCCTGCTCCCCCAGGCCCTTCAGAACTCTGGCTCTGTGTGGCATTTCCATGGGCTTCCAGGAAAGAAGGTCCGAGGCCACCTCCCAACTCCACTCTCTCCGGGGGAGTCTGATCTGGTCGAGGGTGATCTCAACCTACTGCCAGCGGCTGGTTCAGAAATGAGTGTGTAATCATTTGGGCCGGTGAGGCAAAAAAAGATTTTTCTTGGAGCTTCTGGGGGAAAATATCCTTATTCTTCAGAGACTGCCTTGGGAAGCATTTCTCTGGCCATCACATGTCCCTGGATGTGAGGCCATCTGCTACACGTGCCCTGCTACCAGGCTGAGGCTGAAGGTGCAGGCGGAAGAGGGCAGAGCTTAAGAGAGCAGCACGAAAGAGGGCCAGGAGCCCCAAGACCCCGTCAACCCCAAAGCCTCAAGTTCCTCTAGACTTTGGTTTTGTGGCCGTACTTTATCTTAGTTTATAAGCCAGTTTGAGTTTTCTGTTGCTTGCAAGAAAGGAATCTTAACTAATACAAGTTGTCAAAAACTAAAAACTTCTAAGTAGTCCTCATGAGAAAGACAAAACCTGTTTGTTGCCTGCGTAAAAGGAAGAATGTAATATTGACTAATGGATGAAAAGAAGAGAAACTGCATCGTGATAGAACTAGGATGGCTTCCTCCACAGTGCAAAGGGTTTAACTATCAAATAATTTAGCGCCGAACCTAAGGCACTGTCATCACTCAGGATAGTTTGAATGTGACCAGGTAAAGTGGTCTAAAATCCTAGATATCTACCAGGGCCGTACTCCACCTCAGCAGAAGACCTGTTGCAGAGCATGAAGCAGATACAACCTAGTATATAATCTAAAATCGCCCTGGTCAAGAGACTGTTCTGGAGGCTCTGACAATAATCATACAGTTCCCAGTGAAAGGCATGGACTGGAGGAAAGTCACTTGAACTTGGGGAAGCCAAGGCCGGTTTTGTGCAAAAATAAAAGTGGAAGGCTTCACGAAATTGGAAAAGTATCCCTCCCCATCTGAAATACATCCCCCGAGTCCTTGCTGTTTGAAATCGTTAACTGGAGAATAAAGACAGAGATAAAGGATCTCAAATGCAAATTTCCATGAGAGCACTAACACAGTACTAACAGCTTGGCCTCTCGAAAGTCTATCTCACTAGTTCAAGAAAGTAAGCTTTGTGACACCACAGGTATTTTTGTCTTGTTCATTACTTTATCCCTTATAACTAAAAGGGTGTTTAACCCATAATACCTGCAAAATCACCATTTGTGACTAGATGAATGACCGATAATCTGAGTCTTACCCAGAGCAAACTTTTATGGGAAAGAAGAAAATCTCCAGAGGTGGATTTATCACGAGGCTGATGAATGTTAAGCATTAGGGCCCCTCTCTGTGCTAGGAGGAACCCTACCAATGCATTCACTTGTCATATGTTTTTGCAAAATTTGTAAAAGTCAGATATTTTAGTCTTGACAGGTCAGACTTCTGTCTCTTTCGACTCCAACTTGCTCTCCTACCAGGTGCCATCAGTCACCGCAGGCTTTTGGGGGGGAGGGAAGCTAAGTCAAGTGGATTTGAAATATACTAATTTTTGTGTATCAGGATATATTTATGTGATTCATAGTCACTTCTGCATGTAGTATTTCTAGCCTTCCTCTTGTGGGAGTGCATTCCCACTGTAGAAACACATCTGATGTCCTAACATAAAGGCACATACAGATGTTGTATGACAATACGAGTGTGTTCTGTGACCTTAGTGGAGGCAAAGGAATGTTTGAAATGGAGCCGGAAGCTAGTCCATGGAAAATTTTTTCCAATCAATTGCAAACAAAGCGTTCCGTTTTCATTGACACCTAGTTAAAATGAGGTTTTTCTCCCATTGGGAATATACATGAAGACGCAGCGAATACTTTTGTGGTTTTGTGCCATATCATGAAATCATTTTTCAATTTTTTGCAAATGACATTAATAGAAATTATTCTGATATCTACAAATGAATTGAAACCAAACAAAACCAACCCAGATCATTCCAAAAGTAGTAAACCATTAAGAGGAAGAGATAAATTGCTAATAGAAATAATAAATAGGCTCTTAGATTATTTAATGATGCAATTAATGAAGAAAAGTGATTATGTGAACATATTTAAATTTCTTTATGATTTGACAAGGATAGTCATGTTGGCAAAGATAACGTAACTCGTAATTACACCACTACAGTGAGGACATTGGCAACAAACTCGTTAACAGAGAGCACTGTCAATTCAAAACATCTAAGATAAGGCACAAAACAACAAAAACTAGAAATGCTCTGAAATCTTAAGACTCACATATGACAAGAAAAAGTTTCCCCAAATTGACTATAATCCTAAACATTTATGTGATGATACCAATAGTAAGACAAGAGGCTCACAAACTTTCCTAAATTATTAATAAAAGACAAATTTGATCAACGATGAACAGGAAAGATTTATACTTTCTAGATAAAAAATGTAAAATCTTTGCCATACGAAGAGGTAATCCAGCATATGGAGTTCATAAAAAAAATAATGAAAAATTATAAGGGGTTTTAGAAAATCAAGTAACAATATCATGGTAGAATAGTATATGTGTGTTGAGGATGGAATTCAGGAACTCTCTTAGAGTTTTCTTTTTTTTTAAGTTTATTT
Source organism: Leopardus geoffroyi (assembly GCF_018350155.1). NCBI lineage: Eukaryota > Metazoa > Chordata > Mammalia > Carnivora > Felidae > Leopardus > Leopardus geoffroyi. The sequence goes on from NC_059328.1 coordinate 99,105,689, forward strand.
CTTTCTTTTGAGAGAGAGCGAGAGTATGTGTGTGCAAGTAGGGGAGGGGCTGAGAGAGAGAGAGGGAGAGAGAGAATCCCAAGCAGGCTGCACACTGTCAGCGCGGAGCCCATGCAGGGCTCAATCTCACGAACTGTGAGATCATGGCCTGAGGCGAAATAAAGAGTCAGACACTTAGCCAAATGAGCCACCCAGGCACCCCTCTTAGAGTTTCTAAAGTGGAAAAAAAAAAACAAAAACAAATGAGGATCACTTCCCTGAACGGTGGTATCTAGAGAAAAGAAAATTTACTTTGGACTTGAAGTGTCTTGAGTTTAAATCCCAGTCCCTCCACTTAAATAGTTGTGTGACTGTGAGACTTGATTTCTACGTTTGTAGAAATAGGCAGAATATTAAGTGTCTTTTAGAGCTTTTGTGAAAATTAAATGCTACTACTAAAATTAAATGAAGCTATAAAAATTAAATGAATAGGGCTCTTCTAAAGTAAATGTGCTCAGTAGAAGGTGTTCTGTAAATGTTAGCTTCCTTCTGAAATATATAGAGCAGGATGTCAACTTATGCAAAGAATGTAAATTTGTTCTGGTCATAAATGTCAATGCATTTTCTGACAATGCCCATGAATTTGTGTAGACTATATGGATTATGTTTCACCTTTTTGCCTTATCCTCAAGCTAATACCAAATAGGCAATGGCATATATGGGCAATTTATGAAAGAAGAAATGAGAATGTCTGGTAATAGAGCAAGAGTTGTTTAACGTACCTGGTCATCAGACATGGATGTAAACAACCAAATACCATTTAGTCACTCAGATTGGCAAAAGAAGATTGATAAAAAGAACGGAAAAGGCTGCTGCAGTTGGTAAGGGTCCAAGAGAGTGACACTCTCATAACAATGAGTGGCTGGAGTTCAAATTGGCACAGCTGTTCTGAGGCCAGTGTAAAAGTACAGTTGCCCCTGGGGGTGCCTGGGTGGCTCAGTCAAGCTTCCAACTCTTGATTTTGACTCAGATCATGATCTCACGGTTTCATGGGATTGAGCCCGCATTGGGCTCTGCACTGACAGCGTGGAGCCTGCTTGGGATTCTCTCTTTCTGTCTCTGTCTCCATCTGCCCCTCTGCCCACCAAATAAATAAACATTAACATTTTTTATTTTTATTTTATTTTTTTTTAATTTTTTAATGTTTATTTATTTCTGAGACAGAGAGAGACAGAGATGAGTGGGGGGAGGGGCAGAGAGAGAGGGAGACACAGAATTGGAAGCAGGCTCCAGGCTCTGAGCTGTCAGCACAGAGCCCGATGCGGGGCTTGAACTCACAAACGGTGAGATCATGACTTGAGCCGAAGTCGGTCGCTCAACCGACTGAGCCACCCAGGCGCCCCAAACATTAACATTTTTTAAATGCCCCCTGTTTAAAAAAAGAAAAAGTACAGTTGACCGCAGAACAATTACAGGGTTTAGGGGCTCCAAGCCCCCACTTCCTGCACAGCTGAAAACTGTGTGTAACTTTTGACCCCCAGAAACTAACTACTAGTAGCTAACTACTGACCAGAAGCCTTACCAATAAACTAAGGAATTGAATAACTCATCTTTTTTATGTTATTATGTGTTATATGCTGTGTTCTTACAATAAAGTAAGCTAGAGAAAATAAATGTTATTAAAATTATAAGGAAGAGAAAATTCACATTCACAGTACTCTGCAGCAAAATATCTGTGTATAAGTTCAAACCTGTGTTGTCCAGAGTCAACTATAGACTAAAACAACAACAAACAAAACCCTTTAAAAAATGTTTATCCTGGGGGCTCCTGGGTAGCTCAGTCGGTTGAGCATCCGACTTTGACTCAGGTCATGTTCTCACAGTTTGTGGGTTCGAGCCCTGCGTCAGGCTCTATGCTAACAGCTCAGAGCCTCGAACCTGCTTTGGATTCTGTGTCTCCCTCTCTTTGTGCCCCTCCCCCACTTGTGCTCTGTCTCTCTCCAAAATAAATAAACATTAAAAAAATTTTTTTTAATGTTTCTCCTGCATTTAAAGCTAAACATGGCCACCCAATGACCACTTCTAGTTTGCTTCAAAAAAATGTGTACACACGTCCTCCAAAAGGCATGTACAGAACTGTTCATAGCAACTCTATTCATAGTAGTTTAAATGGCCATCTACAATAAACTGAATCAAATTGTGTATTCAAACAAAACACTACATAGTGATATAATGAGTGAATTACTGGGGCGCCTGGGTGACTCAGTCGGTTAAGCGTCCGACTTCGGCTCAGGTCATGATCTCGCAGTTCGTGGGTCCGAGCCCTGCTGTACTGACAGCTCAGAGCCTGGAGCCTGCTTCGGATTCTGTGTCTCCCTCTGTCTCTCTTCCTTTCCCCTGCTTGTATTTTCCCTTCCTCTCTCTCTTTCTCTCAGAAATAAATACATTTTTAAAAAGTGAATTACTGCTATACCCTGTAGCATGGATGAAAATCACATACATCATGTTGAGAGGAAGAAGCCAGAAACAAAAGAAATACACACCCTGTCATTCCATTTCTGTGAAGTTCAAGAACCTGAGGTAGGTACTAATTAGGAAGGGGCATGAAGGAGCATTCGAGGGAGCCGTATATGTTTAATACATAGATCCTAGGTAGTGGTAATATAGCTGTACACACAGGTGTAAAATTCAAATAGGCATATGCTTAAGATTTATTCATTGGATGTGTATATGTTATGCTTCAACTAAAACATTTTATGAAAACAACCTTTGATTTAGCAATTAGGTTTTCATCCTAAGGGAAAACTCAGAGGAATACAAAAAAGGTTTACATGGAAGTACGATTTTTTATTTATAGTAGCAAAAATCTAGGAATCCGTTAATAAGGAAGTAGTTACATAAATTACGATGCCTTTAAACGGTAGGATGCTGTGTCATCTTTAAGTAAGATAAAACGGGGGCACCTGGGTGGCTCAATCGGTTGAGCATCTGGATTTCGGCTCAGGTCATGATCTCGCGGCCCGTGAGTTCGAGGCCCACGTCGGGCTCTGTGCTGACAGCTTGAAGCCTGGAGCCTGCTTCGGAGTCTGTGTCTCCCTCTCTCTCTCTGCCCCTCCCCCACTTATGCTCTGTCTCTCTCACTCTCTCTGTCAAAAATAAATAAACCTTAAAAAAATAAAAAATAAGATGAAATAGAAGAATAGCTAAAAATGTGGAAAGAAGGTCATAATATATTGTGGAAAAAGGATGGGTTAACCAAATGGTTTTTAAGGCTTAATACTAGGTTAAAATATGTGAGATACATATATTTCTATGGAAATGTATATACCCATAGAACGTGCTGTTTCATATACAACCCACACACCTATCTCTAGTGAGATTATAGGTATTTTTTCTTTTCTTTCTATTTTTTTAAACCATTTTCTACATTGAATTGTGTCTTTTTGTAATCTGCAAAAATTTAAAAATTTAGAAAGGGAAAGAAAAACACCAAGAGCAAGCAAACTGTTACATACATTCTGCATTCTAGGTGTGCCTTAATGAAGGTGGTTAACTTCTCAAACACAGTTCCTATCTGTAAAATGTGGATAACAGCACCTGTCTTACAGCATTGTTAAGTGGATTGCATTAAATCATCTATGTAACGTGATCTATATACAGTGGTTAGCAGTGTGTGTGATGGCCACACTGTGAGCTGAGCACTTTATTATTTTTTTTTAATGTTTTTTTAATTTATTTTTGACAGAGAGACAGAGCGTGAGCAGGGGAGGGGCAGAGAGGCAGATGGAAACACAGAATCTGAAGCAGGCTCCAGGCTCTCAGCTGTTAGCACAGAGCCCGACACGGGGCTCGAACTTACCAACAGTGAGATCATGACCTGAGTCGAAGCTGACCGCTTAACTGACTGAGCCACCCAGGCACCCCCACCGTAAGCACTTTATAAATACTAGCCACTGCATTCATCTGGGATGTTAGCTAAGACTCCCGAGTTACCAGCGCTGACTTAACTGTTCTTTTTACTGTGGGTCTCTACTCACATGGTTATCACTTGTTCCTTTAAAGGGTAAGCAGAACACTGCTGGCTATGGGGTGGAGGGTCCTGACGCGTCCTGTCATCTGAAAGGCCACAAGGAAACCCTGTCTGATTAGGGGCACGCATTCTGACAGCCAGGCCTCAGCACTCTTGGGTAGATGCATCACATCCCAACTGATACTGAGAGCCAGGAGCCCGAGTGGGGCCCAGGTTCCACAGCATCCTGAGCGCTACAAATCCAAGCAGAAAGTTAGGAACATGCCAATCGCTTTCTGTGGGGTTTTCTTCCTCCCAATCAGTAGGGACGTGTATTGCACAGTCAGGTTTAATTTCAGTCTTTCATTGTGTGTCCTCTTTCCTTTACTCCTGCTTTCCCTGTTTTTGTTTCTATTTCCACTTTTTTTTTTTTTCCTAAACTGTTCATTTCCTGGGCTGCTTCTGTGCTTTCTCCTCCCCACACCGATTCGCCCCCACCTCGTCTCCTCTCTCCCCTCCTTCCTTTCCTTTCTCTCTCTTCCTTTGCGTCTCTCTTGAGACAGGTCTAGTGGCCTGGTTGCCATCTGCTGCCTTTTTTTTTTTTTTTTTATGAGGTTGAGATCAGATGGCATCTAATCGATCGTCATGGTCTCCATGGTTACCAGGGTGACAGAGCACTTGGGAGAGACACATTCTCCCGCCTGGGGCTGTCAGATCATTCCTGTGAGGGGGAAAGAAAATAAAACCTCTTCCATCATATTCACACATTTACATCTTTCCCAAATGCACCAAAACACAGACCCTGTTTATGTTTTACATAGCTACCTACCTAGTGGCTCCAGGCCAGGGAATGCAGAGTGACTTTTTCTATTAAAAAAAAAAAAAAAAAAAAAAAAAAACAGAAAACAAAAAATAAAAAAAAAAACAAAACACAACAAAAAACCAAGAAGCACACAAGCACAAGGACTTCACTTCCAGTAAAGGTCTTTTTTTGAACCCCAAAGTACCCCATGACCCCCATAGACCCAGAGCATCATCTTTTCTTTTTCTTTCCCTTTTTACTGTTTGGACATTAACTTAGTGATTCTAATGAGTTGTCATTCTTGCAGTAAATCGTGGAGTAGTTCTAAAATGAACAGTTGACAACTATTTGCTTTGGAGAAAGGAACAGCCACTCCCAGAACTATCTACCCACACTTGAACCTTTGATTACGATCAGTGGTGACATTTGTTGGGATTTCTTGTTTGGCCGAGAAATATTTGTAGCACAGGAAGCCATTTTCCCCAGGAAGAGCAGTCACATAGGATGAACTGTAAACAAAATAACCCTTCCTAATACAAAAAAGTGCGGGGCATGACTGTGGTCTGAAGCGCTTTAATGCACAAGGGCGGCCCATCGGGCAGAGATTTAGAGAGGCAGCCAGGCCTTATTATAATAGAATATGGTGGTGTTGACAGCCCAGGTCTGGTTGAAAAAGACAGGAGACACATCTTGGTACCAGGTAAGGCTATATATAACGAATGGAACACTTGCTAGATTTTTGGAGAAACTCTGAGAAAAGAAAGCAAGCAATCAGCATATCATTAAGTAATGGTAACACACACCTTCAGCGTCAGGCACTGATGACTTGGGGCTATTGGCTATTTTACTTCGTCTCCTGGTAATATTTGATGCTTCATAGCGATTATTAGAAACTGTTTTGTTTTTAATCTTTGTCAGAAGAAAAAAAAAATACCTTAAAATCATGGCACAGGTAGAGGGCCTCTGAGCAGTGATTTTTCATTTAAGGAGAAACGTCACCCCAAAGATGGGCCGTACCTCCTTCTCCTTCCTTTGTCTCTGACGTCTCCTCAGACCTCCTCCACCTCCTGTACAGTATCTTAGTAAGACTCAGATATATTCATCCGCGGTGCCTTCGGCTGTTAAGCAAATATCACACTGATATTTGAAATAGAAATGATGCCATCAATTGGAGAAGAGACTTTAATATAACGGGAAAATAATTTCTCATGAACATGAACCTTCTTATTCACTTTGCGCCTCTGCCTCTTTGCTAACGCCTGTCCCCACCCCCTTCTGGCCACTTCTTCCCGCCCTCCCCTCTTTCCTGGCCATCTCCATAGCATGGCCTCAGAACCGCTCTGACTTAAGTCCCGTCTCCTCAGAAAAGCTCCCCCCTCACCGCCTCCCCATGGCACGGAGGTCTGAACCCCTATTTTCTTATGGTCTACACCCACTCAGGACTTACCTGTGCTGCCAGTACCCTTGCTGATATGTTTGTTACGTGCATCTTTTGCCTGTCATTTCAACGGTAAGCTCCAGAAGGGAGTGACCGTGTCTCCTACTTCGGGGCTCTTCCCTGGCTTTCCAGGTAGTCAGCCCTGGCTAAATGCTTGAGAGGGGGTGGTAGCAGCCCGTTGTGCCTACGGTGGCCTAGCCGGCTTTCCTTTATAAGGTGTTGGTTCTCAGCACGTCTTGACCTGCGCTGATGTTACTTTGCATCAGCCGGAGGCTTTCTCTACCTCCTTGTCTCCCTCGCCCATACTCTTGTGTACAGAGAAGGTGGATTCCACCTTGGAATGAAATGAGTCATTTGTTCCCATCAGGACAACTGCCACAGCATGGTGTCAACTCACTCTTGCCTTTGGTAAATTGAGTTTGTCAGTGCTCAGCCACACAGCTGAGTGAAGTGTTGTGTGATGCGGGGCTGTCTCCTGGGAGAGAGAAACTGGCATAAACCACATCCTAATGGGATCCAGAAACAAAGAAGCGTGAATGAAGTGTTAATTGCATTCATAAAGACATTAACAAAGGAATTAAAATGGCAGAAGCTTCCGTTCCCCCACTCAAGATTCACAGAAAAACATGTTATCCAAAGAATGTTTTAACAATAATCATCAAAGTTTATTGCTTGCCCACCACAGAGATAACTCTCAATAAATATTAACTTTTCAAAGGACAAACATTTTTTGTTCATTATCTCGAGTGTATTAACTAGCAGACAGTTGATTCTATCCCACCTCCAGTTCTTTTCTTGCTCCTTGCTGCCTTTGTATGATTTAAGTTTCCAGAAAATCAAGAGGCATTTTCAATGCTGCTTCATTAGCCATAAGGAGGTCTGTTAACAGTTTGAACCTAATCAATCCTACAGTTCTTATTAGAGCAAAATGCTCATTATCTGGAAGCCTTTTTGCTTTTTGAAGTAAAATTGCAGGACTGGGGGTTTATTTTACAGTCCTTCTTGAATATCTCCGAGATCATCTGCACTGTGGGCAACCTGGGGCTCCCTCCCCCTGCCCTTTGGCAGGGCCCTCAGCTGCAGACAGCCAGGCTAAGCTGGCAAAAGGTCAGAAGGCTGCATTTGACTGAAGACAGGTCACATTGATGAAAATCATGCCTGCTTAATGAAGTCAAGGCCACGGATTTGGGGCGTTTATGGTTCTTCTCATTTCACTCAATTTCACCTTCACAGACCATACCACTAATCCCAGCCAATCATCCTGCATCTATGTGCAACCGGTGACTGAGGGACAGAAGTCAACGAATCTCATCTGGAAAACAGAGACTGGAAATCTCTGTCTATACAGAAGTGAAACTAAAAAGTGTGTTCACGTGATGTGCCTCATGTAATTCACACAGAAACTCTATAAGCCCCATGGAGCAGACACTCCTACCCTCATTCTGCAGGGAAGAAAAGGAAGACTCAGGTGCCTGCATGGCTCAGTTGGTTAAGCGTTGGACTCTTGATTCTGGCTCCGGTCATGATCTCACGGCTTGTGGGTTTGAGCAGCATGTAGGGCTCTGGGCTAAGCATGGAGCCTACTTGGGATTCTCTCTCCCTGCTCTCTCTCCCTGCATCTCTCTCTCTCTCTCTCTCAAAATAAATAAATAAACTTAACAAATTTTTTTTAAATTAAAAAGAAAAGAAAAGGAAAACTCAAGTTCAGTCAAATCCCAAGATTAGAATTCAGGTATTTCTGATCATTGACTGCTCTTTCTCTACTGCAGGAGTCTAACTGTCTCGGGATGTCATTGGATTCTCACAAGAATCCTGTGAAGTAAGACAGGCTGTATAAACAAGTAGGTTGATCTGCCAGGAGCCCTACTAATGCAGTCAGTGGAGCAGGTGGTCTCAAGCTCAAGTCCAGAATTGGGCTGAAGCCTCTGGTTACCTGAAATGCTACAATTTTCAGTCTAGTCTAAACCATATTCATGGATAGGGGCAGATTTAAAAGTGACAAACACTAGTGTCTTGTGTGTGTAGGATCAACATGGGTCAGTCGGAGGAAGGGGGCCCAGAAGTACGGTCAGCACCTCAGGAGTGCTTACTTCCCGTCTTGAGGATCAGACCCACTGAGTCTCCGGTGCTTCTATTTCTGTTGCAGATATCGGTGGCATCTTCCACCCGACAGGAGCTACGCATTACATTTCATAATATTGTAAAACCTAAAATAAAGTTTTTTGGAGTCTGTGCTGCTTTGTGTTAGCTGTGCTTAGTGTCATGTCTATCACCATATACAAAAGAGCTGGTTTCTTCATTTCTCGTTAGAATGCATCACTACTTGATTCCGTAATTTTTTTCTTCTTTTTTTCAAGTCTATTCATTTATTTTGAGGGAGAGAGGAGTTGGGAGGGGCAGAGAGAGAAGGAGAGAGAGAGAATCCCAAGCAGGTCATGCGCTGTCAGCACAGAGCCTGATGTGGGACTCGAACTCACAACACCAACCATGAGATCATGACCTGAGCCAAAATCAAGAGTTGGTTGCTTAACTGACTGAGCCACTCAGGTGCCCCTTGCCTCCATAATTTTCAAATTATGACAGATTTAGCTCCAGTGTAGACATGTCACCATGTTGTTCAAGAATCTGATGCAGGGGCGCCTGGGTGGCGCAGTCGGTTAAGCATCCGACTTCAGCCAGGTCACGATCTCGCGGTCCGTGAGTTCAAGCCCCGCGTCAGGCTCTGGGCTGATTGCTCAGAGCCTGGAGCCTATTTTCGATTCTGTGTCTCCCTCTCTCTCTGCCCCTCCCCCGTTCATGCTCTGTCTCTCTCTATCCCAAAAATAAATAAACGTTGAAAAAAAAAATTAAAAAAAAAGAATCTGATCCAAACAGCACTTAGAATGAATTATCTAGAGGTTATTACTATTACTTGTATTTACAATATTTATATTTTTATAATTGTTTGTACTGATTAGAGCATCTTCATGTCTCTTCTATGATGGGAAACTAGTAAATTGCAATCTCACTTATCCACGGCTAGGAGTGGGAGGCAAAGATGTATGATAAATGGGGGAAAAAAATCAAAGTAAGCAATTGGTCAGTTACATATTCAGTGTAGACAGCTGAGATTAAAGCTTTACTGGGTTTTTTTTTTCATCAATAGGAGAAAGGCTGAATATTTTTCTTCCGAATTCCCTTGATCAGAATAACTTCTAGTTGCCTATACATACATGACTGAAGACATGAAGTCTGATGCTGTAATTATCTACTGATATTCCAAACACCTAGGTAATCATGGGGTAAGAATCTAGTCTTCTAAGTTGTCTTCTTTTTATATTGATAGTTGGGTATTGATGAGACACAGCCTCAGATGCCACCTGAATACTGGGGACAAAAAAAATCTTTTAGATGTTTATTCATTCTGTTTATTGCAAAAATAAGACAATTAGTTCATGTCCCTAAGTTGAGATTATATCCTTATCATAGGGTGATCATTTATTCACCTCTAGTCATGAAAATCCAAATGGATGAAGCCATTTTATAGGGCTGTACTGTCCATTATGGTAGATACTAGCCATATGTGGCTATTTCAATTAAAATTAATTAAAAATAAATAAAATAAAGTCAGTTGCACGTTCCAGGTGCTCCATAGCCACATGTGGCTAGTGGCTACTGTATCAGAGACTACAGATTTATAGACCATTTTTGTCACCGCAGAAAGTTCTATTGAACAGAGCTGTTCTAGAGCGGAAGATTGGAATTCATACAGACCACAGAGTTACATCCCATATCCAAGCATGTAGTCATTTGTAAAACAGTAAAGTTTCAGGGACAGTGACTTGTGGGACCAGGCTGCTGGGGCCTGGGCATCAGTGAGGGGGTAGCCTGCAGGCTTCTTTCTGAGTGTAAACAGGCCTTGTGTGTCATGGGAGAGGATGAGCCAAATCTCTGGAGGAAGGGCAGGTGCGGATGAACCATTTCCATTTTCCACTCCTGCACTCCCAGAACCTCGGGTCCAGACCTGCCGCCAAATCACACTTGCACAGAAGCCCAAACCAAAGCGCGTTTTGGATTAATTTTCTGGCGGTTATTTCTTTGCAAAATCTATCTTGTGCCTTTGATTAAGGACTTTCTTTTTGCCATGAATTTCAATGAATCTGAACGTAGCAGTATTTTCCACCAGCCATGACATTTAACACAGGCACTGACCAAAAGAAATAAAGCTTCGGACGAGCAAGAATTATAATAGACCCTGAACAGTACAATCCAGAGCTCCTGGACCGGCCATCTTTAAGTGAATGCCATTCACTGGCCATCATTGGCCAGTGATTCACTAGCATCACCATTGCTCGTCAGCAAGTAAACATATCCATAGACTGAAGAACGGTCTCTTCCTAAGATGGAGAAAGTGGGAACATTCTCCAGTGTTCACTGCATTAGCCCACGTTAAACTTACCAAACCTTAAAAGTACTGAAGCACCCATCACATCCTTGTCTCCATGCATCTCACTAAGACCATCTCTGCTATACGTATCAAGAGATCGAGTCGTAGTGTCTCCATAAGATTGTTCAGTCATTTGCAGCAAGCACATGGGAAATACAACATCATTATTTTATCACATAATTCTTCAAAATGGGCTTATTGGGGGAATGTGTTCTCTTTTCTTAGTAGACTGTAAGCCCCTTGACACTGCTAATCATACATATTTGCATCTCACAAGTACCTGATACAGTGTGAGGTGCTCAGCACCTGAATTCAGCTCCATCAATAAATAACTATTGAACAAACGAATGAATGAACGATAACAAATTGGTCCCGCTGACAGCTATAGAAAAGGGGACAGGAGGCAGAGATGCAAAATTTGAGAGGAAACACAGATTGTGAGCTGATTAAAAGTGTATCACTTCAAAGCTTCCTTTGAATCTCCACAGGGATATGATGGGACAGAAAACATCTTTTTAAGGGCAACTGTGTGTTTCAGCTGTGCGTTTGCTCTGTATTGTCTCCTTTACAGAATTTCTTTTCTGACATTCTGCCTAATAATATCCTATTATCTTGTGTTGGATTGTTTTCTATTAATGGCTGAGTGGCACAATAACGGAGCTGGGGGACACTGAAAATGATTGACGCAATTGAGCCCAAACCCATGCATTTCTACCCAAAACAAAGGAAAAGGAATCCTAAAACAAAAGTGACCACAGGAAAATCTTGCAATCCACCTCCTACTTCAAATCATGTCTGAAAATCAAGATCCAACCCAATCCTCAACATTTCCAAGAGAAGAGAGGCAGAGTAGTTAGTATGTGTAAGGCCATAAAGGGGAGTTTATAAAAATGTGTGTAACCTCTTTCACGTTTTAATAATGCTGGTCACGAACAAATTTTGTGATGCAGCTTTTTAGGTCATGCATCTTTAAATCACCACGGTTCCTATTTGTCTCTTGTTCCAACTGTTTTCTGGTGTCTCTTCTTGCCGAAATGGTTTCAATTAGAGCCTGGAAAGGCTTGTTACCAAACTCTTGCACAGTGCTTGCCAACATGGGAATTGGTTTTAAATATTGCTGTTTTTCATCCAAAAAAAAATCCCCCCTTCCTGCTTTTGAGTTAGAAGAGATTATTCTCAGACAGGCGTTTAGCTGATTTTTAATGTCAAAGAAACTTAATTTGCAAACTCGTTAGAAACTCTTTAGTAAAAGCTGCCTAGTAAAACAGATGATTAATATTGGTAAGCTCCTCATTTGCATATTAATTAGTCTCCGTACTCAACTAATTAAAACTGCACTGCCTGTTTGAGGACTTTTTTCTAGACTGGTGGTCTTGTTTCTATGTACAAGCGTGTATTTTAACTAAAATACGGGTTACTGATCATGTCTGTCCTTTTCTAATGTATTCTTTTGCCTATCTGTGACACTTAAGACTCCTTGAGAGGTCATAGGACCTTGCTAGCAGCAATTTCATTGGCCTGAAGGTCACTTTTGTCTCAGGATTTGTGTGCTTCTTCAGGTTTAGATGGGGAGAAAACAGTTGGATTATCCATGACTGGTAATAATTGAAGATTACTAAGAAAGGCACCAAATGGTGTTTCAATATATGTATTTTTTAAATTTTTTTTTTTCAACGTTTATTTATTTTGGGGACAGAGAGAGACAGAGCATGAACGGGGGAGGGGCAGACAGAGAGGGAGACACAGAATCGGAAACAGGCTCCAGGCTCTGAGCCATCAGCCCAGAGCCTGACGCGGGGCTCGAACTCACGGACCGCGAGATCGTGACCTGGCTGAAGTCGGACGCTTAACCGACTGCGCCACCCAGGCGCCCCTCAATATATGTATTTTTTAACATTTGTTTATTATTGAGAGAGACAGAGACAGAGCATGAGCATGGGAGGGGCAGAGAGAGGGGGAGACACAGAATCTGAAGCAGGCTCCAGGCTCTGAGCTGTCAGCACAGAGCCTGACGTGGGGCTCGAACCCACAAACCGTGAGATGACGTGAGCTGAAGTCGGACACCTAACCAACTGAGCCACCCAGGTGCCCCTCAATATTTGTTTTCTTAAATCTTGCTCTATAAAAGTATCTTTCCAATGTAACATATTCTTTTGACATTTAATCTTAACTCCTCTAATAATTTATTCTACTTTTTAATTTTTAATAAAGAATTATTAAAGTAGGGAAAGTAGGCTAATCTGTTTTAGAAAATTATGCCTGCAGAAAGCTCAGTTATTAGGACCACAAGACCTTAGTTCTTATTGGCAAGAATATTATTTCCACTGTAGACAAAACAAAACCAACTAAACAAAATACTTGTGTAAATAAACAACCTTTGAGTACACTATCCTCAAATGAGAGGAGAAATTTTATTAGTCCCAATAATCAAGTGACATTGGTCAAATAGCTGAAATTCTCTCTCATCTACAACAACCAATATATATATACATATATATATACATATATACATGTATGTATATATATATGTATGCATCGAGTGTCTACATCAGGCATTTTCATATGACCCTCTGTCCTCAAACTGAGCTATATGCCACTGCTATGTTCTTCCATAGCACCCACAGTTTACTCTTCTGATAGTCTATATCTTGTAGTACTATAATCATATCTTTATTTTTTCCTGCCCCTTACTGGATGCTTCTCTATGGCAAGGCCTTTGTCTTGTTCATTGTTATATCTCCCAGTGCTTATCAACAGCGTCTATGATCTAGCCTATGCTAATTAATAATTGCTGGATATACATAGACACAATAATAAATAAGCTATGTTTCAGTTACCTTTTACTACATAACAAACAGCCCCAAAACTTAGAGACTAAAAACAATAATTTATTATTTCTTACGATTCGGTAAGTTGACTGGCTAGTTCTTCTGCTCTTTCATGCAGAGGTTGGAGGTCTCTAAGGGGTGGGCTCAGTTGGGATGGCAGGTGGCCTAGAATTCTCTCTCACCATCAAGTTGGTTCCTTGAACCACCTGACACAGTGGTAGCAGTGTCCCCATGCACAAGCCCTTATTGAATCAGGTGTGCTGACGTCTCATTGGCCAAAGCAAATCAGTGGCCAACCACAGAGTCAGTGTGGGAGGGGATTGCACAAAGGCATGAATATTTGGGAGACCCCGAACGTAATAATCAACCACAACATGTCTCTACCTTAAGGGACTTCCTAATCAAGGGAAATGAGTGAGTATACAACCTCCCCAATGTGGTAAATGATGTACCAGAGATACCAACATACTGCTAAGGACATAAGCACAGACAGTAATAGAGCCAGAAGATCTTAATTTGAATCTCTTCCCTTTTACGAACTGGTATGCAACCTTCCTTGGGTAAGCTATTTAACCTTTCAAAATATTGCCTTTATAAAAATGGATATTGGCCTGCTTGACATTTGTTGCAACCTCCTTCTAATATGGCTTCCTGATCTGCAAAGCCTTAAAAACCTAAAAACTATATGTGTTAGACTCCTTGCAGCTAAAGGTCTTTTTTTTTTTTTTTTTTCAACGTTTATTTATTTTTGGGACAGAGAGAGACAGAGCATGAACGGGGGAGGGGCAGAGAGAGAGGGAGACACAGAATCGGAAACAGGCTCCAGGCTCTGAGCCATCAGCCCAGAGCCCGACGCGGGGCTCGAACTCACGGACCGCGAGATCGTGACCTGGCTGAAGTCGGACGCTTAACCGACTGCGCCACCCAGGCGCCCCTAAAGGTCTTAATGTGACTTGGCTGAACTAATCAGATGCACGCCATGCAAGCAGACTTGGGAATCACGGGAAAACAGGCTTAAAGGGCATCACCTGTTACTCCTGTGGATCTAGCAGCTACAGCACAACTCTGGGGCCAACGGTCCTTGTTGGAGTCATGTCCCGGATGCATGGCTTCGATGGAAGGATCTTAGAGTCTGCAGTAGGGGGAGCAGATTCTGGACTCCTGGTGCAGTGGAGGGAGCAGCTCCCATGGCAGGTTAGTTCTAGGGTGGTGTTTGGGGAAGCCATTATTCCTGGAGGTCTTATCTGAAGCTTGTTCCTTGAGATCTTTCAATACTCTTACAGGTACGGAATTCCCTTTCTGTTTCAAATAGCCAAAGGAGGTTCTGTTTTCTGCACTGAACCCTGATGGGTATAGCTCCTTCTGGGATTATTATGAAGTTTACATGAGATAGTTTATATAGTGACTGGCACTTGGTGAGTACTTAGTAAATACTAATTTTTCTTCTCTTATGATTTGTATGTACAAAAGCATGGATGAAACATCCAGATGTTTGAAACATTCTGATAACCCTCTTTCTCTGTCTCTTAGTTTTCAATTGACACGTCAACACAATCTTTAATCAAAACCCTAGAGTCATGCCATTACACAAACATAGAAATAGAGATGCAAACCAAATCCTTCTTTTACATAGTCTTCTAACCAAGTCTGGTTGACTGTGTATTAAAATTAAGTACCTGGGGGTGCCGGGGTGGCTCAGCTGGTTAAGTATCCAACTCTTGATTTTGGCTCAGGTTGTGATCCCAGGGTCGTGGGATCAAGCCCTGCATGGGGCTCTATGCTGAGCACAGAGCCTGCTTAAGATTCTGTCTGTCTGTCTGTCTCTCTCTCTGTGCCCCTTTCCCTAACTTGTGCTCTCTCTCTCTCTCCCTGAACAACAAACAACAACAGAAAGATTTGTACTACATACTTTCTAAGGTTTCTTTCTTCCTTCAAAATCATGTGTTCTTTATGTCAATAAGCAATCAACTCCCAATTCTGATCTATACAGCAGTCCCAGTTTGTCTCAGGATGCTAGGCTTCTCTGGTGGTTTGGAATTGTGAGGGAAGAGTTGACATGTTTTGGTAGACTCACTATTTCTCAAATCTGCTAGGACTGCCGTTCCCTTATCAATAATAATATATTTTCGTGAGCAAATGGATCATGGATCTGGGCTTCCTAAACACAATTCCTGCCTCCCTTCCACTTTGAAGAAAGCACTACCATTGTTATCATCATTGAAAACGTTTATTGAACAATCACTATTTATCAGGCACTTTGTATTTTCTTGAACAGGTGATTTATAGTCCATTTAGCATCCACAGTGCTCTATCTACTTTTTTTGATATCATGAAATGGGGCTAATAGAAGTTAAGCAAGTTGCCTAGACTCACAGAACTAGTAAGTGGCAGGGCTAGATCCTGACCAGGTTTGTTTGAACCAAAACGTTCTTTCTTAACCACTGTGTTAGATGGCCTCTCAGTTGTAATAATAATAACAACAACAACAACAACAACAACAACAATAATAATAATAGCAGTAGTAGTAGTTTTGAAAATAGCGTTATTGGGGCGCCTGGGTGGCGCAGTCGGTTAAGCGTCCGACTTCAGCCAGGTCACGATCTCGCGGTCCGTGAGTTCGAGCCCCACGTCAGGCTCTGGGCTGATGGCTCAGGGCCTGGAGCCTGTTTCCGATTCTGTGTCTCCCTCTCTGTCTGCCCCTCCCCCGTTCATGCTCTGTCTCTCTCTGTCCCAAAAATAAATAAACGTTGAAAAAAAAATTAAAAAAAAAAAAAGAAAATAGCGTTATTTTAGCTCACCTTTATTGAATATTTACCATATGCCAAGCACTCTACTCTTTTATTCACATTCTGAACTAATTCTCATAATTTAAACCTGAAATTTTTTATAACCTAAGTCATTTACAATCCTATTATAACCCTCATTTGATAGATGAAGAAATGGAGACTTATTAATCTTAATTGTCATGGCTAAAGTTATTCAGCCTGTCACTGGTGTAGCTTGGCTGAGAGCTTAGGGAGTAGAATGTTCTTACATGTCATGCCTTATTGCCTCCTGTTTCCTGTAGCGATGGTATTGAGGGAGAAACCTTGACTCTGCCTTAATTTACACAAAGAGCAAATTGTCTACATATTTAAAGGCATATAAGTAACAAGTGCCTATGGTGCTGCCCACAACAGATTCAGCCCAAAAGTGCACCATGACTTCACGACAGCATCGCTGGGAAGCACAAACACAGAAGCTTGTGATGGCAACTATGGGAAACCACTTTGTATTTCTTTTTAAAAATTTTTTTTAATGTTTATTTATTTTTGAGACAGAGAGAGACAGAGCATGAATGGGGGAGGGGCAGAGAGAGAGGGAGACACAGAATCAGAAGCAGGCTCCAGGCTCTGAGCCATCAGCCCAGAGCCTGACGCGGGGCTTGAACTCACGAACCGTGAGATCGTGACCTGAGCTGAAGTCGGACGCTCAACCGACTGAGCCACCCCGGTGCCCCTGTATTTCTTTTTTAAACACAATTTCTAATGTTATGTAGACTGTGTGTATAAAGTTTATGTGTCTTGGGAAACGAGTATGGTCATTTAAAAATCTGAATCAATCTTATAAGTGAACTAGATGCCTACTAGAATTAATAAGGAGAGAAATTGTAAATCCAAGTAATTAATTATTAACCACCTGACAGCCAAATATAGTACCTGTGGGCAGAGAGGCCTTCTCCTTTGAGGTGGTAAAAACTAATTGCAGAAACAGAGTTGCTGAGAAGTCACACTGGGAAACATGGGGTGCACATAGCAGTTGTCACTTTCTGTTTGTTGAGCCACATTAAAAGAAAGGTGGAGATCTAAGAAAAAAGTATTTAAAACCCATTGGGGACTTTATTCAGTAACTACACATGAAAAAGAAGAGGTGATAATGAGAGCCAAAGAGAAAGGCAGGGAGGGATGTCCACTCTGGGTTGCAGGGGGCTCTGTGATTCTTGAAGCTTTCAATCACTAAAAGATTGAAGGTCTGGCACTTAGTAGGTGCTTATTAAAATAACCAGCTAATCAATGAATGGATGGATGACTTTTTTCCCCCAAGGTCGAGAAAAGAGGAACAATGTTTGTGTTTTTAAACATTGAAAATAGTGCTTGTTATGTTTATGTCCCCCACCCCCAAATTCATATGTTGAAGCCCTAACCCCCAATGTGATGGTATTGGAAGATGTGGCCTTTGAGAGGTAATTAGGGTTAGAGGAGGTTATGAGCATGGGGCCCTGGTCTGATGGGATTAGTGCCCTTGTAAGAAGAGACACTGGAGAGCTCAGGCTTTCTCCCCAGCTGCACAAAGAAGGGGTCACATGATGACACAGCCAGAAGCAGGTGATCTGCAAGCCAGGACAAATGCTGTCATCAGGAGCTAGAAAGGCTATCGTCTTGATTTTTGACTTCCTAGCCTACAGAACTGTTAGAAAATGTTTAAGTACTCAGTCTGTGGTGTTTTGTTATGGCAGTCTGAACAGGCTCGGATAGTACCTAATACCCAAATCCTTATAGATCTTTAAATCTTGCCCTACTTGGGGCACCTGGGTGATTCAGCCAGTTAAGCGTCCAACTTCAGGGCAGGTCATGATTTTGTTGTTCATGAGTTAGAGCCCCGCATCGGGCTCTGTGCTGACAGCTTGGAGCCTGGAGCCTGCTTCAGATTCTGTGTCTCACTCTCTCTCTGCCCCCTGCCCCCCACACTCATGCTCTGTCTCTCAAAAATAAATAAACATCAAAAAAATTTTTTTAAAAATCTTGCTCTTCTTGGGAACACATGTAATTATACCACCGTGTATATTTGGTATAGTGGTATATAACACTGGAAAACACACACACACACACACACACACGTACGTACATACAACATATACATATATATAGTATATATACACATGTATAAATATTGGTCATTTTAATGTTTTATTTTTTTAGCAAGTAGTTAACTTTGAATGTAAAATAACTTCCTAATTGAATGGAAATCACACCAATCTCTGACTTGGAGGTCCACGTCTGAGGAGAAGTTGGTATTCAAATCATGCAGCCCTAACAGGGCTCTCCAGTCAATGTGACAGTACAATACCCAACCTGTAGGCAGTATATCAAGTAAGAAATTCAGATTTCTGCAGGATGGGTAAGACACAAACCCACACATTGCAGCTCACTTTCTCTTTTTTTCTCTCTTTTTCTCTTCTCTTCGCATTGGGCCTTTGGGATACAAAATGGATAGAAAAGCAAACACAGGCCAGGTGGGCCCAAGATGGGAAGTGCTGGATGTGCCATGGGGCTGCCCTGATGAGAGCTTTCAGAGGAGGTTCAAAGCCCTCGGGGCCTGCTTCCTGAAGTCAAGTTTATGGGGGTTAGAGAGAATCAGGAGATATATTTCTGTCTTTCTCAGTCCTCTTCACGGTGACTACAAACCACTTGTGAACAAACCCCCAGTTATGAGAGCTCTCCCTTCACCTGTGGGAGCAGCCCGTTCCTTGGGTATACACGGTGGACAGCTGATACCTTTTTCTAAAATGTGTTGTAAAGGTGAGTATCTACCTGGGAGCATGGTAGATGAAAGAGAGCAGATTCTGGAGACTCGGGTCAGATCTAAATCTATACTACTTACTAACTGATTTAGTACATTGCTCGATCCTTCTGGGACTTTCTCCTTCTCTGTAAAATAGGGCAAGGAATTTTCTTCTCTAGCTGCTTCAGTGGGTTGATCTCAGAAACAAGTGAGGTACATTTGGGTATAAGAAATCCTTTTGTGCCATATACTATCCTACACCGGTGGGTGGCAGCCTCCGGCCCACAAGTCAGATCCACCCCACTGTTTGTTTCTGTATGACCCACAAACTAAGGGTGGTTTTTATGTTGTCAAATGGTTGAGAAGAAGAAGAATATTTTATGATGTGAAAATCATACACGATTCAAACTTCAGTGTCCATACAGATGAGCATAAGTGCGTATTATCATGGCTACTTTAACACTATGGTGTCAAAGTGGAGTATGGCCCCCCAAACCCAAAATATCTACTATCTGGCTCTTTACAGGAAGAGTTTGCCAACTCCTGCTGTACACAATTCAAGGGATTATTCTCTTTTTATGAAATGGATGCACCTTTATTTACAAGCAACCTGTCCCATCCATTGTTCAATGGGGAGAGCTGACCCTCTCCTAGCCATAAAGTTGGGCGTGCCTGGTAGCTCCATATCATCAGGAGAAGTGATGTAATGTATAGGGCAGGCTGCAAGACCCTAAAGATACCATAGTCACGGGAGCAGATCCTCCATTGTAGGTCTTCTTCAATTCACTCCTATGGTCTTGGATGAGGAGAGGGGAAAAAGTCTTGCTTAGAGGTGACTCTACATGATACGATGACATCAGTGGGGAGTGGATGGTGCAACCTGACATCCCTACTCAGGAGGGCCCTGGAGGACAATCAGGAAAGAAAATCACTCCAGAAGGCAGAACTTCAAGAGGGACACTCCTCTTAGAAGGAGACATGGCTTGAGGTCAGGGTCTATTCTATTTCATAAGCAGTAGCCAGTAATATGGTTGGATGGTCAGGGACTTGGAAGGCACAAGATGGGAGGGTTGATAGCAAGAAGGTTTGGAGGAGTCCATGGTAAATCCCTGGGAATGGTCTAGAAGGGTGGCACTGTCAGTGTTCCATGTAAATGTTTATCCAAAAGTCCCTTCCAAAGAGGAAGATTTTAATCAGGTGGTCAAAATTACTTGCTCTGCAAGTTAGTCAACCTCCTCCCCCAGTTACCCGGGCTTATTAAACAGGCTCATGAATAACCAGTACTGGCTATGATGGTAGAATCAGAAATATTCCTAGGCTTAATATCGTGGACTGCCTGCCCTCCTGTCCTGCTGCTGGCTTTTGCCACTTCAGAGTGCCCAACTTGCTCTCAGTGTTCACCAATATGGGGTCCAAATATGGTACCGTATTCCCCAAAAGCCTAGCCAACACACCCCTGTTCCCCCCTGGTAACCTTGGACTCCCGTATTCAAGTGCGGAGGCAGAAATTTGTCCTCTCGAGGGTAGATATATGCTCTTGAGTTCAGAATTGTTTTCCCTGTCCACCATGATTCTGCCCCCCTTGTTATCTGTAGAAACAAAGATGCCAGACATTCTTCTATGGAATCCTACAGAGCACTGGTTCTGAGCAAGGAACTTGCTGTTCTTTGAAAAAGTAAAGCAGAGACTCACAGGATTTATTTCCCATTTCCCAGAAGCAGCTGGCCTTACAGAATAGTAATGACAACTAACATTTATAGATCTTCTTTGACTTATGTCCCAATAAACTCATTGTGAGTTGAAAATACCGTAAGTCAAAACTGCATTTAATACACCTAACCTACCAAACATCACAGCTTAGCCTAGCCTACCTTAAACATGCTCAGAACACTTATACTAGTCTGCACTTGGGCAAAATCATCTAACACAGCTTATTTTATCGTAAAGTTTTACATCTCTCATGCAATTTATTGACTACTGTACGGAAGTGAGAAACAGAAGGGCTGTATGGGACAGAATGGTGTCAGCGTATTGGTTGTTCACCCTCGTGATCGCGTAGATGACCGGGAGCTGCCACGACTCAGCATCATGAGACAGGATCGTACCACATGTCCTTAGGCCAGGAAAAGATCAAAATTCAAATTTCAAAATACGGTTTCTACTTTTGCACCATTGTAAAGTCAAAAAATTGTTAGGTTGAACCATCATAAATCAGGGACCAGACATACCAGGCACTGTTCTAAGCACCTCACATATACCAACCCATTTAACTCTTACAACAGCCCTTTGAGGTAATCACATCATCATACTAGTGTCTAAGAATGGTGAATAAATTGCTTCTGGTCACCTGGTTAGTAAGGGAGACACTGCGATTTGAATCCAAACAATGTAGCCACGGAGCCTGTGCTTGTAAACACTGGTATACACAGCCTATAACAGAAGTGCGGGACAGTCCATCAAAGACTCAGTTATGGAGCCTCACTGGAAACTAAAGCAGGTGAGGTTACAGTGTGGCATTGGGAGTTAAAGTTTATTCCCTGAATTCGCAGCCACTATATGGTGCCATTTCAGCCATGGCGAGGATAAACCTATCTGGGAATCAAGAAGGTAGAAGCAGGAGTTATGCCTCACTACCATTTGTAAAATTCCACTTACGTTCCCGATAACTTCAGGCTCCACTGATGTAGAGAACTTCGCATCCAAAGAAAGCACAGTCTGGGGGGGAAAGCAATAGTCCCACTGAATTAGAAGCTGAGACTGTCACCTAGCCATTTTAAGCTCCTCTTGCCAATGGTGAACAGGCAGGAAAGGGAGCTCTGCTGTACGTCAAGGTGCTTGAGCCCAGCTGTTTAAGGGGAACGTATCAGTGTTCATTTGGCTTTAAATAGCAACTATAGCAATACTTAAAAGTGATCTAAATCATAACAACCTGAATCATGGGAAGGCTGGTGGAAGGCATCCCAGGGTGGATTCAGCTGCTCAACAATGTCATCTGAGCACCAGGCTCTTTCCAGCCTCCCACTTCTCCTTCCTCAGCTGCTTGGCAATGTCTCCCTGCATGGCGCCAAGATGGCTTCCACGCAGCCTGGAGGGAGGAAATGAGTGAGGCAAAGGACCAAACAGGAGTAGGCCGAACACAGAGGATTTTTAGGGGCAGTGAAAATACTCTGTACGATTCTATCATGGTGGGTGCATGTCTTCTGCATTTGCCCAGAGCCATAGAATGTACAACCCTAGGAATAAGCCCTAAGGTAAACTACGGACTTTGGATGATAAGGGTGTGTCAGTGTAGGGTCATCCAGTGTGACAAATGCCCCACTCTAGTGGAGGTGTCCATAACTGGAGAAGCTATGCAGTTGTGGAGGTCCAGGGTGTATGGGGAATCTTTGTATCTTCCTCTTAATTTTTCTGTAAACCTAAAACTGCTCTTAAAAAAAAAAAAAAAAAGTCTTAAAAAAAAAATCCCCAAACCAAGGGATATCAGAGAATGTAGTTTTCATCTGGCCCCAGCGGTTTCTAGGCCAGCAGTGCTGTGTAGCAGCGTCATGGTCCAGTGCTGTGTGGGGTACTGGCCCAGGCGCCCCCATTCAGCTGTGCAGGTGTTCCTGCTGGCTGTGGCTCCCACTTACCGCCTCCACTCGTTCCTGGTCATTTCTGACCCCGATTCTCCAGCTTCCCCAGTGAGTCCAGGAGCCCCCAGTACCTCTTTAGTGCATCTGTTTGTTTTTTTTTTTCTGCTTCTGTCTGCAAGAACTGATTTCTGTTGTGTGTAGCTAAGAAGTCTGAATGATAACACGGCTGTAAAAGGACTTCTTAAGAAGAGTCCTCATTACAGCCCTACGAAGGAGGTATTACTGTGCTCTCTACGCTTTGCAGGTAAGAAAGCTGGTTTGGAAACTGGTCACACTTGGTACAAATGGTAAATGACCTGGGTCTGCCTGACTGAAAAGGCCCGGAGTCTCCCCGGTGTCCAAGACCATTATTTTCATTTCCTTTTGCGATGGGAGGGTCAACAACAGGTCTTACTCTACAAACCTTCATCACGCTGCTCAGCCATAATTGAGGTTAATATCAAAAGCATCTTATCCTGGAGTCTCTCCAAAGGATTTTGTTCTGGGAGGGCCATAAGGACATTGGTCACTGGCTAACGTGGAGCGAGGTCAGCGGCAGACACTGAGTGTGGCCGCAGGCAACGTGCTCATTTTAACGGACTTCACTTGCCTTGCCCTGCACTCATTTATGAAGCTTATCCACCCACACGCCCTGTAAAAGAGACTTTCCACCTCCATCCGCCCCTGTCGCCAAAGCAGACACAGTGAATACTAATTGCCACAGCTGATGAACGATGGACAACTTGCCCAAAGGCCACCAATTTATAGACAGACCAGCTTGTGCAGCCCATCTTGAAAAGATGGGCCTTTCACATAGCTCTCCTAGGAATTAGGACTTGGGAAACTGGAAGGCTGAGTGGGTTAGCAGTCGAGCAGAAGGTGAAGGGTGCTTGATGTCCAGCGGGTTAGAAAATCACACAAAAGCCGATATTCCGAGGAGGCAGAGCCTGTGCTCTAGACAACAGAGGACAGGGCAGTTGGTTGGTGGAGAGATGACAAGAGCAGACGGGCAGAGAGACCCACAGAAACTCTGAGAGAGGACAAGGAAGGGGAGAGGGAGGAAAGCAGAGATGCCAAGGGAGACCTGGCCCTGGGCTTCCGGGACTTTCTGAATTTGCCCGGAAACCTTGCTGGAGCTCTGTTGCTCACGATCACAGGATCCTGTTCGAAACATCCATTCTCGTTCACTTTTAAAAAGGAAGCTTGCAAACCGATTTGTCTTTTGTCGTTTTGGTCTTACCCCGTTCTTCCTCCCGTGACGTAACTAATGGTTCCGAAGGCTGGAACCATGAGAGAAGGGATGTTGGGATACTCGACCGACCTCAGAACTGGACTCTGAAGGGAAGAACCTGATTATGTGGTGCTGAGACTGGGGCTTTTAAAACCCCTCTGCTCCCCTTTGTGCATAAAGGCAGAATTAATTGGGAGTATTTTTCATTTTATATGTTCTAGGAGAAGCGGAATGGAATTCTTTTCTCTCTTCCCATTTCATGACTGCCAATGAAACACATAGGTCCGTTTCCTTATAAGAGTTATCTTTTTTTTCTTCTGATTCAACAACCTGCTCTACTTAGCCTGGGGTGTTCTAAACACACACACCGGGATCCTATCTCTGTGATGCCAAGCGGGTGGTTTGATTGAGAAAAGGCAGAGTGCACAGTCATTTTGCTATCAGTTACCTGAAAGACTAACATGTTCCTCTTTCACGTGAATTTGCTTCAGACCAAAAGTGTCACTAACAAAGTCTGAGGGCCTCTCTCCTTTTCTGAGCCCACGATAATGATCCCCTGGGACAGCTCCGGAGGGGACAGAGACGTGGAGGGTAGTTTCATCTTGAGCTGTGTGGCTTTCAAAGCTTCTTCAACCAGTCTACAGACATGGGTCTCCTGGGCTCCTCCCTGTTTCCATCCCCACTTATATGCTATTGTCATACTTTGCCTCCCATAGCACAGAGTTAGCAAAGAAGGAAATGTGGTGCAGTGCTTAAGCCCATGGACTCTGGACACAGACTTCTAGGGTGAAAATCTTGCCTGTCTCAGGGCACTGGGGTGGCTCAGTCGGTTGAGCGTCCAACCTCGGCTCTGGTTGAGCCATTGATCTCACAGTTCATGAGTTTGAGCCCCGAGTCAGGCTCTGGGCTGACAGCTCAGAGCCTGGAGCCTACTTCAGATTCTGTTGTCTCCCTCTCAATCTCTCTCTCTCTCTCTCTCTCTCTCTGCTCTCAAAAATAAAACATTAAACAGATTAAAACAAAAAATCTTGCCTGAGCTAGCGTTTGGCTCAGACCTGTGACTTCTTCAGATGCAGCCCTACCAAACTCGGCCACTTACAAATAGATAGATCTCTCTGAACCTCAGTCTCTTCACCTGTAAGATGTGGATGATATTATTAGTTTCTATTGCTAGAGAAAGTTGACATTTGTAAAGGGTTCAGGATAGTGCCTAGTACTTAGTGCACCATGTAAGTGTTTGCTAAATCAATACACAAACCTGCTCCAAGGAAAGGAGACTCCTCCCCAACAGAATAGCCAGGCTGGCAGAAACAGAGCTTGGCTTCAAAAGAACTGAATTGTGTTTCTTATTATAAAGGGATTTTTTTTCCCCCTTGCAGGAAATTTCCATTTGCTAATTAATCTTCACTAAGCCAGTGACTATTCTAAAGTAAGAGAGTGTTTCAAATTATAGGTAACTTGTTTTTAGAAAAAAAGGAAATTAAATACAGAAATGCACCATTTAGGTCAAGGGTAATTAATTGGCAATTTAGTGCATAGAAATCAGCAACAAGGCCAAAAAATGGAGCGCTTGAGAGAGTTGTGTCAAAACACCTGGGCAGAACCCCAGCTCTGCAACCTTTTAGCTGACCTTGGGCAAGGCCCTCTCTCTCCTAGAGCTTCAGTGTCTGCAAAATGGGGACAGTTTTACCCAACCCACTGGGTGGTCCTGAGGATGAAGTAAGAAACACAGCACAGTGCAGGTCACAGTGGGTGGCACTTCGTGACTCAGTGGTGTTTGGGTTTAGATTTGAAAATAGTTTCTACCAAGCTGAGACGCACAACCCTTCAGGGTCCGGCCCAGGACCTATGACTTCTTTAGACACAGCCCTACCAAGCTGGGCCATCTCATTCCCCAGCCACAATCGGCTGATGAGATGAGCAGCTCAAGAAGACTGTAAGGGGGAGACACGCTGACAAGTGATAAAAGAGACAGGGCTAAAAGATACAGTAAATACACAAAGAAGGAGGAGATGGCACATTTTATAAAAATGAGACAAAACAATTCCAAAGTGTAGTAGTCTGGGGTTTTTAGTGTAGGCAAAAATCACTTTCTAGACCTGTGTCACCTCTGAGGGGCTCCACTGCACCACAGCCCGCTGTGATGACTGACAGTACATTGTCTCGAGCCTGTAGGTGTACCCAAAGATACAGAAAGGGGATCTCTGAAAGATCCCATGAGGGCTGAATGTGCCCGCACCCCAGGGCAAAGAACCCGGAGGAGGGAATCGCCATATTGTCTCAGGCTATTTGAAAACGAACTTCAAGAAGATTAGGAAAGAGGCTGCTTGACGTCCCAGCACCTCACTACAGGATCTTAAAGACTTGAAAGGCCTGATACGCTTCCACTAATTGCAGAGGAGAAGAATCACTCGGAGCCTCATTAAGGTGTCCTCCTCTCTGCTGGACAGGAAATGATTTCCCCTTGAAGAGGAAAAGAAGGCCCGTAACAGAAAGGATGAGCTGAGAAGTTGGGAATCATCAGACCACGGGGCAGGTCGCTGGGTGAGACACACGGCTCGGGAGGCAGGCAGCCCCTTATCACAGGTGGCTCAGTGCTCTGCTGCTGGAGCCAGATGCCTGGGTTGAATCCCAGCTCTGACTCTTACTGTTTACATGACCTCTGGCTTGATCTGACTGAACCTCTTCTGGGTAAACTAAACACCTGACTACATTGATGGGAAAACCATTGCATTAATACACATGAGGCACTGGAAAGACGCCTCGCACACTGCAACCAGTTGGCCAGTGTTAGCTTTTGTCAAACACATCCCTCACATACGTTTTACTGTCCTGTACTTCTAGAAATGGATGATTGGGTTACCTCAACTCTGCTTATCAAAAACCATGTTGTGATGAACACCTTCAAACCTTCACTAAATATGCATTTATTGGGTGCCTAATATGCGCCGAGCAATATTTCCTTTTGGTCACACGCAAGAGTCTCCCAGAGACATACCCCCAGAAATGGGCTGCTTACCTGAATGTTGATCGCCTGCTCACGAGTTTACATTATGCTCACAGCACACGAGGGCTTTAGTTTCCTCACACTTCTGTCAATACTCAACGTCACCAGACTTTTACTTTTTGCCAATCTGACAGGCGAAAAGTTGTATCTTGAATTTCATTTCTGTGTAAAGTGAGATTGAGTGTGTCTTCATACACTTGTTGGCTATTCCAGTGCCCTCTTCAGAAAATTGTCTATACGTATATTTTGCCCATTTTCCTGTTGGTTTTCCCGTTTTTAGTGTTGTTGCTGATTTGAAGTTGTTTCTGGTCTATTTTAGGTATGTAGCACTCGCTGCTATTGCACATTGGAAGTATCTTCTCCCAATTTATCACTTTTTAATTACCTTTGTTTAGATTTTCTTTATTGAACAGAAATCCTGTGGTGCACTAAAGGTACCAAAGTCAGCTCAACTCCTGGCTCTATTGACCTAACCTTCCATATCTGTGGCCAGTCAGAAAAAAAAAAAGCAGCAAACCTATTTCTGGACATAAATGCTATTTATCTCAGTCTTGACTGTGCTTTTCACACTCAATGACCAGCATTCAATCAAAAATTATAAGACATACAAATATCAAAAGATAAAAACATTATCAAGACAAAGCAACTTTGATCCTGACTCAGCGATGACCCAAATGTTCAAACTATCAGGCAGGGATCCTAAATAACTATTATTAGTATGCTTAAGGATCTAGTGGAAAAGGAAGACCAGAAGCAGGAGGGAATTTCAGCAGGGTAGATACGATAATAGTCAAAAGTCACACACGTTGTCTTTCTTCTTTTGGTTATTTCCTTCAATTGTTAAGACCTTTTCTTATGTTTATTTTTCCCCTCTCTCAATATTTTTGCTCATTTTGGTTCTCTCTTGATTTGTGTTGGTAGCACAGCAAGTTGTCAACCTCCCTTCCACTTCCTTGGCATCCCTAGGGCTGAGACTGAGAGATGAAACAAAGTTTACCATCTTGTCAGGAATTGGAAACCTCCCCCCAAGCCTCAGCTGTGATCTTCAAGCAGTGGGTGCTTAAAGAAAAGTAGTTTCAGTGAAAATATCAAGAAATTGCCCCAGAGGTTAGTTAAATGGAAGATCTTCTTGACTTTATGAAAAGGGTTAATTTGTTTTTTTGTGTAAGTAGAACATCTCATTCTCTGATAGGGCCGCAAAATGGAATATTGCCTACATTTAGAATAATGATACTAATAGGCAGTCAAATTAGAAAAACGAAACAAAATAAAAACAGCTCATCACCCAATGATTATTTGTCCTACAATTAGGTCCATTTTTTTCCCTCTCAGTAATATCAAAGTTGGACACTTATTATGTTCACAGCCATGTACCCTGAAATATACCCAGATTCAGATCAGATATTGTAATATTTACTGAGCTTTGGTTCTACTCCAGTTTTTACATAGCTCTTATTTCCCTTCATTCATTCACTCATGATTTTGATATCCTAGATTAACTCTTGATATATTGTAACTGCAAGATAGGCATTATTTGTCGCTAAAGAAAGACTGCCAAAGGAAATGAAGGGTTGTGCACACTGGCCAGTTCTGCTCCATCTTGTTTCATCACTGGAAATCAAGAAAATTGGATCCATGGAGACATCTTCCTCCAGGCTATTTATCCATCAGGTACTGAAGGCACAGTGCCATCAGCCTCTGAGTTTTTAAGGACTTTCAGAAATGCTTGAGACCTGAAAAAAAAATGGTCTCTCCAATACCAAAAGAAAATTTTGTTTGATATGCTACAGGATGGGGTAATGGGACTCCAAAAGAAAAGTGCTTAGAACCTTCGCAAATCCTAAGCCAGCCTTGAACCTTTGTAGGAATGATCTCCCACCTACTTTTTTGTTTGTCTACTTTGTTCTTTGTTTTGGTGAGTTGAGAGCATTGGCTGATAGAGTACAATGGAGAATACCAGGGAATTCGAATGTTTAATGCTGAAAGCTATAGTGGAGACCATCTATCCAGAGTTTCAAACTGTGCCTCAGAAGCAAAGGGATGGTTGAGGCAGGGGGCTTTGGTCACCCTGCTCTTGTTTGTACCCCCATCTATTTCCATTCTTCGTTCTTACTGCTATCAGAGTAGCTCCCTCTTAGATGTGTTTAACATATTGAGATTCCCTGTAAAGCTTG
The DNA here is from genome assembly GCF_018350155.1 of Leopardus geoffroyi. Lineage (NCBI taxonomy): Eukaryota > Metazoa > Chordata > Mammalia > Carnivora > Felidae > Leopardus > Leopardus geoffroyi. The sequence goes on from NC_059328.1 coordinate 99,134,735, forward strand.
TTTGGAAATGGAGTTCACTGCATATACTGTTAAAAATCATGGACCCATCGGACTTCATCATTTTACTAATGAATGCCCTGCAGCTCAGAGAATTTACGTAAGTTTCCCAAGTTTCCCAATCAGCTATTAAAGCCAAGTTTCCTGAATCCTGGTTCAGGACTGTTTCTTTTTTTCTTTTTTTTTTTTTTTCCAACGTTTATTTATTTTTGGGACAGAGAGAGACAGAGCATGAACGGGGGAGGGGCAGAGAGAGAGGGAGACACAGAATCGGAAACAGGCTCCAGGCTCCGAGCCATCAGCCCAGAGCCCGACGCGGGGCTCGAACTCACGGACCGCGAGATCGTGACCTGGCTGAAGTCGGACGCTTAACCGACTGCGCCACCCAGGCGCCCCATGGACTGTTTCTTTAGGTAGAGCAAGTTTGTTCCCAGATCTGACCTGATCTGAGAAGGTGTTACTGCTGTCTTGGGAGGCAGATGGGGTTTGCTAGAGCCCTTGTGAGATGGTTCTATCACCCTTCCAGTACTGTCTTTCAGGCCTAGTTACATCCTGGACATTTTATCTCATTTTTAGTACATGGGTTATTCTCCAGCTTCCACCCTTTAAGAGAAAATTCCCATTTCCCCATGGAAGAAAATCAAAACAAAGACTTACAACTCACCAGAAATCTAAGAAGCAAAAATACAACAAAAGCAGAAAACGTAAAAAAAGAGTAAAGGAGTGCATCTATAATGGTGAAGTACCACTAGAAGCCAAGTAAAGTTTTATTAGTCACCCCAAAGGCTAGTACGGTGGCCACTAGGCGCCTGTGGCTATGGAGCACTTGAACCAAGGCTGGGCCAACGTGAGATGCACTGGAGGTGTAACTCACACCCCAGAATCATGACTTATTATGAAAACATTCAAAACGAAGGTACAAATCCCTCAATAATTATCTTATTGTTTCATGTTGAAATAATATTTTGGATGTATTAAACTATCATTAAATTTAATTTCACTTGTTCTTTTGCTTTTTTAAGGCAGCCACAGGAAAAATTGAAATTGCGTATTTAAATATAACCCTTACGTCATATTTCCATCTCACCACCCTGCTCTGAAAACACTGAACACCTGCCCATTGCAACTGAGCTGAGAAGGCTGGGGTTCTTTCTAGAAGCGCCTTCCTCCCTGCTGGCCTGAGACTAGGGTCTCCTTCAAAGAGCAGCTCCAGGCTCCTTACTCAGGCTCTGAATGCAGAACAGCCTATAACCCCCAGCAGCGAATTTCTCCCTCACCGAGGTACGGGACACTGGGTCTGCTAAGATCAGAAACGTGAAAACATGTCGCTCAGCCCTTTGCTGACCAGAAATCTCTGGGTGTTTTATTTTCTGACACCTCTAAAACAAATCTTTAATCAGATAAATCTTTATTTCAGTTTAGCTTCCCTAGAGGGGCCTTTCAAAAGAGATGCCTGATGGAAAACAAAACTGCAGTTGTGTTTTTGGGTTATGATTCATTTGCTCTTCCTTATAAAAACAAAGTTTTGGTCTAAGTGGTTCTACCACTTAGAACCGAAGTTTGATTAGCATTGAAAATTGCTAGAGCCCTGAAGAATAAAAAATGTATAAAGAACCTGTTGAGTTCCAAAAACAAACCCCAAACCCAGCAAATAGAGCACCTGTTTTTTTTTTTTTTCTTAAAGAGGCAGTCCAATAGAAATTCAAAGTTGAAATGGACCCGTGGTAGGCTGAGTGATGGCCCTCAAAGACGCCATCCACACCCTAATCCCTGCAACCTGTGAATGCTGCCTTATATCAAAAAAGAGACCTTGTAGATGTGATTAAATTAGGGATCCTGATAGAGAAAGATTATCTGTGATATAGGAAGAGGACCCTGGGTAATCCAGGTGGGCCCTAAACGTAATCACATGTGTCCTTACAAAAGGGAGGGAGAGGGAGACTTGACCACAGAAAAGGTAACATGAACAGGAAGCAGAGATTGGAGTGATGTATCACAAGCCAAGTATTGCGGCAGCCACTGGGAGCCGGAAGGGGCTGGGAACAGATTCTCCGCTGGAGCCTCCAAGAAGGAGGCTGCCGACACCTTGAGTTTAGCCCCATGGATTCTTTCAGGCTTCTGGCTTCTAGGACTCAAGAGAGTAAATTGCTGTTGCCTTTCAGCCACTATACTTGTGACGGTTTGTTATAGCACCAATGGGAAATTAAAACAGGACTCCTGGGGCACCTGTGTGGCTCAGTCAGTTGAGCATCTGACTTCAGCTCAAGTCATGAACTCATGGTTCATGAGTTCGAGCCCCATGTCAGGCTCTGTGCTGACAGCTCAGAGCCTGGAGCCTGCTTTGGATTCTGTGTCTCCCTCTCTCTCTTTGCCCCTCCTCCGTTCGCTATCTCTCTCTCTCTAAAAAAATAAATAAACATTAACAAAAAATAAAACAGGGCTCCATGACTTCACAAAATTAACGTAGAGGTTGAATATTTTTTCCTTTCAATCACATTCAGTTTTATAGGCTTAACACCTGGAAAATAGAAATCTCTAAGGTAAAGGTTTTGGGAGAACGCAAATCAAAGGGTAAATGCTTCAAGGGGCATTTTGTCCCTTGTCTTCTCTCACCCCATTTCCCCAGCCTGGGGTTCCCCATCCCTTGCTCTCCCCCTCCCAATACCTTCCACCCTTCCACCCCCCCCCCCCCCCCCAGTTCAGGGAACCATCCAAATGCAACCTCAGAGTTAACTTTTTTTTTTTTTTCAACGTTTATTTATTTTTGGGACAGAGAGAGACAAAGCATGAACGGGGGAGGGGCAGAGAGAGAGGGAGACACAGAATCGGAAACAGGCTCCAGGCTCTGAGCCATCAGCCCAGAGCCCGACGCGGGGCTCGAACTCACGGACCGCGAGATCGTGACCTGGCTGAAGTCGGACGCTTAACCGACTGTGCCACCCAGGCGCCCCACTCAGAGTTAACTTTTATGTCTGACTTGCCAAACCTCCATAGCCTTAACAAAAACATTCCGATTTTCCTTGTCAAGCCATGTATGGTATGATAGCTAATAAATATAACTGTCAGCTCATGGTTTGTTATAGCTATCAGTTCTTTTATTCAACAAATACTTACTGAGTGCCCACTTTGTCCGAGGCACTGTGCTAGACCCTCGTGGAACAACAGTGTACAAGGCACATGTACTCCCTGCCTTTACTTACAGATTAGTAAAGAACATGGGTTGAAGCAAGTAAATACAGAAATGCATTAAATTACCGCCTGCGGTCAAATGCTGTGATGCAGACAGAGTGCAGCGGCAGGGAATAGCAGAGCCGGCCTCTCTTAGCCAGTGGTTCAGGACCTCACCTCACCTGGTTAAGAGCATCCTGCAGAGAGATGGCACTCGAGGACCCAGGTGGGGCGGGAGCTTAGTGTGTTCCAGAAACAGAAAGAAAACCCCTCTGGGTAGAGCACACAGTGGGAGGAGAGGCGGGTTAGAGAGGCAGGGAGGGGGTGATGACTTAGGGATTCATGGGTAATGGTAGAGTCCTTGTCGCCTTTTCTCCTAGTGAACAGCCTGGAAGTGAAAATGGCCTAGCTCAGAAATATGCCAACAGTCAAAGTTTTACCAGGAAGGACACGCTTCTTTAGATTTATCAGCATGTCCTTTACACAAGCATTTGAACACATTATCAGTTAACACTTTGGTGGGAATTAGCTTTCTGGACCGCTTTCCTGCATCCAGCATTTCTTCCAGCCCCTCTGGTGCCGGAGGGTCCCCATCTGGGGTGCAGCGTATGCCCTGGGTATCGAGGGTAGGAGACCCTGGCCCTGCCCTTGTGGAGCACAGTGGCTGTAAAGCACGACGAGGTGAAATGGCAGAGAGCAAATGCGAGTGGCTCCAGAAGTCCCCAGACCGACCTGGGAGAAGGAAGAAGGCTTCAGGGAGGAGTGGCTCTGGAGCCAGGAACTGAAGGATGAATGGGGGTTGGTCAAGTTGGGGTGTGTATGGGGGGGGGACTGAGGAGGCACATTCCAGGCAGAGGGAGGTCCCTGGAATTAGCACCCCAGAGGAGCTGGGAGAAGTCTAGTGTGCCAGAATGAAAGAAAGAGGCCTGGAGGGGTAACTATCAAGACAGCGCAGGGTCTGAAAGGCCCTGGTTAATGGATAGGGACTCCACACTAAGAAAAAAAGAAGCTATTAGCAGGGGAGTGAGTGTGCTATGGGGGACCTCATCAAGATAAAAAGCTTCTGCACTGCAAAGGAAACAATCAACAAAACTAAAAGGCAACTGACAGAATGGGAGAAGATATTTGCAAATGACATACCAGATAAAGGGTTAGTATCCAAAGTCTATAAAGAGCTTACCAAAGTCAACACCCAAAAAACAAATAATCCAGTGAAGAAACGGGCAGAGACATGAATAGACACTTTTCCAAAGAAGACATCCGGATGACCAACAGACACATGAAAGGATGCTCAACGTCACTCATCATCAGGGAAATAGAAATCAAAACCACACTGAGATACCACCTCACACCAGTCAGAGTGGCTAAAATTAACAACTCTGGAAACAACAGATGCTGGCGAGAATGTGGAGAATGGGAACCCTCTTGCACTGTTGGTGGAAATGCAAACTGGTGCAGCCACTCTGGAAAACAGTATGGAGGTTCCTCAGTAAATTAAAAATAAAACTACCCTACGACCCAGCAATAGCACTACTAGGAATTTATCCAAAGGATACAGGAGTGCTGACGCATAGGGGCACGTGTACCCCACTGTTTATAGCAGTGCCATCAACAATAGCCAAATTATGGAGACAGCCTAAATGTCTATCAACTGATGAATGGATAAAGAAGGTGTGGTTTATATATACAATGGAATACTACTTGACAATGGGAAAGAATGAAATCCTGCCATTTGCAACAACGTGGATGGAACTGGAGGGTATTATGCTAAGTGAAATAAGTCCATCAGAGAAAGACAGATATCATACGTTTCCACTCATATGAGGAGCTTGAGAAACTTAACAGAAGACCATGGGGGAAGGGAAGGGGAAAATATAGTTTCAAACAGAGAGGGAAGGAGGCAAACCATAAGAGACTCTTAAATACAGAGAACACACTGAGGGTTGATGGTGGGGGGTGGGGAGAGAGCAGACGAGAGGGGAAAATAGGTGATGGGCATTGAGGAGGGCACTTGTTGGGATGAGCACTGGGTGTTGTATTTAAGCAATGAATCATGGGAATCTACTCCCGAAGCCAAGAGCACACTGTATACACTGTATGTTAGCCAACTTGACAACAAATTATATTAAAAAGAAGAGGAAGAAGGGGAGTGATAGGATCAGGTTTGTATACCAAAAAGATCACTCCTGGTTTGGTGCAGAATAAGATTGGAGGGAAGCAAGAATTTGGGTGAGAGAATATGAAGGAGGTGATTATTGGTGTTCAGGCAAGAGATGACAGCGGCCTGGATGGTGATGATGAGGTGGTGATGAAGACTGGCTGATCACAGAGCCTGCTTAATCTTTGCATTTACACTTATTCACAATTTGGGTTAAATATCAAGTCTATATCAGTGATGTTGTCCATATGCTGGGTGTGAGTTTTATTCCTTTGCCAAGAAGTAGAATATTATTTTGTATATACGTGAAGTTAATTTTAGTTCCAAGCTCCCATTCTTCTGGAAGCTGGAAATCTGATTTCAGGCCATTTGGGGGTCTTTCCACCTCCTTGATATTGATCTGAATTTGGGGAGGAAGGTATGCTGAGATCTTATACAAGGTAGGTGAACGGTCTGGTCTCCTTGTTCATGTTCTGCTGTGGACTCTACTGATATTTTTATGGTCCCATCACCCAGGCTTCTGCTGCACCCTCTTTGCTCTATCTTGAAACTTTCTCAGGTCTCCTCTTCCCTACACCATGTCTAATCTGTTCTCCAAGGGTACAGAAAATATTCTGCTTCTTCCAAAACAATCTGGCTGTGGACAACACTCTGAGGCTGTTTCAACCCTGCTATATTAATATTCCGCGTCTCTCTCTTCTGCTCTCGAACCACACATGGTGTCCAGGACCAACAGTTTCTTGTTGGATCTTGGGAGACAGATTCAACAGATCTCTAGTAGGAAAAAAAATGATTATATTTGATATTCATATACATCAAGGGTGAGGCTATAGGAATGACTCAGGTTTTTTTTTTTTTTTTGCATGAGAAACTGGGTAGTGCCTTTTTAATGAGACAGAATGTTGGAAGAGAAGCAGGTGTGGGGCAGTGGGCTGGAATCATGGGGTCACTTTAGTACATGAGGTGTTTGTAATATTCAAGAAGAGATATTGAGGACGGGGTTGGTAATGGGGAGTCTGAAGCGTGGGAAAAGTCCAGGATGAAGAAAACACACATACACATTGAGTTTCTTTCACTGTAAAATAGATGGGAGTGGAAGCCATGGCACAGCGTGAGATCCCCCGGAAAAAGAGAGAGTGCACCGAAGTCTCAAGAAGAGAGTGTCTTGAGAAGGTGGGAGTGGCTAACAGCATTAAATGCCACCACCAAGAGGTCAGGTAAGAGGAAAACTGGAAAGTATCCTTTGGATGTAAAAGTTATTAGTGTTCAGGGCACCTGGGTTGCTCGGTTGGTTGAGCATCTGTCTCTTGATTTCAGCTCAGGTCTTGAGCCCAGGGTCATGGGATCGAGCCCTGTGTCAGGCTCTGTGCTGAGCGTGGAGCCTGCTTGAGATTCTCTCTCTTGGGGGAATGTCTGGGTGGCTCAGTCGGTTAAGCAGCCAACTCTTGGTTTTGGCTCAAGTCATGATCTCACAGAGCCTGCTTGGGATTCTCTTTCTCCCCCTCTCTCTGCCTCCTTCTCTCTCTCTCTTTCTCAAAATAAATAAATAAGCATTAAAAAAAAAAAAAAAGATTCTCTCTCTTGGGGCACCTGGGTGGCACAGGGTCAAGTATCTGACTTCAGTTCAGGTCATGATCTCATGGTTTGTTCAAGCCCCGCATTGGTTTCTGTGCCAACAATGCAGAGCCTGCTTGGGATTCTCTCTCTCCCCCTCTCTCTGCTCCTCCCCTGCTCATTCTCTCTCTCTCTCTTTCTCTCTCTCTCTCTCTCTCTCAAAATACATAAATACACTTTATATAAGAAAAGATTCTCTCTCTCCCTCTCCCCCTTTCCCCCACTAGTACGCTCTCTCTCTCTCTCTGTCTCTCTCTCTCTAAAAAAAGTTATTGTGTTCCCATTAAAAACAATTCCAGGGTACAGAAAAGGCAAAAGCCAAACTGGTGTGAAGAGATTACAGTGAACACCTGACGTAATCACTAGATGCTTCAGAGGAGTCACGCTTTTGCAGGAGGACTAAATTAGCCCTGCAGGGAAGGCTGCCCCAAACCCACTCCAAAAAAGCTTCAAAATGTCCAGCCGATGCACAAACAGATTAACGGCCCACTAGAATAAAATCTAATATGCTTGAACTAAGACAAACTCCAGTGCTCAATAACAAACATTCACAATTTCTAGAATTCAATAAAAAACTATTATATAGGAGCAGTAGAAAATTGGGACCGATAATCAGGAAGAAGAAAAAAAAAAAATCAAGCAATGCCAACAAACCCAGAACGGAAGAGACAACAGAACTGGCAGATTAGCAGACAAGGACTTCAAAAGTTATTATAAATATGCCCATGAGTCCAAAGGAAAACATACACGTAATGAGAAGTGGAAGATATAAAAAAATGAACATATAAACAATCATATCAGGATTTCTTTTTCAGAAAACTTCCCCACCCCCCCAAGCTGTAACTATCCCTGTGGCCCCTTTCTATAAAATATGTTGTTTCATGTAAATTTCTACTTTGGTTTTCGGTATGGAAGAATTTTAGAACTATCTTGGGGAACATACCGTATCTAATGAAGGAAGTTTAAAATGACCTTGCAGGTGCTGCGGAAGCCGGCAGACGGGCATGACTGTGACAGAGCTCCAGCGCACTTTTGCGCACAGTTGACGTTGTTTGTGGAAAGTGTAGGACTTCCTGGTCCCTGAACACAGAGCGGGTGGCTAGGGCAGAAAGGACCACCAGGTTGCACGCATCTCAGGTGTACTTGCCTCATGGCCCATCTGAACCTGAGGTCTAACAGTTCTGAGCCTATTACCGCAGAGCTCTTGGTAATTGCTGGCCGTATTATCTTTTTTCCTTGTTTGTTTTCCCTCCTTTTAACCATCCTTTGGGAGCTTTAAGGGCATTTTTTTTTTTTTAAGGTATACCCTTAACATTAAAAGAGAGAGATTAACGAAAAGGAAAACATCAATGTTCAAGAGCTCATTTGAAATACTTGTGAGTCTTTATTGTGGTTATGCTGATTCTAGGTCAAATCAGGCAATTTAGGGGAAAGGGAGAAGGGCTGAATCTTCTCTCCTAGCTCTGCATCCCCGTCAAGGAGATGTGGGCCTCTCAGGAAGATATTCATCCCGGGGCACGTGGGTGGCTCAGTCAGTGAAGTGTCCGACTCTTGGTTTCGGCCCAGGTGGTCATCTCATGGTTCGTGGCATTGAGCCCTGCACTGGGCTCTGTGCTGACAGCGTGGAGCCTGCTTGGGATTCTCTCTCTCCCTCTCTCTCTGCCCCTCCCCTGCTCTCTCTCTCTCTGTGTCAAAAATAAGTAAACTTAAAAAAAAAAAAAAAAGATACTCATCCCATAAACATTGCCATCAAAGCTGAAATTTCAAATGTTCAATTTTCAACCTCTCATGTCGTCAGCCTTTTCAAGTGTGTTCTATGGTAGAGAATGGATGGGGCCCACATTACTTTGGTTCATAGATCGCTCAGTTCCTAAAACGCGAGTATCAGAGCTTCAACTTTAAAATTCTAACTGGTTGGCCATATTTTTATTTCAAATCTTTAACTGAAAACTCATTTATTTCTGTACTGCCCCATGCCAGTAAGGGAATTAGAGATCGTGTTTTTAGCTATTCCCTGGATGAGGGAAAATAGAAACGGGGGGCTCAGTTGAGTGCACCAAGCTGTCATGCTTATATCTGGTGCCAGCTGGTCACCTGTTGGCAGGGCCAGAAGAGAGCCCTGGGACTAAATCCACCCTGGCCTTCTACATCCAGCTTCAAATAGAACATCTCCATCAGAATGCCTCCTCCCTCTGCCAGCCACTCCACTGAAGAGGAAACCTCTCTGCTTAAGTGATGTCTAGTTATCAGCTTGTATTTTCATATCCCACAAATTAAAAACTAAATTAACTTTGTGGAAATATCTTTCCATTACGTGTTGTTCGAAGAGATACCCATCTCCTTGCAACAGAGCACGTTTTTATCTCACAAACGTGCAGCAGGAAAAAACAGGGATAAAAATTAAAAATAAGGGGCACCTGGGTGGCTCAGTCGGTTAAGCATTTAACTCTTGGTTTCAGCTCAGGTCATGATCTCACAGTTTGTGGGATTGAGCCTTCGTCGGAAGCTTGCTTGGGATTCTCTCTCCCTCTTCCTTCCTCTCTCTGCCCTCCCCCCACTCTCTCGCAGGCACACACTCTCTCTCAAAATAAATATAAACTAAAAAAATAAAAACATAAACTCAAAACAACTCAGGTATCTTTATGCAGATATCTCTCTTATCATTTGTATTGGTTTATTTTATGCCATAAACATTTTGCTTCTAAAATCCTGCCTTCTTTCACTTATATTATTTCTTCATTTTACCCCCCATGGACAGGTCTGAGAGGAAGACAGAAGAAGAGGAAAGCTGGTCACCAGGACACTGTAATGACAATGACACATCAGTAGGGACATAGGCATTTAACAGACCAGGCTGAGAATACACCATTAACAACCCAGACAGAAGTCATCATCTTCCGTCATCAACTGAAATTAAAAAGTACCTCCAAGGGGCGCCTGGGTGGCTCAGTCGATTGTGTCCGACGCTTGGTTTCAGCTCAGGTCACAATCTCACGGTTCGTGAGATCCAGCCCCGAGTTGGGCTCTGCACTGATAGCACTGTGCCTGCTTGGGTTCCCTCTCTCCCTTTCTGTCTCTGCCCTTTCCAGCTCTTACACGCGTGCGTGCACACACACACTCTCTCTCAAATAATAAATACACGAAAACTTAAAAATAAATTACCTCCCAAAGAACCGTTTGCTGCTTTGTCTGCAAAAAGTGCCCCGAACAGTAAACCAAAGAGACACAACAGCCTTTAGTGGATTGTCAGAAGACTTCGGGAGGTGTAAATTGTAATTAGCCATATGCCAGACATTCACAGCCCGATAAGAAACATGCCTGATGGTGCAGGATCTCTGTGGCCCAGTTTTTCAGGTCAAAAGCAGAATGGCTGTTGAGGAAGGAATAATCCACAAAGGAAAACTACAACAGTACTCCATTCTTCAGCTTCCAACACAACAGATGAGAACTCTTCTGTGTGTGTGTGTGTGTGTGTGTGTGTGTGTGTGTGTGTGGCTGCAATCATGGGGCTGAGTTATCACATATGCCCGACTAGAGTCTCTGGCTTGGGAGACAGGCAGGGAAGGCCCTATTCAGCTAAAGCCCCAACCTTAAAATCATTGTGGGTCTGGGGGCACATTTACTCTTGTTTACAAAGGAATCAGAGTGCAAATATGTTACAAAGATAATGTTGTTCTATATTAATATTTCCACGCGAGAAGAACATTGTTTAGAGATGGGCCTATAATCCGAGAGGGGTCTCTGGCAGTTTTAAAAAACAAAAAGGCCCAAACTTTTGAGAACTTGGTTTTCATCCACTGCTCTACCAACGGTGAACTTTCGCTATGTTCCTTAATCATTTTAAACGTATTATCTAACCTCTGGTAGCCCTAATTCATCATATCTATCATGTCGGGGTTGGATTCAGTGATTTGAAAAAAAACAATGTTCAAAGTATGTGTATGAGTGCACCCTCATTTTCTTGAGAAAAACCATTCACTCCCATTAGATTTGCAAAAGGCCACATGACAAAAAAAAAAAAAAAAAAAAATGGTGAAGGATGCATCTCAAGCCCTGGTAGGAGTGGAAAATGAAACCGAGAATATTCAAAATCTTGTGCTAGAATAGATAATTGACTGGAGGACCTGATTTGCTCTGTTTGGCTAAGGATAAGATACTCTTCTCATGCAAATGAAGACTGAGGAAGAGGAGTTTATATTCTTTCAAATGCATTATGATCTTTTGGCTCAGAATAGCTGTGTGCCAGTAAACCGGGGATTCATTTCATTTGGAAGATCATGCAGATTCTTTTTGTGAATTTGTGAATTATTGCAACTTTCCACTACGTGACTTTCACTATTGGGAGATAACAAGACTTGGCTACGTTCTTTTTCTTTTTCTTTTTCTTTTTTTTAAGAGCCCGATGTGGGACTCGAACTCATGAACCATGAGATCATGACCTGAACCAACATCGTATGCTCAACTGGCTGAGCCAACCAGGTGCCCTTGGCTACGTTCTTTTTAAAGCAGATAAACACAGGGACGAGAGCCCATAGGCTGAATGATAGACTGGAGAAGATGGGCTGGATTGTAAAGCTTTGTTTATGCTCTAATTGGTTCACATTGTTATGTTTGGATTTGGGGTTGATTTCACGTTCAGATAATGCAGCAAGTGTGCAACTCCCATAGTTGCCAACTCCTCCTCCACCCGTGCCATCCAGAACTGCAGCCAAGAAGGAAGTCTTCTCTGTAATGCAAGCATCCAGGGAGAGGGAGAGGCTCCCATGGTTTAATGCCTTATTCCTCACACCTACAACAATGCCCAGTAGGGAGGAGTTGCTCAAGCCATCTTGCTGAATGAACCTAATACTTGCATTTTCAGAATGGTTTAGGATTGATGACCTCTCCTGAGATTGAGTAGATAAGTGTGTCACACTTGGTTCTCTGAAGTCTACTTTGACTTCCTATTTTCTGAAAGCAATGTCAATTGCTGGTTTTAACTGGAAGGCCCAGTTGCAGCTAGAATTCTCGATATGCAGGTTATCATCAGTTTTATGCAATACTCAACAGCAAAGGTGGTTTAGACAGTTCCCATGGCCTCCAGCTTTTAATCCTGGGCAACTTGGAAGCATTTGTCTGGTAGAGGGTAAATTTTCATCCATCCTACGGAATGCAGTCCCAGTGTATCCACCCCATGCGTAAAGCAAATTCATCATTTTGGTCTGTATTCCCTTGATGGATAACTCCCATGGAAGGAATAGTAGCAACCACAGGCACAACAATATGGACATTTCCATTAAAATTGAGCACTCAAGAATGAATTTGTTGGATTCAGTGAATGTCCTACTATCTAAGCTTAGTGCCTCTTGGGACGGCATGGAAACTTCGGCTCTTAGCAAGCAAAACACTCTACTACCTAAATTCAAACATACTTAATGGCTAATTTCCCTCATATTTCATATCCCTCTTCCATAACCTTCTTAATTTTAGACCTCACTCTATTCATCCTCTTTTATTTTATTGCTAAGGTTTAAGACATGGGAATGGTCAATTTCTCCACATTAATTTAGATTTATTTTAGTATATGTTTGTCACTGACTCACGGATGGTTTTTGAACGAGAGTTGTTAGTTTGGGAGAGTTGTTAGTTTAGTCAACCGATGGAGACATGTCCTTTTCACTGCCAATTCCATTTTCTTTTTGCTTCTCTTCCCTCGGCCCTCGTGCTCCTTCCTCCCAGGAGGAAGGCTTCCTTGTGATCTGGTTATTCCCAACGTATTTGCTGTGTTTCTATCAACTTAATGTTGACAGAGGTAGTTGTACTTTGGCTATCTTTATTAAAGTTTGTTGCTGTGAAATACTAAAAATGAAGGGTTAGCACAGCATGAAGGTTTATGCAAAAGGAAAAATGTTCTTCAGATTTTTCAAAAAGATGGTAATTCTTGGTACATTTAGGTGGGTCTGCAACACTGATTGCCAAGGATCTGAAGCAACACTTGACATATGTGAAGTCTGTTATCTTGCACACCAAATTTCAGTAACCTTCTGGGACATCAGATTACCAATAAAGCAGAAGACATGATACAGTGGTTAGGTGTGCAGCTTTCATAATAATAATGTTAAAAAAAAAGGTTATAATAATCAATTCTATTTGCTTCAAATCTTTATCTAATTTACCAGATAAAGTTTACCCTTTTTCTTCTCAGATCCCAAACAGTATGTATTTGATAGACATCCTATTCTAAACATTATTTTAATTTTTTATTATTTAAAAAACAACAACAACAACAACAACCCAAGATGCTCATTACTCCTGAGTGATAAAAGAAAGATCCAGGTACTATAAAATTATGGGAGGAAAGGGCTTAAGAAAAAGAAAAATGAGAAAAGAATAGTCCGATGGGGAAAATATGCTCTCAAAATGGAACTCTTTGCTAAGAGCCACAGATGCAATACCTTGAGCCTCAGGAGAGCTTTAATTAGGCCAGCTCTTTCTTCAGCGCATGCTCAGAAGCTCTGGCGCTGACTGTAAATTAGGGCAAGAAAATCCAGCAGGGACCTGGGTGGGTTAAGGGGGAAGGGCAGGATCTTAAAGGGGCAACGACTATTTAAAAGAGCAATGCTGGTCAGCCCCACCATTCCTATTATAGGCCCTGCAACCCACCACTACCAACCTACTCCACCTTCTGTGTTCCCTATCTCAGTTAAGAGCATCTCCATTTTTCCAGTCATCAAGGCCAGAACCATAGGAGTCATTCGTGACTTCTTTCTCTTTTGCCTGTGCAAAATGCAGTCGCTATCAATTTTTGAAATTTTACTTTAAATTTGACTTGACTTCTCCATCTATATTATTACTATTCTGGTTTAAGCCCTCGGGCCCTCATTGGGTCTTGCCTGGGCCCATACAACTGATGTTACATGCTTTTAATACTTCTACCAAATCGTCTGTTAAAAATCACACTACTCCAGCTTAAAACACTTCAGTGGTTCCCATCACCCGTAGGAAAAAGTTCAAGCTGCTTAGCACTGCATACCTGGCCTTTATCAACCCATCAGACCTCATTTCTGACAACCCCCAGGTTGTACTTTCTTTTCTCATAATAGCCAACTGCTTTTAGCATAAATATCCAATAGAAGAAAAATTAATATGTAAACTTTAAGGGAGTAAGATGAAATCACCCTCTTTCTACTCGACACATTATTTAGCTATCATATAAATATTAATTTATAACTTTTTCATTCTCATACATGATGATGTCAAAGAAAAACTTCCAAAAGTTAAAAATATAACCCTCTTACCAATAGAGAATGAACCTGTGTCAAAGATTTTATTTTAATTGGTGAAAGGACCAGTACTACGGTAAAGCTCGTTCTAAGAGCAGTTGAGGAACTTGTAATTCCCAGAAAAAAAAAACAAAAAAACATTAAAATAGAATTTCTAAATTTGATATAAAACAAGCTAATGTTTTATAGGATAATTAAATAATGAATTATCTTTTCTATTGAACATAATCATTTACACGTATCCCTAACAAAAATCTACAAATTTACATGTAAACACGTAGTCTCTGGACTCTAATTCATAGTAAATACAAAGTTAAACACAAGTCAGTTCTTTTACAGAATTAAATAATCCTAGGGTGGGCCTGTTAAACAACGCTTCATTACCACATTGAAAGGACACACACAGTTCTCTTCTTGCTTTCTTATTATTTCCAAGTGCAGGATAATTTTTCTTAACAATGGAAGGTTTTTATTAAAATACTTCACATGAATCTTCCCCATCCATGTTTTAGCACCACAGCAGTAACTTCTTGAGTCACCTAAAAAAGTTTTCCAGCATATGTAACATCTTTATGTTCTCCTATGTTTTCTCAGATAAAGCTTTCTTAGAATTATTGGAGAGAAAAAAAAAAATTTCCTTTTACCATTCTAGATTCTCTGGCTGGTCTAATAATTAGAGAGATTAACAGGAGAAAAACATTTAATTTCACACCTACAGGGAATATGAATATGAGATCCAAGGACAAGCGAGGCAACTGAACTAAGGAATGGGATCGGGGCTGGGGCTTCAAAGGGGTGAAGGGTGATTCATAGGACAATATGAAGAGGAGTTGTTTGGTAATTAGATGTTTGTCCTACATTATAGATAAGTCTTTCAGATAAAAAATTATCTCTTGGGGCACCTGGGTGGCTCAGTTGGTTAAGCACCGACTTTGGCTCAGGTCATGATCTCACAATCTGTGAGTTTGAGCCCTGTGTAGGTCTCTGTGCTGACGGCACAAAGTCTGGAGCCTGCTTTGAGTTCTGTGTCTCCCTCTCTCTGCTGCTCCCCTGCTCATGCTCTCTCTCTCTCAAAAATGAATAAACAGTAAAAAAAAAGAAAGAATGAAAAAAATTATCTCTTAGTAACCAGGTCTCCTATCTAAATTCTTTTAGGTAGTTTAAAGGAGGGGAAAATTTTTCTTGAGTCTGCTGTGCCTTTATTGCCTTCAGCTAAAATAGTGAACATGCCAAAGTGACACATTTTAGGGAGACTTGTTCTGAACTCCTTCAGAATCTTGTGTAGTTTCCTATGAGTTTGAAAAGAAAATAGGCATGTTAAATAACTATAAACATTGTAGAACAGTATATAGTTATGAGGATGTTAAAAAATGTAAGTGTAGCTACGAAATTAATAATAATAATATAATAACGCAATCTGTAGGTCTCTAAAATAGCAAAAAGAGAGAAAGGCAGGATGAAAATGGCTTTCAGACTCCAACAGATGGCCAAGAAGAAAAAAAAAAAAAAAAAAAAAAGAAGAAGATGGTGAACAGAAAACACTAAATGAAATGGTAGAAAAAAATTCCAAATATATCACTCACAATAAATATAAATGGATTTAACTCACATGTTAAAAGACAAAGACTATCAAAGTGGATGGACAAAAAATCCTCCCTCCATAAACATTTCTAAAACATAGTAAAAACAAAAGGATGAAAATAAAAAGACTACAAGGAAAATAATATTTAAAAACCCTGATGTTGCAATATTAATATCAAACAAAATAAAAATGAAGACAAAAGCATTAAAAAGAGGAAAGAGCTATTTTATCACAAGAGGAATGATTCAATTGGTCCTTTTATGTACCTACAGAAATAAAAAGAGAACTTGATAAAAACTCAAAAACAATAAACATTTTGGAAGATTTTGACATGTTTATTAAAAGTTGATATATCCAGTAGTAATACACATTACTTGAATACAATTAACATGATTGATCTAATATATAGAGAATCTTGCACCCAAGCAAATGGAGACTATTTTCAGTACATTCAGTCCATTTTTCTAAAATGACCACATTCCTGGTCACAAGAAACCTCAAACAATTTCCAAGATTTAATATCATCTTCGTTCACAAAGTATTTAAATTAGTAATCAACAATAAAAGGATGGTTTAAAAATAGCAATAACCTTTACTTGGAAACTAAAAAAAAAAGAAAAGAAGGGAGAAAGCATTAACAAATAACTTAGTGGTTTGAAGAGTATATTACAATATCATGGAATATTCAGAACTAAAGACAACAGAAACCACATCATGACAAAACTTATAGGACAGAGCAAAGAGAAATGCATAGCCTGAAATGTAATTATTCTTTAAAAAGTAAAATTAGGGGAATCTGGGTTTCTCAGTCAATTAAGCCACCTACTCTTGGTTTTGGCTCAGAACATTATCTCATGGTTCAGTTTGTGAGATCGAGCCCCCTGTCAGGCTCTGATTGCACAGGGCTTGCTTGGGATTCTCTCTCTCCCTCTGTCTCAAAATAAATAAATAAACATTAAAAAGAAAAGTAAAATTTAAAGCAAATAAGCTAAACTTTCAAGTCATGTAGCTAAAAAAGAAATACAGAGTAACAAAAGTAAGGGTGAAAAGAATTCACATAATCCACAAAATGGAAAACAAAGAAACACAGAAAGAAAAACCACAAAATAAAAACTGGTTCTTTAAAAAAAGAATAGAGAAAAAATTTTAAAAAATAAAGAAAGAATAGAGAAACTCCAGCATGATGGATAAGAATGAGCAATAAAAATAAACAATATTAAGAATGAAAAACAGAGCATCAATGCAACTAGAGCATGAGTTTATAAAATCCTGTAAGAACAAGATGAACAAGTTAATTACAAAACCAAAACAAAAAAAAATCTCGATTAAAATAGAAGCATTTTTTAAATAATACAAGTAATTTAAGAACACAAAGCCATAAAAATATATCTGATATTTCTATGTATCTCTGTAATACAGGGGTTCGCCCCGGCAAGACAAGCCAATCCAGATGGTTTAAAGGAGAGTTATACCAAACATTTCCAACTCATTTTGCTAAGCTGCTATGATCTTAATGCCAAATGCAAGCAGGGACAGTAGGGAGAAAAGAAGACTTAGGCCTATCGCACTTTTTTAGATGTGAAAGCCTAGGTAAAACATTAGCTGGTCACCTCTTCTGTTCACAATGTATTGAGGGTCATGGCCTGGACCAGGGAATACTAGGCAGCTGTTAAAACCAACCTCAGGAGATGCAGGAATGAGGGGACTTAAGGTGGGCGACCCCTCTCTCCGCCCTGCCTCTTCTTCCTCCACCTTTCCCGCCTGGCAAGTGCTGCTTATTCTACAAACACCTTGGCATCCATCACCTCCAGTCTCACAGCTTAACCTTGGCTCTTTATTTCCTTTGTACCTCGTGCGTATTTCTATTTGCAAATGAGTCTCTCGGCTTTGCAAGAATGTGTTTACGTGTGACCCCCACAGCGCTAGCGCAGCGTTGGACCAGAAAGAAAGGCCTGCCAGCCCTCTTCTCCGAAGGCTCTGGCACGCCCCCAGCCCCCCGATTTATACAAAAGGACAAACAATGCCGAGCCGCCACCAGGTCGCCCGGTAATCGCGCCCCCGCCCCAAGCAGGGCCGGGGATCCGACTGGCAGCCGTTTCCGTGTTTCTCCATCGCCGCGGATGTCTCAGCCCGCGCCCACTTCCTCTTCCCTCGCCCCGCGAGCTGCGCGCACGCCAGCCCCTCTCCGACCCAGATCCCCGACGCGTAGCCCCGCACCCCGCGCCCCCCGTCCGCCCCCTCCCGGCCCCGCCCCGCCCGCGCACGCGCGCCGCCCCCGCGCCGGCTCTGGCTCTGCCCCCGCCCCCGTCCCACCCCTTCTCTCCCCTACCCGGCCCCCGCTCCCGCTCCCGCTCCCGCTCCGCGCCACCGGGCCGAGCCGGGGCCGCCGGGCCGGGGCCGCCATGGAGGTGGAGGAGGCGTTTCAGGCGGTGGGGGAGATGGGCATCTACCAGATGTACTTGTGCTTCCTGCTGGCCGTGCTGCTGCAGGTGAGTCCCCCTCCACCCCTAGCGCCCCGCTGCCCCGCCTCCCGCGGATCCCCCGAGGGGCCCGGCCGGTCGCCCAGGATCTGCAAACCCCGGGGGGAGGGGGGGGACACGAGCCCCCTGCCCCCGTCCCGCGCGAGGGCCGGCCTGGGCCCCAGCACCAGGTCGCCGTCAGGCCTGGTCTTTGGTGCCCGCCCCAGCCTCAGAGCCTGCCCCCTGGGGCTGTTCCGCCAGGCCCACCCACCTGCCACCTCGAGTGGGAGAGGGAGTGGTGGGGGGGGGGTACTTTATCCGCCGACGAGCTGGTTAATCTTAGCGGATGCCGGGTTCTGCAGTTACCTGGGACAACATCGTGAACGCGTGACGGAATTGTTACTCACCTGCGGCTCTGTCACCTTGGAATCTAGAGCACACAGTGAGCCCCGGTCGCCGCTGTCGCTGACGAAGGTCCCACCTAGAGCGGCCTCCTTCAGTTCTGGGTGTCCACTTACCATCTTTTCCTGGATTCCAGGGGGCTTTCTGTTCCAGGTGCTTTCCGTGCATGGGGTTTATTTCTCCCCCGTTCAGGTTCTGCTGGGTCATTCTGCCCAGAGGCCAGCCTCGGGCTGAGACTACTATAAATTGAATAATGTCATCTACAATGTATAAGATTCAGTTATAAAGTAGAATCATTTCTTCACTGTACAAAATTCTCCCACACTGCTTGCTCACCCCAGTCCAAAAATGTGGGTTTAGTATGCTCAAGGTCGCTATAGATACACTTTGCCAGGCAAGAGTTACTCTTCCTTTGCCAGCCTAAATGGCCCATTTAATGACATCAGTTACCTCTCCCAATATTCTAAAGGCGTTTCATTCACAAATTCTTGATTAGTATCTACTGTGAGCCCTCATTTTACTACTCCTTCATTCAGCACATATGTAATGATGCCTACTATTTGCTTAGCAGGGGCTACCGTGGTGGGCAAATCAAAGCCCCTTTCCCCCCAAAAGACCCCCATTCTAGTGGGGGGGGCGTTGGGTGAGGCAGGCAGACAGTTCAATAAGTACAGTTAGTGTGCGATGATTATCCCGAGGAAAGTACAGGGAAATCGTGAGTATAACCACCAGTTGCTTGAAACTGGCATAAGGCAACTGCTCAACAGGAAGGTAGGGGGTGGGGGAGGGTAAGAGTTGCCTTACTGATTCTGTTTTCCATTAAAATGTTTGCAAGTTCAGTTGTTTTTATCTCCAGCCAGAAGAGCTGTTCAAACGATGGACTGATAGATGATGTCAGTCCTTTTTTTAGCAAAGCAAGTTTTCAGTTCACAAATATTCAGGATTCTGAAGTGCTTTAAGTTCAGTGTTTCAGCTTTAACTGTAATTTTCCTGTGGGGAAAGAGTACTTCCTAAGTCACAAAACAGTACTTAATACAGAGAGTATTTCATAGTACCCATGATGCCTGATGTTCATTTATAATACTTTTTCTTTGAGAAAATTCTTTCCTCTTCTAACCAAGAATTCCAGGAATATAATTCCTTTTCTGAACAATCCTGTCCCCCCATGCCTATACTCCACCTGCTGTCATTATCTTGTTACAGACCTAGCTAGGTGTCTGCCTATTTAGAATAAGTTTGTCTTGAGGGAGTGCAGCACTAAAAAGGCCACTGTTCTGGGGCCCCTAGGTGGCTCAGTCAGTTAAGTGTCCCACTCTTGATTTTGGCTCAGGTCATGATCTCATGGTTCGTGGGTTCGAGCCCTTTGTCAGGCTCTGTGCTGATATGGAGGAATCTGCTTGGGATTCTCTCTCTCTCTCTCTCTCTCTCTCTCTCTCTATCTTCTCTCTCTCCGCCCCTCTCCTGCTTGCATGCTCTCTAAATAAATAAATAAATAAATAAATAAATAAAAACTTAAAAAAAAAAAAAAGGGCCACGGTTCTGGGTTCGAGACCTATTGTTTTTCTCATTTACTTTTCTTTATGGTTGACCCAGTTGGTTTGCGTTTAGTACCAAAGAGCTCTAAGCCTGTGACCATGATTGTTCACTGATCCCTGCCTGACATGTGGTCAGTATTTGCCATTGAAGAACCAGGTCTTATGAGTATTGGGAGTGAGTGACTGTTTATCTTGTAGGTGTGGACTGGGAGGCACCCTGTAGCTGTGTCTGTCCCAACAATGCCTCAGTCCAGGCAGAAGTGAATCCTTCATAGTGGTACATATTCATGAGTATTCAACTGCCCCATTGATATACATGATAAAGGTGGTCTTGGGGTCACCCAAAGCTATTTTGGATATGAAAGTGGACATCACCAAAGACTTCTCTACCAAGTCACTTGTTGGAGATGGTTTTGGTTTGGGATGGCCTGTGGAGTGGGAATACTAGGAGCCCCATTACACAATTATAATATGATGCTTTCATCATCTTGTGAAAGTTGCTTCTTCCAGCAGAGGAAGAAAGTAGGAAGCCCTTTTCAGAGATGGCTTAAATGGGAAGTTGATGTTTGCTTCAAAAATCAAAGCCCTGGGCACCTGGGTGACTCAGTCAGTTAAGTGTCTGACTCTTGATTTTGGCCCAGGCTCAGGTCAGGATCTCACAGTTCGTGGGTTCGAGCCCCACGTCAGGCTCCACACCAACAGTGCAGAGCCTGCTTGAGATTCTGTCTCTCTCCCTGCTCCTTCTCTCAAAAATAAACTCAAAAGAAAAAAAAAGAAAAGAAAAGAAACCAGAGCCCTGGGGTGCCAGGCTGTCTTAGTCAGTGGAGTGTATGACTTTTGATCTTGGTGTTGGGAGTTTGAGCCCATGTTGGGTATAGAGATTACTTTAAAATATCTTAAAGAGCACTGGGTGTTGTATGGAAACCAATTTGACAATAAACTTCATATATTGAAAAAAAAAAACAAAAAAAAATTAAAAAAATAAATAAATCTTAAAAACAAAACCAAAAACAACAACAAAAAAAACCCTCAAAAAAAACCAAAGCCCTGGTCTACTGTTGCCCAAGGAACATGCAGACCCACCTGCAGAGCAGTGCTAGCAGAAAGAGAGCCCTGTACACAGTAGGCGGGACTCCCAGAGAGAGGGACAGCCAGACAGGGAGCCACTGCTGAAGCAAGAGCCTTTTCTGCATCTGCAGTGTGGCAATGACCAACTCCAGTCGAGAAACACAGAACTAGAAGGGACAGAGATGGCAAATTCAGATCTTTTTGCATTTTCTTCTATCGGGGTTTTATTATTATTATTATTATTATTATTATTAATGGTTTTAACCCCCTTTACTTCAAACATCCAAGTTCAAACTAAAAGGACAAAAGCACATCACAAAGCCAACTCGGAAGGTCTTTAGGTTAACCGTTTTTGTGGATTGTGGATACCATCAGGTAGCGCTTCGCAAGTTACCTCAATATCCGCTTGCCTTTAGCAAGGTGACTTCTGGCCACACGCTTTACAAACACAACCTTTAGAATCTCTATAGTGGTCACCTTTCAGGTACATAAAGGATTGATGCAGATTTTGTAGATCTCCCTTCTTATGCTGATGAAAATGCCCCTGACAAGAGTGATAGGCGGTTTGAAAGTAGATAAGCAGAAAGCTAGAGGAAAAGGGATTGCCACAGGTAAAAATCGTTGTCTCATGGACGCGCAGCAATGTTCACAATTTTGTAGTTAGAAAAACTCCTACTGTCCAAATATAAGTGCCCTCCCTTGGACAAGAGCTATCTGTGGTATTTAAATGTGAATAATTCTGTGTGCTTTATTTCTGTTTCTATTTTCTGGTAGTGATTCAGAGCCGACGCTGTCATCGTCATTTGTGTTTGCCTACGTGTGTGTTTGTTTGCCAGGCTGTCTGGAGGAAGAAGGTTGGAATACAGTTCTTTGTTTTTTGAGCCCTTTAGACGCAAAGTGAAAATGGAACCCACTTCTTTGTGTCCTAAGCCGTCGACTCCAACTCCTTCATTTTCCCGGGGATCATGCGTCACAGATTGTAGTATAATGCACAGGATTTAAAACATCCATGAGCCAACGGGAACATGTAACCTGTAACAGGCATTAGTTTCGCCAGCAAAAGTGTGATGTCATCGTGGACCTCAGCTTGAGGTACAGTCTTCCGGTGTTCTGGAACGCATTATTTTAATGTAAACTCTTAATAACCCCAATCTTATTTATCAACCCTGGGGTTACCAGTGCCTTCAGATCATTCACGCAATAAACATCCTTTCATGGTGTTTTAGAAAGCAGAATGACTGACCAGGTATTGTGCAGAAGAGGAAACTGATAGTCAACACAGGAAAAGATGTTTACCTTCAGTGGTCACCTGGGACGGGCGTATTAAAATGACTATGAAATATCATTTCACACTGAATAGATGAGCAGACATTAAATAGTCTAACAGTACAGGTGTGCTGAAAAAGAGGAGTGGGAACTGTGCCGTTCAGAGAATAATTTGGCACGGTCTAGTAAAATTGAAACCCAGCTTTAGATTCCTAGGTGTACGTCCTCCGACATTTCTTGAACACGTGCATGAAGATATGGCTCAGATGTTTACTGCAGCACTGTTTGTAATAATAAAAATTAGTAACCACCGTAGTGACTCCCAAAAAGGGACCAGGTAATCAAAATGTGGCATAAATTTGATGGGCTATAACAGGTTGGCGTGAATGAACCAGATCGATAAACAACTACAGGAATGAATTTCTAAAACACGGTGTTACATGAAAAAAATAACAAGTGTGATATATACAATATGACACAAAAGTCTTACTAAAAATTGTAAAAATATCGGGGCTCCTGGGTGACTCAGTCAGTGGGTTGAGCGCCTCACTCTTGATTTTGGCTCGGGTCATGGACCCAGGGTCGTGGGATTGAGCCCTCCGCTTAGTACAGAGCCTGCCTCAGATTCTCAGTCTCTCTCCCTCTGCCCCTTTCCCCTACTTGCACGCACGCTCTCTCTCTCTCTCTAAAATAAAATCTGAAAAAATTGTCAAAATATAGGAAATTGTACCGTATTTGGTTTCTCAGTGTATATGGACAATGTAGCAGTATAAACATATGGGGTAGAAGGCTCCACACCCAATGCATCAGATTACCTCCAGGGAAGGAAGGAGGGGTGGGGGTGAGGGGGGTACAGAAGAGATTTGCTCTGTATTCATAATACCGTATTTTAAAAATCTGAAGCAAATATAATACAATGTAGCTTGTTAATTGGGATGGTGGGTTCCTGAACTTTATTTTGTTTTGCTTCTCTGTGTTAAATTAAAAAAAAAAAAAAAAAAAAAAGAAGAGTGTGGCATAGAAAAGATCGGCATACTGAGAAGCAAATGCTACAGTTCACTTCATGAGAGTAACCGTCCACCCTTCTCCTGCCGTCCCTGTAACCAGTTAGCGCTGTCAACTGTGGTCTATGAGTTTCACACTTAAGAGAATGAGGTAGAGAGAGTTTTGTTCAGGGTGCGCTCTTGAACTTTGTGTAGAACACTGTCACAGGGAATGTCTCCTACGTGTTTGCATTTGCCTCCCGGTCCTAATCTCCCCAGGAGATTCGTGGAAAGACTTCTTTTGATGAGGTACCGCTGAGGTGGTTCCGACCCGTCAACCTTAAGCAAGTAATGAAGTTCGTAGGGCAGACATTAGGGAAGACCTCGCTGTGTTGGTCATTGAGACCAGCCCTTGTGCCTCAGGAGAGTCTCACCACCACCAGGGGTTCAGCCGTGATGACAACACCCGGCATGAGAGCCGCTCTATCATGACTCCAGAACACGTGAGCATCTACCAGGTTCTGTGTTAGTTTGGGCAAGTTTTACGCCGCCCTTACCCTCGGATTTAGTTGTGTCTGCCCTCAGACGGTGGCCGCGAGTTTGGGTGATAATCCGGGGAACCTTTGCTGGTGGTATTCTTCCATCACTTTAGGTAAGTGGGGCGCTTCCTAAAGAGACCATGGCTACACTTGCCCCCTAGTATGTCCTCAGGAAAGCTGTTGTCTGTAGACAGACACTGCCCCCTGGCGTAAAGCAGGTGAAGTTGCAAATCAGCCAGACCAGATTTCCATCCAGGGAGGTTATGGAAATACAGGGAGCCTCTGGGAGGTTTAGGGAGCCCCTTTGAGCCTCGGGCATCTGAAGAATTGGGATGTGCCTTAGAAAGCAACTGGCTCAACACCCCCACAGCACCCACATCTCTAGCAGCATGCCTGCTGGGGCCACACACAGCACAGCTACTCAGCATGTGCCCTGAAAGAGAAGGTCACACACACACACACACACACACACACACACACACGTGTCATTAAAAATGTGAAGATAGACAATGTGTGGCAGAGAGAACGCTACACTCTCTGAATGCCGTGACCCTCTGCTCTGAGATGGCTGAGACAGCTTCAGTAGGGGACCCCTCAGTCGTTTGTGTACTCTGGGAAGTGGCTGGATCACGAAAGTGTAATTCATTTGTTTTGCAAGTTCAGGATTTCTTCAAGTTGCCCAATGCCCAGCAGTTAGTTGGCGTTGTGTCAATGTCACCTTGAGGTTTTCGGAACACGAGCTTGGCCCTTCACCACGGTCAAAGCCTGCCTTGTAAGGGAGAGCTGGCCAACCCCAAGATACGCACAACTCAGGAAGCTCATCTCTGACTCCCTTAACCAACCGTTCAGGCAGAAATTAGCATCTGCATTTAGGGGAGTTGTATGAGGCTCAACAAGGAGTATATGGGGATTGTAGCAAAAAGAGAAAACATAGAAAAGAGAAAAGGGAAAGAATCACCAGAACTTGGACCACTCAGGCATGAAACACACTCACATGTTGGTGGATTGTCTTCCGGACTTTTAGTTATACAAACATGTACATTTGCCTTTTTTGCATAAGTTTGTATCTTAACCTCAATTTTTGTCTGTCAGCAGTATCGTGCACGCCTTGCTGTAGTCATAAATGAACAACCACATATTTTATAATGGCTGTAGCAGTGTAGCAATGTGTGGCTGTACCAGAACGTGCTTATTCCGTTGTCTCTTGTTGCCAACATAGGCTGGTTGGTTCCTCTCTTTCGGAGTTCTGAAACCCATGCTTTGGGCCATCGTCCGGCTCTGGTCTGCACTTCTCCCGGTTAGCTGTTGACCACTCTTCCTAAGCTCAAATTTCTCCTGACTCCATTGCTCACACTCTCTCCAGATGTTCTTTGGTCCCACTTTATGGATGGAATAGAAGTAAAAACTTCCTAAACATCTCCTTTCTTTTGCTTCGAAATTAACGTTTACCCTTACCTGTCATTACATCTCTTCAGAGTGTCCAAGAGGAAGACAGCTCGACCTTTCTTCCAGGGACATCCTCTCACCTTTGTTCTTGATTCTTTATTACTCTCTCAGTCGTTTCTAATCTTCCATCTTTCTGCATTCTCTCATGTCCCAAAGGGTGGCCTGCATGGTAGATCTAAGTGGTCTGTGGAAATTATATTGAATAGCATTAGCTTATAAAGTGAGAAGAGTTAT
The DNA here is from genome assembly GCF_018350155.1 of Leopardus geoffroyi. Classification (NCBI taxonomy): domain Eukaryota; kingdom Metazoa; phylum Chordata; class Mammalia; order Carnivora; family Felidae; genus Leopardus; species Leopardus geoffroyi. The sequence goes on from NC_059328.1 coordinate 99,160,448, forward strand.
TCCCTTTTCAGTTCTTCCTTAATCTTTCTTTAATTAGAATTTTTAAATGTTTATTTTTGAGAGAGAGAGAGACAGAGCGCGAGCAGGGGAGAGGCAGAGAGAGAGAGAGAGGGAGACACAGAATCCGAAGCAGGCTCCAGGCTCCGAGCCGTCAGCACAGAGCCCGACGCAGGGCTCGAACCCACGGACTGCGAGATCATGACCTGAGCCATAGTTGGACCCTCAACCGACTGAGCCACCCAAGCGCCCTGATCTTTCTTTCATCTAAGAAGAAAATCTCATTTGGTGCTAGCACTTCTCAAAACTTTTGCAACTATTTCTGTTTTAGCAAAGGAAATGAACTAGAAGTAAGAATTAAAGAAGGCTCAGACTTCAGACTTGGGCAGAAAACCTTACCTAGTTGAAATTTAATGACATTATTCTTTTTTTATGGTAGTGGTCATTTTATTTTCAAAGAAACATTTCACATGAAACACAGAGACTAATGTCACAAACATACCTGTGCCTACTTCTAGATTTGATAAGTGCTAATATTGTGCCATATTTGCTGAAGGTGGTGTGAGTTGTAGTTCAACCCGAGAGGCAGAAAGCAGAACTCCTGGGATGGGGACACGTGTGTGTGTGTGTGTGTGTGTGTGTGTGGTATGTATTCATATGTGTATGATTATACACATAGTCAGTGAATAATTTGTCACAGAGATTTGACCACGCACAATTGCGAGAGTTGGTTAAGCCGTCCCTGTAAGGCTGTTGTCTTTGTGTCTGATGTTGGAGCTTGACGTCTGCAGGGAAGGCAGTCTGGAAGGGAAAGTATGGTCTGGAAGCCATCCGAATTGACGGGAATCTGTGCTGTTCTCACTGCCTCCAACCTTGATGAAGCAACTGCCTTTCATCTTGGAAAACACATACTTGGCCCGGGAGTCAGAGATGCTGAGGGAGGGTCCAGGGGAACGTGGATCCGTTGCAGGCCCAGCTGTTGTGCTCTACCAGCAGAGCGAGCCAGCAAAGAAGTGGCAAAGAAAGGCAAAAAACACCTTTCCCAGCCTTCTGAGCATAAAAAAACAAAATGGCTGCTCCTTTGCTTTCACCCTCTGTCCCCAAATCCTGCTTGAAAATATCTCTGTGGCCCGTCTTAAGTGAAAACACACTAGCCAACACTTGGCATTATGACACGGTGTTTATTTTGATAGTTCCATCTGTCTGGTCATATCTCTATTGATACAAAATTTTATTTCTTTGCAAATTCACTTAAGTTAAAAATTTTGAACTGAATTTTCAAAGGACATATCTGATAAAGGGTTAGTATCTAAAATATATAAAGAACTTATAAAAGTTCAACACCCCCAAAATGAATAATCCAATTAAAAAATGGGCAGAAGACGTGAATAGACATTTTTCCAAAGAAGACTATACAGATGGTCAACACACATATGAAAAGATGCTCAGCATCACTCATCATCAGGGAAATACAAATCAAAACTACATGAGATATCACCTTACACCTGTCAGAATGACTAAAATCAGCAACATAAGAAACAACAGGTGTTGGCAAGGAGGTGAAGAAAAAGGAACCCTCTTGCGCTGTTGGTGGGAGTGCAGACTGGTGCAGCCACTGTGGAAAGCAGTATGGAGATTCCTCAAGAAGTTAAAAATAGAACTAGCCTATGATCCAGCAATCGTACTACTAGGTATTTACTCAAAGAATACAAAAATACTAATTCGAAGGGATACATGCACCCCAATGTTTACAGCAGCATTATTGTGGGAACAGCCCAAGTGTCCATCGATGGATGAATGGATAAAGATGTGGCATATATATACAATGCAATATTATTCAGCCACAAAAAAAGAATGAGATCTTGTCATCTGTGATGATGTGGTTGGAGCTAGAGAGCACAATGCTAAGTGAAATTAAGTCAGAGAAAGACAAATACCATGTAATTTCACTCATGTGAAATTTAAGAAACAAAACAAGCAAAGGGGAAAGAAAAGAGCGAGAGGCAAACCATGAAACACACTCTTAACCCTAGAGAACACACTCACAGTTTCCGGAGGGGAGGGGAGGGGAGGGGGGTGGGTGAAATATACGGTGGGGACTAAGGAGCGCACTTGCTGTGGTGAGCACTGGCTGTTGGAAGGAAGTCTTGACTCACTATATTGTACACCCGAAATTAATATTATACTGTATGTTAACTGGAATTGAAATAAAAGCTTAAAGAAACATCTTGAATCAATTTAAAAGAAGACCGTTAGGGGCGCCTGGGTGACTCAGTCCGTTCAGCATCTGACTCTTGATTTTGGCTCAGGTCATGATTCCAGGGTCGGGGAATCGAGCCCCGTGTCAGGCTCCATGCTGAGTGTGGAGCCTACTTGGGATATTCTCTCTCTCTCTCTCTCTCTCTCTCTCTCTCTCTCTCTCTGTCTCTCTAAAAGAAAAAAAAAGAAGACTATTAAGTAAATAGAAAACAAAAAACGGCACATAAAATTCTTGCAGGGAGCACACAGGTGACCGAAGTTTGGGAAAAGCTGAGCTATCCTGTAATATTTCTTCAAAGAACACTAAAAATATGTGGTTTACCTTCTCGACTCTGATTGGCCTATTTTTTTGCCCCAAAAGTTCCTTCCTCTGAATTTGGTTTTGATTAAACCCCTACTAGGTTTTCTCTACCTAGTTTCTGGTGTCATATTTGCAACTTTTTCCTTATTCCCCAGTTAGATTTCCCATCTACTTTCTCTGTGCTCTCATCACCTCATTTCCGCCGTGGCTAATACTGCATTTGTGAAAATCTGCCTTGTGCTTGTAGCTTTCGGTACGTTTGTTGTCCTCACTTGAATGTATTTGCCTAGAAGGAAGAGATTATTTTTTAGCCATCCTTGTTATCATCTGAGGCCCATAATATAATGTGTTGCAAAGTGGTGGAGCTCACTAAAATTTTTTAAGAATTAAACTGAAGTCACAGAAGGAAGGTAGTCAGGTGGGGGTATTTCCATTTTATTTGGGAGAAAGATAGGGAAGGAAACAGATGCAGGTTAAATCACTGTTTACCCAAATACTTAATTTATCCAAAGTCTTAATTAGTGGTTGGAACAAAGATTAGGTCCTGGAATTACTGGTTTTTTATCTTGATCATCATCTTTTCTTTTTCTTTTCTTTTTCTACACCATTTTGCAAGGAATTAGTTAAAATGTATCCTAGGCTGTTAGTTATAGAGTGGTATGTTGGGTTTACTTGGAAGCATATAGAAATCGAAGTTAGCGTTTCTTTCGTTCAGGAGAAGACAGATCATTAACAAATTAGAATTTCCCTGTATCTGCACTGTTAGATACAAAATAATATTTCCCCAGTAAATAGTGCAGCCATTGACTGCTTTGGAGATTAACAAAGGAGCCATCAGCGTGGTCTGGAGTGGTTTGTTGAAGACTTGAGAAGGGCTGAGCTTGTGCTGAACTTGGGAGCTTGGGTTTAGAGAGAAGTGGGAAGGTCATTTCAGATGGAAATTGGGGGAAAAAAGTGTAGAAGACGGAACAACTTTTAGGCTTACTACACAGAGTGTGGCCCAGGCTAGCAGCATTGAGCTCTCAGGTCTTTCCCAGGCTACAGGACCAGACCCTGCACTTTAAAGTCTGGGAGGCACTGATAGATGCCATTTGTATGGGGCTGTAGAGTTTACTGCTGGCTAAAGGAAACATCCCATTTGACCCTCAGAATAAGTTAGATACGAATGAATTAGATAAAGATGGTTACTACCAGCGTCCAGTCCCGCTGAAAAGAAAACCTGAAGTTTGGAGAGGTTTTGATTTGCTGAAAGGTTCCTAGAGCTGAGTTTCCAGCTCAGGTATACAGATTCCTTCCTCTTTTCACACCGCACCATGAGAAGTCATGCAATGGGGAGCTGAGCACGCCAGTACAGAAAGCGTGAATGTGGATTAGGTAGCAGCTGGCCCATACAGTGGGGATCTGGAACGTTAAGACATTTATCACTGATCCATTGATACGTTTTGGCCGGAAGAATGTCATGAGGAGTGTCTCAGGGAGACCAATCTGGTGGCATTATGTGGATGAATTAGAGTTGAAAGAAACAGGACTTCGAGACACCAGTTATTCAGGGCATGATATTAAATATTTTCAATTTAAAAAAAATAGGTGGTATCTGTAAGTCACCCGACATTGATTGAAGACCCAGTTTGTGCTGGGCACTGGGCATCTGGGCGTGCTGTCATGATATGCTTGCCCACGTAATGCTTTGGTTGAGTCAGTCAGTAACGGAGTACGAAGTGCAGAAAAGACTAACGGTAATGACAACAACAAAGTCATCTTCCATTTTTCCCATGAGGTGATCCCATTCTCATCCTGGTTTTGCTATTAGTGTTATACGTGATCTTGAACGAGTCACTTAATTGCCCATTTTACCTACTTTAAGACCTAAACATCATACTTCCCATGACTTCACAGCACAAGATATTGTGATGAGATCATTTATGAGGGACGGTTTGGTTTCCGGAGTAGTATAAAAGCTTGTAATGCTGTCGATATAAAATCACTTTTAAAACCTTCACTTTTTGCAACTTCAGAAATTTCAGTCCCCTGGTGCATTGTAGTCACCTAATTATAATGACATTGAAAGGGGAAGAAAAAGTGCAGCCATCTGTGACACTTGTTTTCCTTCCCTGGAGGGGGCGTTGGAGAAGGTAATGGCCTCTCTGCGGTGTTGTTGACCCCACTTGGAAGGAGCGTGGATGGTGGTTTCTGATTGTGGCTTTAAGACCCAGCCGCTGATGGGTGCGATCATTCGACAAGAATCCGTGGGCATGGCAGTTACAGGGTAATACAGACAAGATTGAGAGACTCTTTGGACTCTGGCGGAGAGAAGCAGGAGTTCTGGGCTGCACGTGTCTGACCCATCTGGTGACATAACGCCACAGCTCTGTGTGTGCAGTTGAGGTCCCTGGGTGTACGTGTGTGTGTGCACGCATGGCATGCGCACTGGAAACACGGCGAGGGGTGGGAGGAGGGCAGAGGAGATGAGAAGGTGAAAGCGTTCATCGGGCTTCAGGTTGCTGGGAATAATACTGATTAACACAGATCATACTGATTAACTGGGTTTCACTGCTCCCCTCTGTGAATTAGCTTGTGTATAAGCACCACCTCTTTGTTTCTGAACTGTTTTCTTTTTAAAAATTTTTAATTGTTTAATTGTAATTCCAGGATAGTTAACATACAGTGTCTCTATCCATTCATCTGGACACTGGGGCCGCCTCCATAGTTTGGCTATTGTAAATGAATGCTGCAGTAAACACTGGGGTGCATGTAGTTTCTGAACTGCTTTCCACACATCGTAGCTTCTGCTGAGAATGGGCGTGTCCACGAAAAAGCACACTTCAGAGTAGAGGATCCTTTGAGCATTTCCTCTCTTACCTAGAACATTGCTTATCTTAGAACAGTCCAGATAAAAATATGATGTATTAACGTATTTTCAACAAGCACCTAGAATAGGGCTCGGCGCATAATTAGAATTCAGAGAAGCATTTGCTGCTGTTATTAGCATTCTATCCCAGTCATTTATTCATTCATTCACTTGCTGAGTGTGGGCTTCATGTGTCCAGGCCCTGAGTTGTTTGGTGTGGAAGCCCAGGAGTGGATCACACAGAGATCCTGCCCTCAGGGACAGAATATTCTGGTAGGAAAAATAAGATGAGCAAGTGCATAAATGGGATGGCGTGAAGAAAATGATCTGTCTCTTACTAAGAAAGGTCTAGATGGAGCTTTTGGGGGTGAACAGAAGCAGGAGAGGGCTTCCGGTGGGTTCAAAAGGAAGGTGAGGTGGGGGGGGGGGTGGCGGGAAGTGGTACCTGAGTCGCATCCCAGAGGATGGAAAAGGTTCAGAGACGCTGCTGAACCAGGTGAAGTGCTTTCCACATAAAGCAAGTGGGAGGCACAAAAGCAGAAAATAGCATATTTAAGAGAGAAAATATAACTAGTTTGCTTTGCCCGATTGACGGCTCCGTTTTGAACATGTGTTTTTGCTTCATCTCCAGAGTTCACGTGCCCCATATTTTTTCATTTCTTTGCCCTTCAATTAAGATCAGCAGATTATAATAAGGAGGGGCAGTTACTAACGCGATGCAAGCGGCTTTGTAATTATAGCTGCTGCCAAATGTGTAATCTATCTGTTCTTGTAATTATTAAGGTTTTTATTTTTACAGACTGATTGCCTCCTGGTCTAAAACTTCCCTAATAGTATGCAAATAGGGGCCAGGAAGCAATATAAATCTAGAAACATGATATCTTCTGCCTTCTACAATAAATCACCCATGCAGACTGACCTGTGGTGGCTGGGTACCTCTCGGGAGGCCCACCGTCATTTGCCTCAAAACAGATTGGGGCTGCCTCATATCCTCGCAGCCTCACAGAGAGTGCAAAACTCACACCCTGGGTTTTACGTTAGCTTTCTGTTATGACACACACAATGTCATGACTTCCTTTCTCTTTCCTTGACACTAATTCCATCGTTTACTTGTGATAAATTACTCTGCCTTTGGCATTTTAGCTTATCCACTTAACAGCTGAATATGCCCCTACACCGTGGTGTGGAAGGAGCTCGGGGTTCACTGATGGATGGAGCCAAAGCTGTTGGCAAATCTCCTCCTTTTCGTGCCTCAGTCAGCACATCCGTCCAGTGGGGGTGTTACTGTATGCTATAGCGAAATCACAGCTTCATACTTTGTAAAACGCTTATTGTGTTTAAAGGTATTTTAAGATACCAGGTTCTAAATTAATGGGGATCAGTTCTTAAAATAAGATTTCTTCCTTAGTGAGACAGTTCTCACTGGAACAGACTGATTCTGTGTTTTCCGAATTCATTTGAAGCTTGAAATAATCATCCGGCAATGAGAACTAATATAAATGGAAATTCATAGCATATAAAGGCTGCATAGGGCTCAACAGCTTGTAAACCCGATTGTGAATAGCTGTAAGGCCCAGAACAATCAGAGACAAATGGCATATGTGCTCAATAATTATTTCTTGAATGAATGAGGGAATTTTTTTTTTTTTTAGGGGAACAACTATGTTTAGATTAAATAATGATTAAGTAGAGCTAAGGGTTATAAAGTGAGTATTTATTATGGGATTTTGAATTTCTTTACAGCTTATGAAAGTTGTCTATTATGTTTTAATATAGTATCTACTTGGGAGCCTGGGTGGGTCAGTTGGTTAAGTATCTGACTTTGGCTCCGGTCATGATCTCACGGTCTGGGAGCTCAAGGCCCCTTGGAATGAGCTCCACTTCTCTCTCTCTCTCTCTCTCTCTCTGTCTCTCTCTCTGCCCCTCGCTTACTTGTGCCTCTCTCTCTCTCAAAATAAAATAAAATAAAATAAAATAGTGCCTACTCAAGTACATATTATGCTTACCTGCTTTAATAAAGTATTTTCATTTGTGTTCTCTGTATATATGTGTTATCTATCTATACTACTTCTCTCTATATATATTCTCTTCCTATATATACTTTTTATATATACTCTCTATATGTACTCTATAAATGTTCTCTCTGTATATACACACTATATAGATTCTTTGTCTCTGTGTGTATATATATATACACTCTATATGAATATGCTCTCTCTATATTCTTTTACTATGTATGTATATTCTCTCTCTAAGAGAGAGAGAATATATGTGTGCTGTTTTCTGAGACATTTAACTGTGCCACAAAAGGTTTTGTTTAGATGGTGAATCCAAGGCCAAGATACTCTTGGAGCCTGGTGCCTGCTTATCTGAACTGAGAGTGTAGTGTTTCAGAGCCGTAATGTCCCCCGCCCATCCCTACCTTCGCCAGTGTCATACTGTCATCCGTGTGCAGGGTCCTGAGCATCAGATGCGTCTCAAATGTAGAGGAGACCCCCTCCCCCCCCCCCCCAGAAAAAGCCTAAGGTGCTTTACAAGTGGGATTGCTGATGATGCTGTTGGTAGTAGATCGGGAAGCTTCCTTTCCAAGTTTCTCTCCTTTGCTTCTGATGTGTCTGGTTTCGTGTAGCTCACGAAAACACAAAAGCAAGAAACTGATCTCGCGGGGCTTGTGAGCCTGCTGATCGCGATCTCAACACTGATGGGTTTGTATGTTTGCTCCTTCAGCTCTACGTGGCCACGGAGGCCATCCTCATCGCACTGGTGGGGGCCACGCCGTCCTACCACTGGGACCTGGCAGAGCTCCTGCCCAACCAGAGCCACGGCAACCGGTCGGCGGGTGACGACCACGCCTTGGGGGACTGGCTGCTGACTGCCAATGGCAGCGAGGTCCGGAAGCACGTGCACTTCAGCAGCACTTTCACCTCCATCGCCTCGGAGGTAACACCAGTGGTGGCCGTCGGGAAAGCAAGATCACGATCGCTGGGTGAACGTTTCTCCTGGTCCAGATGGAACCATGTCTCTGTCTTGTTCATTTAAATGTCAGCCACCTCTTCAAATAGCTGTCGGGTCCATTGGAGAGTTTAAAGGAGAATGTCGTATGGGAACACATTCTCTTTCCTTCTTGCTACAAACAGGAAAAGCATGAGCCTCACCAGACTGGTTAGATGAAGTACGATGTGCACTCCGGAAGAGCCACATTCCAATTACAGTGTCCTTTTATTTTTATTTATTTATTTATTTTTTAATGTTTATTTACGTTTGAGAGAGACAGAGACAGAATGCGAGTGGGTTAGGGGCAGAGAGAGAGGGAGGCACAGAATCCGAAGCAGGCTCCAGGGCTCCGAGCTGTCGGCACAGAGCCCGACGCGGGGCTTGAACCCACGAGCTGTGAGATCGTGACCTGAGCCGAAGTCGGACTACAGTGTCCTTTTAAAAAGTGAATTAAAACTCTCATTTCTTTTTCTTATGTACACAAAAATTAGCCGAGTCAAGAGACAGAAATGTGGTGACTGTCTACAACATCCACAGTTCGTGTGGATTCAGTCCAGTCCTGTGTGTAGACCACATGGGGCCCCTTGACTGTACAATATAGAATACAGGTGGGACCGCCTCGTGTGTGCAGGAAGCCTTACTTTGAAGGGGGCTTTGTGGCCAAGATAGTTCTGGTAAGGATGGCACCTTCTGGGCCAGCCCCAGGTAAATAAACCAAGGACGGATAGTCTGGTGAAGGAAACCCTGGTGTAAGAGGGGCACGGCTCGCGCTCAGCCGGAAAGCACGTGTACTGGTTGTTAAAAAGTTGACATACTCAGTCCTTTGCCTGCTCCCCACAAGCTATCCATTTGCCCACCACCACCCTGGCCTAGCCCTTGGTCCCGGTGATCTCGTAACCATAGGGTTAATGCCTGGTGGGCATTGCCAGCTCCCGGTGCTGACTGTCATGCCAGTTAGCTGCCCCCAGATCCATTTGGCTGCCCCCCTGCAGGGCTACCAGAGTGCTTGCCAGGTGCCCTGCCTGCATCCCCTGCCCAACCTCCCCTGTGTGTGTATGTGTGTGTGTGTGTGTGTGCACCATGGCATCAGCCAGTCTTACCTGTTGCTGACTGTTTTGATTATCACCCTTTGGGCGGGACGTGCCAAAAACAGAAGAGACACGAAGGGGCTATTTGCTTGGCCTTCCCTTAAGAGTTTCCATTTGAAAGCATGATTACTGGATTAACGTTCCGAGCTCCTACCAGGTAGTATATTTTCTATGACAAACATCCAGTCGCGTCACCCCTCATTCAAAACCTCCCGCGATTCTCCCACTGCACACAGGAAACAGTGAAACCCACTTAGGGTGTTACATTCAAGGCCCTTTACCCTCCAAGCTGCGGCCCGGATGTACTTTTCCAGCCCCACCTGCACTTCCCTCTGCCTCCACTCTTTCCCACCCAAGCCCTGAGTGCTTGGCCTGTTACCTCAGTAGGTAACTGACCTTGGAATGCCCTAACCTCACCCTTGTGTCCACCTGGTGAAATCCTAACCTTACCCTCTACTGCTCACCTTGACCGTCGCCTTCCCTGCGATGTCCTTTCCAATCCACCCCCCAGAAGAAGCAAATACGCTTGTTTCCGCTGCGGTAACATTTTGTGTGCATTTACGTCACCCACGGTAGCTTGTGGTTCAACTCTGTTTCTTTTTAAGTCATTTGAGGTCAGAAACCATATTTTGGTCATCTTTGTACCTCTGTGGCCTACTAGCAACAATGACCGTCACCACAAGTGCTGAGTACCACGACTGCTAACCTATTGAAATAGCAAGCAGCACTGTGGAATGATGACTAACTATATGCTAGGTGTTGTGATACGCGCCCTGAACTCATTAACCTTCAGAATAATTTATGAGGTCAACGTTATTTTCCCCATTTTACAGGTGAAGAAATCGAGGCATCTTGAGGTCAGGTCAGCTTAGAGGGTCAGAGCTAGATTTGAAGCCAAGTTTGTCTTAACTGAGAGGCCTATGCTCTTAATTACTCTACTTTTTGGAAGCCTATCCCGTACAAATTGGTATGCACATCTCTTAGTTCTTTGATAGGTAACGGTAGCCAAAGAACTTAAAAAAATGTTTTTTTAATTTGGAAATAATTTCAAACTGGCAAATTTCAAGACTCATACAGAGAATAAATACCCTTACATTCTTTAATTTCACCTATCATTACTATCTCCGTTTTTTTCCAAGCCTTTTGAAAGTTCCATATACCATACTGTTGTTCTTTTATGCCCAAATACTTCTGTGTGTACTTCCTAAAAAGTAAAGGAATTTTCTTACATAACCACAGGACAATTACTAACTTCAAGACATTTATCATTGGGGCACCCGGGTGGCCCAGTCCGTTAAGCGTCCGACTTTGGCTCAGGTCATGGTCTCAAAGTTCATGAGTTAGAGCCTGCATCAGACTCTGTGCTGACAGAATTCTGTTCTGCTTCAGATTCTGTGTCTCCCTCTCTCTCTCTGCCCTCCCCCGCTCATGCTCTGTCTCTCTGGCTCTCTTCTCTCTCTCTCAAAAATAAATAAACATTAACATATTAAAAAAAAAAAGAAGTTTAACATTGATTCTATATTTCAATCTACCGTCCGTACCCAATTTTGTCACTTGACCCAGTACTGTCCTTGCTAGCACTGGTTTCCCCCTCTTGTACTCAGTTCCGTTTTAGGGTCACATGTTAACACTTAGTTGTCATGGCTCTTAGGGTCTTTTCACCTTCAGCCTTTTCCTTTTATGACATTGATACTTTTGAAGAAGACATACCTCCCCCTTTTTAAAAATAAGAATGTTCTCCATTTTGGGTCTGTCTGATGATTTCTCATTAAGGTTACGCATCCGAAGTCAGAATAGTAATAAGTAATATGCCCTTCTGGGTCACATACGCTATTCATCTGTCCCTTTTTGGTGATAATTTTGATCAGCCACTCCAGGTATTGCTTGACTTTTCCCCTGTCCAGTGAACATTCTTTTCATTTCCAGGAATATGTAATCTACAGAGAATCACTTCAAGATTATGCAAATGTACTCTTCTCAGAACCCCCCACTCCAAATTGAGCATCTTTTCATGATGCTTTTGTAAACCAAGCTAAGACTATGATGGTTGCAAAATGATAATTTCTTTACTCTAGCACTTCCTCCATATTTACCAGTTGGCATTCTGCCCCCCCCCCCATTTTTTTGAAGTATAGTTGACCTATAACATTATATTACTTTTAGGTGTACAACATAATGATTCAATGTTTGTATGCATTTCAAAATGATCACCACGGTAGGTCTGGTTAACATCCATCACCATCCATAGTTACAAAATTTGTTCTTGTGAGGAGAACTTTTAAGATGTATTCTTTTAACATCTGTACATTATTATTATCTGTTGTCACCAGGCTGCTCGTTACATCCCCAGGACTTACGTATTTTATAACCTGAAGTTTGTACCTTTTGAACCCCTTTACCTATTTTACCCACCCCCTCCACCCCCTCCCTCTGGCAATCACCAGTCTGTTCTCTATATCTATAAGCTTTTTTTTTTTTTTTAAGATTTCCATGGCATTCCATTTTTAGCTGGAAGCAAAACCCTTTCTTTTCCCTTGTCCATCTGTATGCCTGCCTGTCTGTCCCTATCTCTCTATCTCTCTATCTCTCTATCTATCTCTTTCTCTATCTCTATCCCTATCTCTGTCTCTGTCTCTATCTCTATCTCTACCTATCTCTATCTCTATCTCTATCTCTACCTCTATCTATGTATCTACCTATATATCTATCATTAGTATGTACTTATTGGTCCCTATTCTTAATTGTTTATAATTTTTTACCATCTTTAATTATTTTGGTGCTCAAATTATCCCCAGTTTACCAGTGGGAATCTCTTCAAGCTGGCTCTTGTGTCCTTTTTAAAATATTTATTTATTCATTTATTTACTCATTCATTCATTCAATTATTTGTTTTAAAGAGTGTGCAAGTGAGGGAGAGGGGCAGAGGGGGAGAGAGAGAATCTCAAGCAGGCTCCACGCTCAGCACGGAGCCCAACACAGGGCTCTATCCCACAACCATGAGATCACGACCTGAGCTGAAATGAAGAGTCAGATGCTTAACTGACTAAGCCACCCAGGCGCCCCTCTAATTTTTTTTAGTTTTTATTTTGAATATGTATTGAATTTTGTCAAATAGAGCAATTTGCAATGTTTGACATCAATTGCAGTGATTATGTGGGGTTTTTTTTTCACCTTCTACTATGGTGGGTTGTCCTGATTGACTTTCAAATACTGAACCAGCTTTGCATCTCTTGATGGCATATTCTCTGTATATATTGCTGAATTCTGTTTGCTGATATTTTGTTAAGAATTTTTGCTTCTGTATTTATGAGAGATATTGATCTGTTGTTTTCTTTTTTTGGACCTTTGTCTGGTTTTGGTATCAGGGTGCATTCATAAAATGCATTGGGAAGTATTCCATTCTTTTCTGTTTTCTGGAAGTGATTGGGTAGAATTGGTGTTAGTTCTTAAATATTTGGTAGAACTTTCCAGTAATATCATCTGGGCTTTTTTTTTTTTTTTTTTAGATTTCTTTTTTGGGAGTTTTAAAATTATGAATTCATTTTTCTTAAAGGTTATGTAGCTGTTTAAATGATTTATTTTGTATTATGAGTTGTGGCAATTTGTGCTTTTCAAAGACTTGGTCCATTTCATCTAAGTTGTCAGATTTACGTGTGTAGAGTCGTTCATTGTATTACTTTATTATTCTTTTGATGTTTGCAGAGTCTGAAATGAAATCCCCTCTTCTATTACCCGATCTTGGTAATTTGTGTCTTCTGTCCTATTTAATTGCTTGTCAGTCATACAAGCTTGTCAGTTTTACTGATTGTTTTAAAGAACCAGCATTTTGTTCATTGATTTTTCCCTGTTTTCTATTTTTAATTGTATTGATTTCTGTTCTTACCTTTATTATTTCCTTTCTTGTGCTTGCTTTGAGTTTCTTTTTCTCTTTTTCTTTTTAAGGTTATAGAGTTGGTAGCCTAGATTTTTAATGAGTCTTCTTTACAAATATAAGTATTTTAGTGCTATAAATTTTCCTCTGATGACTGTTTTAGCTGTGTCCCACAAATTTTGGTATGTTGTATTTTTATTTTCATTTAGCTCACTGTATTTTTTTTTTCTCCTTAAGACTTCCTCTTTGACGCAATGGTTACTTAGAAGTCTCTTGTTTAGTTACCTAGTGTTTGGAGATTTTCCTGTTAGCTTTCTGTTTTTGCTTTCTAGTTTGATTCCATTATGGTCAGAGGACAGTGTGATTTCAATTTTTTAAAAATTTGTTATGGTTTCCTTTATGATTCAGGATGTGGTCTCTTTTGGTATATGTTCCACTGGCACTTGAACAAACTGCTGCTGTTATGTGGAGTGTTTTATAAATATTGTTTAGATCCTGTTGGTCAATGGTATTGTTGATTTCTTCTATATCCTTGCTGATTTTCCGCCTAGTTGTTCTGTATTGTTGAGAGAAGAGTATTTATGTCTTCAATTATTATTGTAGATTTGTTGAATTCTCCTTTCACTGCTCCTAGTTTTTCCTTCATATATTTTTTAGCTCTGTTGAGTCTATACATATGGATGATTGCTATGTCTTCTTGATGGACTTTTTCTTTTTATCATTTTATAATGTACCTTTATGTCCCTGGTAATTTTCTATGTTCTGAAATGTGGTTTGATACTAATCTAGCCACTCTTGCTTTCTTCGATTAGTTTTGTTAGCATGATATGTATTTTTCCACTTTACTTTCAACTGGTCTGTATGTATGAAATTAGTTTCTTGTAGACAGCACATAATTGGGTCCGGTTTTTAAACCCACACTGTCAATCTCTGTCTTTATTTATATTTTTTATATAATTTACATTTAATATAATTATTTATACGATAGAACTTACCTCTTCTAACTTATTATTTTTTATTGTTTTCTGTTGTTGGTTTCTTTTCTTTGATTTTTCCAGTCTTTCTGTAAGTTATTTGAACATTTTTAGAATTTATTCTGACTTATCTATAGTATTTTTTATAGCTTTTTTAGTGATTGCTCTTGACATTGCCTTATATTTACATAACTTATCACAGTCTATTGATGTCATATCACCAGTTTGAGTGACATACAGAAATTCTACTTCACTGTACATTCCTTTGCCCTCTCCGGTTTATTTATATAATTGTTCTAAATATTTTTCCCACATACTTTTAGAACCACATTACATAGTGTTATCATTTTTGCTTCAACCATCAGACGTAATTTAGAAAACTCAAGAGAAGGAAAGTCTAACATATTTACCCCAGTTTTTTCTTACAGTGCTCTTTTTTACTTCCTGATGTTCCACGATCCCCTTTTTATGTTTTCTTCCTTTTTAGAGAACTTCCATTAGCCACTCTCTTAGGGCAATTGTGATGCTGGCACATTCTCTTAGTTTTCCTTCATCACTTACTTTCACTGGTAATAAAATTCTTGGTGGACAGTTGATTTCCTTCAGCATTAGAAACTCCTGTGCCACTTCCTTCAGGCTTCATGGCTTCTGATGAGAAATATGGTGGTATTTGAATTGCTTTCTCTTTTCTTTTTTTTTTTTTTTTCCCTACAGGGAATTTCCCTCTTGCTACTTTCAAGATTTTTTTTAGTGTTTTAGTCGCTAGTGTTTAGAAGTCAGATTATGATGTTTCTTGGTGTGAATGTCTTCAGGTTTATCCTGTTGGGGATTTACTGAGCTTCTTGGATCTGTAGGTGTATGGCTCTTGACAAATTGGGAAATTATCGGCTGTTATTTATTCAAGTACTCTGTTTTAACACTTTTTTCAATGATAATTCATTTTTGAGGGAATGAGAGAGCGTGAGCGAGCATGAGCGGGGGAGGGGCAGATAGAGAGGGAGACACAGAATCGGAAGCAGGCTTCAGGCTCTGAGCTGTCAGCACAGAATCGGACACGGGGCTCGAACCCACGGACCGTGAGATCATGACCAGAGCCTAAGTCAGACGCTTAACTGACTGAGCCAGCCAGGTGCCCCTCTTTATTTATTTATTTATTTATTTATTTATTTATTTATGTATTTATTTATTTATATTTATTTATTTTTAATTTTAAGCTTATCCTCTTCCCCTTTTCCTTCCAGAACTCCAATGACAGAAATATTAGGGTTTGTTTTTTTTTTTTTGCTCTAGCCCCATAGATCTCTGAAGCCTTGTTCATTTTCTTCTGTCTAGTTTGTCTTTGTTTTCATATTGGAGATTTTCCTTTACTCCATTTTCACCTGTATTGATTCTTCCCTCTGTCTCTTTCATTCTGCTGTTAAACCCACTCATTGCGGTTTTTTAGTTCTAAGCTTTCCATTTTGTTCTTTTTTAGTATATTCTCTTTAGTCGGTGAGACTTTCTGTATTTCCGCTGGGTCTATTTTGTCATCTGTTTCAAGCATGTTTGTAAGTGCTCCTGGAAGCATTGTTCTGATGGCCGCTTTCACATCTTTGTCAGATAGTTCTAACATCTCTGCCATCTCAGTAGTTGTCTTTTTGTTTTGTTTTGTTTTCATTCTACTTTGAGATTTTCGTGGTTGCTGGTATCACAAATTATTTTTGTTTGAAACCAGCAGTTAGGGGGATTATGTTAAGAGATTCTGGGCCTTAAGTAAATCTTCCGTTTCAGCAGGCTTTCTCGGACACAGTTCTGGCCCAGGAAGAGGGGAGAGGGGCCTCATTACTGTCACATGGTGTTGGAAATCCCGTCTCCCCGTGAGGTCGCACCGCCACCAGTGGTGGTGGCGGTGGTATGGAGGGTTCCTACTGCAGGCGGCAGGAATGATCGTGCTGGCTCACCTGTTTGTCTTTTTCTGACACACCCAAGTGGAGTAAGGTGGGGTCACCTATTACTACCCAGCCTGGGGGGAAGGGTTAGTTTCCCCACTTAGCCTTCGCTGTGGATGGGGTCGGGGCCATAGTTGGTTTTTGTTTCTCATGGTGGTGATTGGTCAGAATAAAACGGTTATAATCTAACAATGTTCTGTCTTTCTGGGCTGCCCCTTTCCCAGGCCTTTGGCTGGAGAAAGTAGGTTTTGTTTGGGGCTTCTTTTGTAATTTTCTTGGCATTTCTAAGTTGCTGTCCTCTTCAGTCCCCAGTCTTGGGCATGTGAGGCAAAGAGAAACCCAGGGAACTCACCACTGGCTCATTCCTTGGGTCCCAGGGTCTTGGCTGGTCTTCCCTCCGTCTTTCAGAGTTCTTTTATGTTTGCATTATACCCGATGCCCAGGGGTCTTAGTGGTATCTACTGGGAAAAACAAGGAAAAGTACATTTATTCCATTTTCCTGGAGCTGAAAGTCCTCCTGTGTCCTTCTGATGTGCCCATCATTTTGGGGGGGGGGGGGAGTTGAAAAAATTTTGGCATAACAAGATATTTCAGGTTCATCTTTTACCCCCACCCCCACCCCAACTGTGGAATTAGTCATTTCTCCAAAAAGCCCTTGTTCTGTTTATAAACAGTCCTCATAGGATTTTGCGGTGGATGAGAGCCATAAGTCTGCCCTCCAACAAATCCATTACCATATTACACTGAAAGTGGATCTCGGACCAGATTCTGCCCCATATAGAAGCATTTATCAACTTAATTCTTATTATCAGAGAAGCACAAAATAAAATATCTTACAGGCTTGAGAAGTCATAGCTTTGTGGTTCTATCGGTACTCTACAGTTTGCATATCAAATCACTACAGAAAAACTCCAGTTTTCCATAGTGAGAGTACTGACACTTCCCCTCCCTGTCAGCATCAAGCAAGCAGAACCATCCAGAATTCGTATTGTCTCAGGACCAAGGAGGGAGTTGAGCCGAGGGCATCACCCCTTTATAAAGAATACAGAACACACTGGATTATCCCACAAATTCAGGGAAGGGTAGTGAATGTCTCTAAAATATATTGACCTAATTTATATAACTTGGGTGTCTCTAATTTCACCAGAGGTAACCTGTTTTTTGGGATCATATCATTGCTAGTCAACAGGCCACTGCTTTAATCAAGAAGAAGCAAAGGAACCATTGCTGATAGAGACAGTGATTAAAGTCCTTGCAGGACCTCGCTCTGGAGAATGGGCCCACTGACCACCACTGACCAGTACAGCCTCCACTAGAATAATCTTGGTACCAGATGGGAGCTTGACCTAAGTAATGTTTATGCAGAATATCCCAAGGTATGTACTTCATACTTTAAAGTAAATTAAATACCATAGCAGCACCGTGCTTCAGCACAGACACTCAACACATTTCAATGGAATTGAATTAAATTAATACTAATGAAATCTATAATTAGGAGCCCTTTCAGATATTATCAGAAGGACCCCATTATTAGCAAATATTCCTTGGGCAACTACTACTCACCTGATGCTAGATAAGGCCTTGATATGGGCCAAGGAAGGAGAGTGCCGTCAGAACCTACGCTCCAGGCCAGCAGGACTGGGCGCCCTGGTCACCAGCATACCTCCTGTGCTGGTGCCCAGTGGCTCACCCCCTTCACAGTGCTCGACTGGGGGCTGAATAGGGAAAGAAGGGAGTCCCAGGGGCTACTACTCCCAAGATAAAGAGTTGGTAGATGCAGGAGAAATGGGATTAAATAGCTTTCCCAGCAAGTGCTGATGATGTTTAAAGCAGCTCTGAAAAAAAAAGGATGATGGGCTAAGATGGCTTCACCTTACCTGCCTGTCATGTCCCCTTCTAACGACCACTGGGGCACATCTGTGAATCACTGTCTCTCTCGCCATCTGGCTTCATCAGACCGGAACTGTGTGCCTGTCTCCCTCCCCCCCACACCCCTCTCCCTTGCTCTCTCTTTTCTTTCCTTATTTTTTCCCAGTCTCTGTCATTTTGTCTCTCTGTACCTGTTTCTCTCTATCCCCACCTCTCTCCATCTCTGCCTTTCTCGTTATTTCCCTCCCATTTCTTCCTCTCTGCCTTTTTCTGTGTCTCTATCTCACTGTCTCTGTCTTGCCTTTCTCTTTCTGTGACGTTTCTGTCTCATTCTCTCTGCATGTATCTCCCTGTTTTTCTCTTTGTCTTTCACTCCGCCTTCCCCACCCTGTCTCCCTCCTTCCTGTTACTCACCTGTCCTTTCTCATTCCTGAGATGGATGTATTTGGCTGTATATGCTGCTATCCGTCTTGATTATTATGTCTTCTCATTATAGATTTATAGATGCCTGCTACTTTCCTCCCGTGGTAGAGAGGCACACAGGTTCCCGTCCCATCAGGAGGTCAGTTATCTACCTCAGAGGTGTATCCCAAGGCACAAATATTCTCTGTGCGGACAGTGATCCTTGGTCTCCAGCAGGTGCCCCAAGATGTGTCCAGAATGGCGGGTGGCGGTGGGGTTGTCCAGCTGCACAGGTGGAGATATTGCTGCACTGCTGCTCTGTGGGCACCTCCAGGGGGTGGACGGGTTATCCCGCATGGGGACGGGTTCTCTTTGGGGCATCACAGATGCTAAATTGGCTGCTTCTGGCCTGAGTGGGTTCATGATGCTTTGCAAGGACAGCTGTGGCCTGCCCACTCTGCTGATGGAGGAGTGCAGGTGGCATTGCTGGCCACATAACGAGACAGAGGTCCACGGTCCTCACGGAATCCTCTGCTGCAGTGAGACCATTCCACGCAAAGAGTTTGTGGGTGCAGATGAGTTTTATAAGGTTCGGTGGGTAGAGGAGAGTGAAGAGGCAGGTAACTGTGACTACTTTATTTTGCTCTTATGGGAGAGGCTCTCTCTCTCTCAGAGACCTTCCCCATGTGCTGCTTTGTTAGTCCTGGCCGTAGCCCTACCCTATAGATGAAACAACTGGTGGGCAGAGAGTTGAAGGAATTTGCCCTAAATCCTGTATTTAATAAGTCACCGGTCTGGGTTCGATGAGCCCATATTCTTTCCACTACTCCAGTGGTTTTCAGGCTTGTTTTTTCTCAACAGACAGAAGCCTTTAGGTTTAACGTCTTCTCAGTTGGCATTTCAGGATTTAAAATAGCTAGGTACTTTGCTGCTGTCGGTGAAGAGAAGCGAGATCAAGGGCTTCCATACCCCCATGGCCCCCAGCCGCCCTCCACAGCCCCAGAAGCACTTCCATGCAGAACAGAGGGAGGAGCTTGGCTCTGCCTGGGAAGAGTGGCTGGAGGTATGGGTCGGTGGGTTGGTGGGAATGAAGGTCGGCCAGGTGACTGTGGGACGATGGTGCATGGTGCATACATGTTGGGTGGAAAGCTAAGCAAAATAAATCCTCACCGAGCCCGGGCTGCCCGTCAACTGCTTGGATTTGCCTCTGAGAGAGTGAATTCTAAGGAAGAAGGCCAGACAGTCATAGCGTTTGCATTGTGGCTCGCAAATTAAAAATAATCGGAATTCGTGAGCTCAGAGTAGCTGGTGACTCACTCAGTGTCACACTGTAAATGGAGGAGCCGGGCCACAGATTCCTGTGGCCCTTCCACTGTGGCATATGACTGAGGTAGAAGGTAAGAGGGAGGGGGCGCCTGGCTGGCTCAGTCAGTTAAGCTTCCGACTTCAGCTCAGGGCATGATCTCACGGTTTGTGAGTTCGAGCCCCGTGTCAGGCTTTGTGCTGACAGCTCAGAGTCTGCATCCTGCTTCAGACTCTGTGTCTCCCTCTTTCTGCCCCTCCCCTGCTCATGCTCTGTCTCTCTCTGTCTCTCAAAAATAAATAAAATGTTAAAAAAAAAAAAAAAAGGGAAGAGGGTGTCAGCCCACCTGCAAATCTTTCATGAGTTTGCTGTCCCCAAGGTGATCATACAACTCTCAGGATGTTTGTAAACATCTCATGAGGAACCTGGCCAGCGGTTCCCCCGCCACCAAAAATCATAAAACAATAAATCACACAAGTACTGTCAAAGTAGTAATGATTCAGTTAACCCTCAGTAATTGTCAAGCCCAAATAAACTTACTCGTTTCCTGATATAACAAAAAAATAGCGAAGGAGAATTAAGTCAAACGAGCGGCAGTCTCCCTGCTCCTCGGGGGTCCACCTGCATCTAGACTCAGTGGCCGGCTGCCCTCGTGTGGATGGTAACACACACCTCTCTCCTCCGGCTATATTCGGGCGGACCTGAGAGGACGCTCTCTGCTTTGCATTTTTAGTGCAGATCTCATGTTTTCCCTTTTATTTTGAGGTGCAAATAGAGTGTGCAGGCTGCGTGCCCTCCTGCCCACCGCTCGGGCCGTGGGCGTCTCGTGTGAATTCCCACACTCTCCTTCCGCCCCGGACATCGGAGCCCCGTGTGGGTGGCGTTCCAAGTCCCGGGGGTGGTTCGAAGAGGGTGCTATGGGCGGCTTCCAGGTTTCTTGCCGCTGCTACCAAAATGACAAGAGTCCGCAGAGAAGCAGCAGCAGAGGGAAGAACAGAGAGAACTAGGCTGATGGAGCAGCGGGGGCCGCTAGTGGAGGGCAGGATGGCGACCGCAGCCGCACCCTCGCCAGCACCCCTTTAGGAGCTGCTGGTCTCCGCGCCCCCAGATGAGGTCATCTTTATTTCAGCAGATGCGGTCCCCAAGCACACCCTGCACTGACTGTCAGCATGCAGTCCACTTTAATGGCCTCTGTAGGCTTTCCTACAGTTGCTCCTCCAAATCTCCAGTGGGGTAGCATTGAAACTGGCACCTGAACTTGTCAGGTGATTTACCCAGTAGTTGGTAAATACCCTTAAGATGCAGGTTTGTGGTATATAGATGCTGTATGGTTCTGATGGAAATTATTTGGCGTAAAAGAACCAAATTTGGTATTTGGTTTAAAAAAAACAAGCATAAAGCCTGTTCACCTCTCACCTAATCCCCCTGAAAATAAATACCAGGATGGAGCCTGTAGAGCTCTATCGTTTCAGGAGACGGTATTCAAAATACGTACTTTAAAACTCCCACCCGGTACCTTATTCCATTCAGGTCAGGGCGTACAGAAGTTATTCATGGAAGGTTTGGGGAAGGGTGAATAAAAGGTTACGTAGATGTGATTAACTTGGTATTAATGCAAAAAAGAACCCCTCTAATCTAGGAGCTTTGACTATTTCACAATGAGCTAACAGGCATTGGGGTGAATTTATGTAGCAAATTGCTGTCTGCTGTATTCAAATTATTCCCTGAGCTCTGACTCATTCAGAAAGTACCAAATATCACGGAGACACACAATTATCATGCTTAATTAATGTTTGCAACCGAAAAGAGTAAGGTTGAAATCTTTAATATCATTGTAGATATCGAAGAACTGAAATTGACTGATTATTATCTTGAGATTAATATATTTTCCCCAAGCCATACCCTCGGGTCAAAGGACCGAGTATTAAAACTATTTGAAAAATTCACTACAATAATTGCTTTAGGGGCTAATTTTTTTTTTTTTAATGTCTTGCTTCCTTATGCCTGCACTACTGATTGTTATAGCCTGCACACTTCACCCATTAAGTGGTAATTCAGAGTGACAACTACATTGAAATGAAGCAAGTTAGTTAATCACCATGAAACTGTTCCCTGAAATACCCTGGCCAAGTACTCCCGAATCACTGGGGGCCTCTGATTACCACATTTTCTACTGAAGTGAGATTTTCCTGCATGAGGCTGTAAATATTTTTATGGGACATACAGGATGGCGGAGGGCTGAAATTTGGTTGGACTTGGTAGCAGAGAATCCAGAATCTTCTACGGAGCCACCGTAACCAGCACTGTGCAGAGCCCTCAGGGATGTCCTGCAGGCGTGTCGGGGAAGCTGCTGACAAGCCGAGAGTCTGGGTAGGGCTACGGCACTTCTGACATGACTTGATTTTCCCTAAAGCGGGACTTCCAGTGACAAAGAGCTCTGTCAGAAAACACATGCCCAGTCTTGTCTGCCCATTCTGGCTAGCCTGCCAGGACTGCTGGGAGAAGAAGGTAGGCTGTGCCACGGTGGGGGGGGGGGGGGGGGGGGGAGGATCTGTTCCCCCTCTGGGGAAGTCCGAGTCCGGGCTCGTGGTGGACACCAAGCTTGTGAACAAGTTCACCTTTCCAAGAGACACAGAAGCCAGGCAAGGGGCTTGGACGCGACTCGGAGACCTGCCACAGCCCCTCCCTGGCTTGCGGGTTCACTGATGGTCTCTGGGTTGTTCACGGCAGCATTCTTACCCCCCGCAGACCCTCCACACTTCTCTCAGTGCAGGTATTTGTGGACCGCTCACAGTGCTCGCCCAAAGTAGGCTTTGGGAAGCGTGTTTCAATGGAACAGACTTTGCCTTTCTAGGCAGAAAACTGCCATCATTTGGGAATTTTTTTTTCCTCCATAGTTTTCTTTCTCATTAATGTAGAGGCTAACGATAAAGCCAAAGTATCCTCTGTGTCCTATAGGAGACCCCTCTGATTCCAGATCTCCCTCTCCCTTCCTGTCACGAGAGCGCCACTCAGTGGCCCCTGGGTGACTGGTAAGGCCGTTCCTGCCCTGCCTGTCCATAAACGCACAACTCAATCCTTGAAGTCGTGACATGGAGATACTGTATATGAAGATGCCTGTAACCCACATCATTCACTCTTGTTGCATGAATAATTCAGCATATATTTAATTAGTGCTGGTCCTGACAGGTAAGCACTTAGACGCAAATAGGGCTGTAAGAAGCTCACGGCATCCTACGCGAGAGACAAGGAAATGTGTAATTCACCAAACATCATACTTGAAGCCAAAGTAGGGAGGGAGATGGACCCACTCGGTGGATCAGGCAGGGCCATGGAGGGTGAACAGGAGTGCACCAGGGACGCGAAGGGGGCTGGGGTGAGCGGAGAAGGTGCCAGGCTTCACGCAAAGTCGAGTGATGAACGTTTGTTTCCCTGTGGGGAGCTGTGCCCTCCATGGGCCCTGCAGGGCAGCGGCTCTGTATTATTCACATGTGAGTGAGGGATTATTCATTTTCATCGCTGAGGGCCAAGACAAGGACAGGCACGCACAGCCTCCTTAGGGAAGGGAAATGACCCCCTGCTTGGAAGAGCTCAGGCTAAAGGATTTTTGTTTACATAATGTGTTGTCCCTTCCATTAGAGTCATCTGTGGCTACAGCATGTTTCTCAACCCTCATTCCGTGGAATGTCACCCTACAATAGAAGGGGGAGGAGCGGGCAGTTCAGATCACAGGAAAAAAACCGAAGCAGAGACAAGACAAATTTGTGACATTGACAGAGCCGGTGAGACGTTGCCCAGGGCACACGCTGGGTGTGTGACTCAGTTCTGAGTTAAGAGGGTCTCTTCTTGCTTATTTGTCTCCTGATAGCCCTGACCGATTTTTGGAAGCATCTTATAATCTGTGTTCTAGTGCTGTACAGAGGGGTGAGGTAGCATGGGGCTGTTCAGCAGAGGGAAAAAGCAAGCTAGCGAAAAAGCTCCTTTGTGTCATGTGGGTATATGAGGATGTCAAAGAGTACATGATAAAAGTTCATTTAAAAATACAGAAATTGGGGGGCATCTGCGTGGCTCCGTCGGTTGAGCCTGAGTCTGACTCTTGGTTTTGGCTCAGGTCATGAATCTCACAGTGCATGAGTTTGAGCACCGCATCAGGCTCTAGGCTGCCAGCGTGGAGCCTGCTTGGGATTCTCTCTCTCCCTCTCTCTCTGCCCCTCCCCTGCTTGCACATGCGCTCTCTCCTCTCTCTCTCACCCAAAATAAATAAAAAATAAACTTAAAAAATGTATAGAAATTTGGGGGCACCTGGCTGGCTTGATCAGTGGTGCATGCAACTTTTGATCTTGGAGTTTGGGGTTCGAGCCCCACATTGGGTATAGAGATTACTTAAAAAGTGTAAAATATTTAAAAAATATATAGACATTTTAAGTATTTGTATTTAAAACATGCACCATGGAATGAGATAAATCCCTCCCCTTCCCACCCTCAAAAACACTTTGCAAGTTGCTTGATTTATTTTTTTTTAAGATTTATTTATTTTTGAGAGAGAGCCCAAGCAGGGTAAGGGGAGAGAGAGAGGGTGGGGGGACAGAAGATCTGAAGCAGCCTCTGTGCTTACAGCGGTGAGCTCAACATGGGGCTCGAACTCACAAGCCTTGAGATCATGACCTGAGCCAAAGTCAGACGCTCAACCGACTGAGCCACCCAGGTGCCCCTGGAGGTTGATTTTTAAGTATGTTATTCTGTTCTCCTCACTCTCAGCCTTCTCATGTTCCTCACACCCATGGGTCATGTGACCTTAACTTCATATCTGACACAGGACCTTCCTTTTCTCCCTTTGCCCTCTCCTTTCCAGGAGCCCCTGATTCTGTTACCCTGAGCCACAAAAACCTACATGTTTCTAGTGTTGGTTCTAATATCGTTGATTTTTTTTTTCATAGCTTCCTGGATGGAACACATGCTAAGGGTTAAGAAATAGAAACTCTTGGGGCGCCTGGGTGGCTCAGTCGGTTAAGCGGCCGACTTTGGTTCAGGTCATGATCTCGCGGTCCGTGAGTTCGAGCCCCGCGTCGGGCTCTGTGCTGACAGCTCGGAGCCCGGAGCCTGTTTCAGATTCTGTGTCTCCCTCTCTCTGACCCTCCCCCGTTCATGCTCTGTCTCTCTCTGTCTCAAAAATAAATAAACGTTAAAAAAAAATTAAAAAAAAAAATAGAAACTCTTTCCCTGGTATATGGGAATTTCTGTGCTTGGGATTTAACACACTTAAATATAGTGTTATTTCATTGATTTAGCCCCACAGTTGTCCTACTTAACTAATTCGAGTACATAGTACTCAAAGAAGGACGTTTTGAGACCGATGTCAGCATCAGGTGCAGTCCCCAAGGCTTACTCTAGTGTGATCATGTTTGAGCTGCAGTTGCGTCATCCATCAAATGGGAATAATTAATAATAATAATAATAAATACCTAATTCTAAAAGGTGGTTGTTG
Source organism: Leopardus geoffroyi (assembly GCF_018350155.1). NCBI lineage: Eukaryota > Metazoa > Chordata > Mammalia > Carnivora > Felidae > Leopardus > Leopardus geoffroyi. The sequence continues at coordinate 99,185,767 of NC_059328.1, forward strand.
GGATAAGGGGAGAGTATTATGCAAAAGTTGGTTGGTTGTTAATTATCTGGTTATAAGGTGCTGTGCCTTTCCATTTGATATATCTTTGATAGGCAGTTGTCATTACTTGGACATTAATTTTACTTTTAGGATTGTATAAGCATGCAGTCCATTTTGAAGCAATAATTAATTTTTTTAGATTATCCTATTTCTGCCATGTCAGAAAAAAGGACTGAATTGACTTGTGACATTTCCAGAAAGCTTAAGGTCTGATGATTTCAAGGGAGATGCTAAGAACACATTTTGTTACTTCTTTTAAAACTCATCCTCTCTCCAGGCATGCCTGGGTGGCTCAGTTGGTTGAGTGTCCAGTTCTTGATTTCGGCTCAGGTCATGATCTCACAGTTCGTGAGTTTGAGCCCCGCGTCGGGCTCCACGCTGGGCATGGAGGCTGCTTGGGATTCTCTCTCTCCCTTTTCCTTTCCCCCTCCTCACTATGTAAAGTAAAAAAATTTTAAAAAAGTCATCTTCCAGCTTCACTCAATCTGTGATTCATCTCTTGGTGTCATATAATAGCTGTTTATGGATGGCTCAACCCAAATCTCTGTTTCCATCTTGAATCCATTTTCTTCTCTGAGGCCCCCACCCCATCCTGGCTGGCTTGGATCACCATAATGACCTTTGATGGGTCTATTCCGATCTCTGTGTTACAGCTAAAACACCTTTTCTTGACACACATAATACTTTATCCCTTTACAGGAAGTGACATCTTATTCTAAGCCTCTAAGCAATAAGAATCCAGATATTAAAAATCTTCCTGGATCCTTCCCTGCTACCCAGTCAATAGTCAACACTCTTCACTTCTATTTGCTTGCCTTTTTTTCATCCTTAAGAGCTGGATGGCTCTGCATGGCACCTGGCTCTGTACCACGCCAGTATTCGCCATATTTATGTTCCTTTCACCTTTTATGTCTGAGGCACCTGCTGCTGGTGTCTGATTTTCCCTCCGGGCTACTTTCTTTAGATGGGTGAATGATTTTGCCCACATTTTTAGTGCTAGCCCCCTCAAATCCTTTTTGAAAATACAGTATAATAAATGCCCAGCTGATGAACTCAATGATTTTGGTAAGCATATGAACAAAAATACAGATGTTGGTTATAAGACGGAAATGGATTTATCTAGGTCATCCTGAAAGACTGAAAATATTTTGTCTTTATATTCTTTCTTGTCTGTTAATGTATGGGAAAAGAAGATTTCCAGGTTTTTCAACTTGTGAGTGGTTTTTCAGTTTGAAATGAATTGTACAAAAAAGAACATTCTAACTTTGGAATTTGACTTATTGCTTAAAATAATAAGAGAGTCATCCCTCCAGTACTCTCTAGCCAGTTAAGGATTTGAGTGACTTATAAATTTATACATGTATGCCTCATAAAAAAACACACTCTTTGAGAATATAATGGTTGCCATATTTAGGTTTATTATAGTTTAGTTTGCAATGACCTGCTGATATCCTGGTTTGGATTTTACCTTGGTTTAAGTATTGGCCAAAGGGATAAGAAAACATGCTAGCAATTGAGTCGAGTCTGGTGAGTGACCTCTTTCCAAAACCTTACACCAGTACAGTCTTCTTGAATACTATAGGGATCACGGTCCTAGTGTGTCTTGTCTGAGCTTTGACAAAACAGAACTCTTTAGATCACATAGTAGGTATGTGATAAATAAAGTATATTTGAAAAGTTTTAAAAGTTGGAAACAAAACAAACCAAAATCTCATGTGTTAGGGAATGGTGCATATGGAAAGCTGGTTGTAAACACATTGTCTTAAGTCCCTGAATTGACATTTCTAAATCAACCATGCCCAGTTTACCTAGATCTGTCAAGGAGTTTTCCTGGGTTTCAGTTTTGTATGCTTTAATTTGCTTTTTTTTTTTTAATTTTTGAAGGTTTTTTTTTTTTTTTTTTTTCACATTGGTTTATTTTGAGAGAGAGAGAGTTAGAGCACAAGCAGGGGAGGGGCAGAAAAAGAAACAGAGAGAGACACAGAAAAAAACCCAAGCAGGCTCCATGGTGTCGGCACAGAGCCCAATGTGGGGCTCGATCCCACAAACCATGAGATCATGACCTGAGCTGAAACCAACAGCTGGATGCTCAGCTGACTAGGCCACCCAGGCACCCATAATTTGCTTTTTTTTTTTTTTTTTTTATAATTTGACAATGCCTTTAGGTTTTTTTTTTCTATCCATTCCTGGACGTATTACAGGAGAACTAAGGAAGTGCGTTACCCCGACCAGCATTGACATGAAGAAGAATTACTGGAAATTACTTTCACACATGAAACTGAGAATCAGAATTTGGAATTTGCTGGTCACGCATCTTGTGGGCTACTTCATCCTAAAACTGTCATCCAAGCCGACAGCTTTCCAGTTGTTGGAAGGATGGTTATTATGGCCTTCTTGGTGGATTTGAGTTCTACAAATGTGATCAACAGAACAGTTGATTATTGAGAAGGCAGATTAGCCACTTCTTAATTAAGCACAAAACAGATCAGTATGAGCTTGAACACCTTGGTCAAAAAAACAGACTAGTAAAAATCGAAGTATGGGATAATCAGGACCAAAGGTGAAGACCACATTTTAAAGGCATAAAAACACCAAAGCAAATACCAACAACTTAAAAAATATAAAAAGAAGTTGTTTGAACTTCAGGATATTAAAAATCAATACAATGAGGTCTTGTTTATTGGCCATTGTAGAAGGGATATCCCTGTGACAAATATGGTCCTTTCTTTTCTAGGCCAACAGGATATGTAATATTGGATTTCTTTTTTTTTTTTTTTTTCAATGTTTATTTATTTTTGGGACAGAGAGAGACAGAGCATGAACAGGGGAGGGTCAGAGAGAGAGGGAGACACAGAATCGGAAACAGGCTCCAGGCTCTGAGCCATCAACCCAGAGCCTGACGCGGGGCTCGAACTCACGGACCGCGAGATCGTGACCTGGCTGAAGTCGGACGCTTAACCGACTGCGCCACCCAGGCGCCCCGGATTTCTTTTTCAACCTAGAAAAATGTCACCGTAGACATTCCTCATGAATTGAAATTTCTACAGTAGAACTATCTGTAATCCAAAATAACTAATTTGTTTTACAAAATAGAGCTTATCCTTCAGCTTCCAGAACTCTTTCATGTGAACTTTAAAATATATTTTACCCTTTACAGATCCTTAAATCAGAGCTTCTTACTATAATTGAATCTCTATTGCTGACTCAGGCCATGCTGAGTCACTCTACAGTTACTATAGAGTGTGGTGACTGGGGTCTTGAAGAGCTTCAAGAATGTTTGGAGCAGGGTACTGGGGGAAGTGAGTTGGAAGAGAAGGGGGTAGAAGGAGAGTGAGTAAGATGTTCACGGTCAAGGTTTTAGAGGTGATACAGCTATTAAAGATGACTAGGTCTAGGATGGGGGTTCTTAACCTGATTGCCTAGGAGAATCATCTGGAGAACTTAAAAAATATGCAAATGCCTGGGCCCTACCCCAGTGTTCTCAGGGATCTAGGGTCCTTCAGCTTTTGACTTCATCCTTAATTTGTGGCCCTCTTCATCATGGCTTCAGATAGAGCCCCAGCTTCCCTATGGACATTCTGAGTAGTGGGATAGAAAGGAAGAAGGGGCAAAGGGTAAATCACCCGTCTCCTAAGACAAAGTCCTGGAAGTTGCCACATGGTGCCTCTGTTTGCATTCATTGTGCAGAACTTGATAACGTGTCATACCTAATTGTGAGAGAGGTTGGGACATTAGTCTTCAATCTGGGTAGCCATATGCCCAGTAAACATGCTATTACTATGGAACAGAGGGAGAGTGGCTACTGTTCAAAACAAGCTAGCATCTCTGTCAGCTCTAGAAGGGTAGTGGATTACGCCCTCTGGTAATGTGATCTTCAGGTGAGTTGATGATTTTGAAGTTTGGTCATCTTCTCCCATCCCAGGCTCTCAGGTCCATGGGTGGAAAAGGAAAAGCAGGCTCCAGTTGAGAGGGATCCGGTTCACTGAGTGATTTCTTCAGGGGACCACCAAGCTTCAGTCAGGGCAAGAATGGGAAGTACAGGGAGGTTAATGATGTAGGGGACTTTTCTGGTCAGGACATTTATTTCTCTACCCACAATCCCCTATGCCTGCTTTTCTCCTTAAACAGCATATATTCCAGTATTATACTAATCACTCTTTTGTGAATCCCCACAGCGCCCCGGTGCCTCTCTCTCTTTGTAATTCTCCTGAGAAGTCCCCGACTCTGTGTAAGCTTAACTCCCAACATCCTCCTCACAAAATTGGTAACTACACAGCAGCTCAAGTGTATATTCACCATGGCGTGGCAGTCTCCTGCAACATTTCCCTTGAAAGGGTCACGTCCCTTTCCTCAGAGGAGTCCGTCATAGTCCTCCTGAAACTTGAAATGCCCCCTTCCCCCACTTCTACTCTCCTTCGGCTAGTGGCCTCACTTGATATTTCACTGAAAAAGAAATGAGGCAATCAGGCAGGGGTTTCTTCACTGCCTGCTTCTGAGTCCACATTCTGCCTTTCCTCTCTGGCTCCCTTTACCGCGACATCTCCCAGCTTCTGTGAACGGTTAACCTCTCCGCTCTGTACCCTCAAGCCTATCCCTTCTTGCTTTTCCAGATATTTTTCTTCTGCAGGGATATCTTCTCTGCCGACTCACTCTCATCAGGATGCACCCATGTTAAAAGAAAACAAGCCAATAATCTGTCCCACATGCCTGTCCCCACACTGTCCCATTTCTTGCTTCCTCTTCACAGCCAAAACTTCTGGAAGCCATTCTGTACAGAACTGCTGCCAGCAATTCCTCGTCCTCCTCCAGTCTGGCTTCCATTCACTCTTCACCGCAATTGCTATTTTGAAGTGTCCATTTGTTTCTAAATATAACCGCATGTCCCTGTGCTTATCTCACCTGACCTCTAAAGCAGCATTCCACGCGCTTGACCACCCCTTCTGCCCCACATCCAATTTCTTCTTGTAGCGTTTCCGACACCACATTCCGCCCTGTTTTCTTGCTACGTCTCTGAGTCCTACTTGTGAGTTTGCTATAATGGGCGTTTTTCTCCTCGGCCTTTGAACATGGGGGTGTCCTGGGCCCCAGTCCTGAGCCTCTTCCCTCTCTGTAGGTTCTTAAACCCTCATAACCTCTCCCTGGAGCTCCAGACTCGTGTCCAGATTTCTGCTCGGCATCGCCACTTGGATGTTTTATAGGTATCTCAACCTCAGCAAGTCCAAACAGAGCTCTTTCTTTCCCGCCACATACCTGGTCCCCGCTTGCCACCTTCTCCACCTCCATAAAGGTCATCCACACAGTGGCCAAAGGTAACGACTTAGGTGAAGCCCTTGATTCTCCGTCCCCCACCCTGTGTCATCCATCAGGAAGGCCTGCCATTTCTGCCTTCGGAATCCGTCACAAGTCCTTGTAATTCTCCACCCCCATCGCTTCTGCCCTCATCCAGGCCACCATGGTCTCCTGAGCTAATGCACTAGCCTCCCCACTCCCACTTTGCTCTGTTGTAATGCATTCTCTAAGAGTGATCCTTGGAAACAGAATTCCAGTAATCCAACACCTTCCCTTTGCACTAGAGTAATTCGGCTCCTTCCGTGGCCCAGGGCCCTGTGTGGTCTGACACCCATGCACCTGTCTGGCCTCATCATAGCACGTACTGGAGGCGCACTGCTGGACCTTCACCTTAGGGTAGGGGCACTTCTTCTCATGTTCCCTGAGCAGCTTTCCAGAGTGGTCACTTCTCATCATTCAGGTCCAAACATCACCTCCCTAGAGAAGCCTTCCCTGATTACCTGATTTGAAGAGCTGCCCTCCTAGTCTATCCCTGTGTGTTTATTCCACTGGCACTGACCGTCCATTTGGGAAGGGACCATGTCCAACTTACGCAATCTGTGTTCCCAGTGTTTAGTGTAGTTGTCAACCTCCAGTAGAAACTAATCAAATATTTGTTGAATACCCAAGTGGAAACCTGTCTAGAACATATCACAGACATTTGTCACACCGCTTCCTTCCCTCTTATTTGAATCATGACTGCCACCAGGAGCAGTAATTCCTGATTGCTTTTTCTTTTTTTTTTTTTTTTTTAATTTTTTTTTTTCAACGTTTATTTATTTTTGGGACAGAGAGAGACAGAGCATGAACGGGGGAGGGGCAGAGAGAGAGGGAGACACAGAATCGGAAACAGGCTCCAGGCTCTGGGCCACCAGCCCAGAGCCTGACGCGGGGCTCGAACTCACGGACCGCGAGATCGTGACCTGGCTGAAGTCGGACGCTTAACCGACTGCGCCACCCAGGCGCCCCCCTGATTGCTTTTTCTAAAAGCAGTGACACCCTAGTCTGCAATTTCTCATCCACAAGGGCCTGGGAAAACCAGTTCACTAACCTCGTTAAGAACTGCATCTGAAGAACCGGGGAATTCAGAAGTCGAGTCCAGCATTAGTGAGGAGGCGTTACCCTTGTTTATTTTCCAGGGAATATTATTGTCATCACTGCTATGAATTTTGTTATTGTTGCTGCACAGAGATGTCCAGAAGCTGTGTGGTCAAGAACTTCACCATCGCCATACAAGAAGAGAGAAGTCAGATGTGCTCTGAGCCTTGAGGACTGCTTGTCAGAGCGTGGGAAGGGAGGTCCAAGAGGCAAAGGGACAGCCGAGGGGGGGCTCCTCCTTGCGTGTTGGGGCTCTTCCTAAGCCTGTCTTCGGGGACTCCAGGAGAGGGGGCGGCGAAGGGGAGAGAGAAGCATTTCCTGCTTCTCTGTCTCTGTGATGCAGGTTCACTTTTACCTCTATAACCAAACATCACCTTACACAGCAGCCGACAGGGTTTCATATAATAGCATTTTAAGCAGGGGTGATTGCCTTCTCTTTAAGTTTATAAGTTTCCCTAGACCACAAGATAATAGTACTCAAGGTTTTTTTTTTTTTTTTTTTTATTGTGGTGAAATAACATAAAATGTTAACACTTCGGCCGTTCTGAGGGTGCAGTGGTGTTAAGTATACACATGTCATGCAACCATCACCACTGTCCATCTCGAGAACTTTTCTATCATCCCAAACTGAAAACCTGTTCCCATTAAATAGTAACTCCCCATTCGCCCAGCCCCTGGCAACCCTTATTTGACTTTCCGTCTCTGGCTTTGACTACTCCAGGTGAAGGAAAAACCTTCCCCCTGTGCCTCCTTTACTGTCAACTACTTCACCATGGACCCTTCTGGCCACCAGATGCGTGAGGTAGGGTTTGTGGGGGCAGGCGAGGCAGGTTCCCACGTCACACAGCTCCGCCTCACCGGCTGGATGTCCTACAACCCGACTCAGTTCTGACACCATCCACCTGGAGGTAGCATCAGATTCCACTGATTCCCACTGATTCCACAAGGCTCACCCTGCCGCCACCTTCAGACGCCAGATGCGAGTCCGCTTCATTTCCTGGGCTTCTGGTCCACCGGAAATCAGAGGTCCCTGCAATGTCCTCCTCGGGAGAGATTAATTGGCCAGAGCGGCTCACGGAACTCAGGAAGACATCTTACCAAATCACTGGTTTATTCCAAGGGATATAACTCGGGAACAGCCTGATGGAAGAGATGCCCGGGACAAGGTGGTGGGAAGGGGCGCAGGCTCCCGCGCCCTCCCAGGGCACCACTCTCCCAGCTCCTCCACGTGTTCACCAGCTGAGAAGCTTTTCGAACCCCTGTCCCTTTGGGTTTTTAGGGAGGTGTCATTATGTAGGTGGAACTGATTAAATTATTGGCCATCGGCAGTTCCAGTCCCTCACCCCCTCCCAGAGGCGGGGGTGGGAGATAGGGGAGGGTTCCCCTGGCTATGAGCCCCCAACCAGGAGCTTTCCAAAAGTGATCTTATTAAACTCAGGTGTGGTTGAAAGAGGCTGTTAAAACAACAAAGGACACCCATTTCTCCTTTATTGCTCTGAAATTATTTCAGGAACTGGGAACAAAACTAAATACTAAATATTTCTGTAGGAAATTAAAAGGGTTTTTAGGAACTGTGTGCTAGGAATAGGGGACGAAGACCAAATATATGTTTCTTACTATAAATCACAATATTACAGGCATAAATAAGTTCTTACAATATTTGTCTTTTTTTTTTTTTTTTTGGTCTGCTTATTTCACTTAGCATAAGGTTAAGGTTCATCTCTGTCGTAGCTTGTCAAAATCTCCTTCCCTTTTAAGGTTGCATAATGTTCTATTGTATGGGGGCACCTGGGTGGCTCAGTAGGTTAAGCATCCAACTCCTGATTTCAGCTCAGGTCAAGATCTCTCAGTTCTTGAGTTTGAGCCCCGCATTGGGCTCCATGCTGGCAGTGTGGAACATGCTTAAGAGTCTCTCTTCCTCTCTCTCTGCCCCTCCCACATGCACATGTCCTATCTCTCAAAATAAATAAATAAACTTAAAAAAAAATACAAGGGGGGGCGCCTGGGTGGCGCAGTCGGTTAAGCGTCCGACTTCAGCCAGGTCACGATCTCGCAGTCCGTGAGTTCGAGCCCCGCGTCGGGCTCTGGGCTGATGCCTCAGAGCCTGGAGCCTGTTTCCGATTCTGTGTCTCCCTCTCTCTCTGCCCCTCCCCCGTTCATGCTCTGTCTCTCTCTGTCCCAAAAATAAATAAACGTTGAAAAAAAAATTAAAAAAAAAAATACAAGGGCTTAAGAAGAGGGACGTAGCCACCAAATGCATATATAAAAGTAGCCCTCATACCGTATTCAGTGTTGTGATAAGATGTATATACAGTATTGTGGCAGCACATTATAATAATGAATTCTAGCGTTCCTGATGACAAAATCTCCTTGGATATTATCCAAGGTAGATGACCTACCAAATCCTGATTAGTAATGAGTCATGCAGTAGACAATTTCCAGTGTTCAAGTTTTGGTTGTACATCTGTTGTGGGTTTTTTTTCTTTTTTTTTTAATAGCTAACTCCGTCCATCTGTCTTTTCTGTGATCTCAGTGTCCCTTTTGTTTTTTCTTCCCCTAGTGGTTTTTAATTGCCAACAGATCCTACAAAGTCAGCGCAGCAAGCTCTTTCTTCTTCAGTGGTGTGTTCGTGGGAGTTATCTCTTTTGGTCAGCTTTCAGATCGCTTCGGGAGGAAAAAAGTCTATCTCACAGGTAACGTGTTAGACTGTTCATGAACTGACTAGGAGGACTTATTTCCTGAAGGTTCTCAGGGAAATAACAAGGCGACTATTTCCTTAAGGTTCTCAGGAAATTGCCTTGTGGATACAGAACTGATTTTTATTACACTGGCAGGAGGCCACACCGCAGCCAGAGTTGCTTCTGGCAAAGCGTGTTAAAAGGACCAGCAGCATACCTGAGGAAGGCCATGTATTTCAGTTAAGCTTTTCAGAGATGATGGTGCTTTCGGAACCTCCTGAATTCTAATTTATACCATGGTTCTAAGGAGAACAGAGATGGAACCAGCGTACTGGATCCATTTCCTTATATCTTGTGTGTCAGTTCAGTTCAACTGTGTTGTGTAAGACTCGGTGGAGTTCTCTTGACAAGCTGAGTCTGAGCTGGGATTTTTCCATTTCCAACGTTATTGTGAATAACAACGGTGCATGATGGACAGATATCCACTTGTAACAAAGAACGAAAAACTTCGGTTTTTCTTTACAGTTTCCTTTTACAGTTTTAAAAGAGCACGGCTCAGAAAATTTAAGCTTACAAAGACTTATCTTTCCAAACGTAATGAGTATAATTTGTTACTTTGATCAAATGCTGTCTTGTATCTGGATTGTTGACCGCTGTTCCTCTTATTCTAGGTTTTGCTCTTGACATCTTATTTGCCATTGCAAATGGGTTTTCCCCTCCTATGAGTTCTTTGCAATAACTCGCTTCCTGGTGGGTGTGATGAATGGAGGAATGTCCCTGGTGGCCTTTGTCCTGCTGAACGAATGTGTGGGCACCGCCTACTGGGCGCTCGCAGGTACTGCTTCACTCCGTGTACATAATGCAGATAGTGAGCTGCCCCAGAAAACCCTGTTGGGCACCAGTTTAACCCCAGAGTCCAAAAATGCACTTGGACTTGGGACTACCTAACCATTAGATTTGCGTTCCAGGGTTTGTTCTGTATGACCTTGAATGAGTCATTGTATTCATATTGCTCTGTAGAAAGTCTCCCCTGGGGCCGGAGCTTGCCTCCCATCCTCACAGATTGTCTCCAGATTGTTCTGAGAGGGTCTGTTTCCTCAGAAGGGCGTTAACTGTTTTCACCTTGAACTGAAAAATGGCGCAGACATAGGAGATCCTAGACACGCCTCTCCCGGCACCTTCTTACTGTATTTTATTAAATACTGATTCCGTGGGCCGGGGAGAGACACGCTGGAGGGACCAGATGACATAGGCCCCGCGCTAGGCCAAATGAGAAATTCGTTTGTATTCAAAGTGCAGTGAGAAGTCAGCGGGCGAATGAAATAGTGGAGCGGTAGGATCACATAGGATACAGGAAGACGCCTCTGGCAGAGGTGTGGAGAATGGACTGTTGAGGGACAAGAGGAGGAATTGAGGGGTCATTCGGGACGTGGTTGTGGTTGGCCCGCGAAACGTGATGCAGGCATAGACAGGTGCGGGGAGAGGAGCAGCGAGGAGGTCCATTTGAGCTGGATTTTGGTGGGACAATGACTTGCTGAAGGATCGGAGTGGGGAGAGAAAGGAATCGGGGGAACCTCGTGGCTTTGCTTGAAAACTGGGTGGTTCGCTGGCACCCTTTACAAAAAAATGAAGTCTCACCTGCCAAAATTTGGCTTTTACTAGTTCAAACGGAGCAAAAATAGCAGGCTTGAAAATTACTTAAACAGAAAAGACATCTGAAAACTGGGATAAATATTTAACGGCTCACAAACAGTTATAAAACCACCAGTATGGTACTCCAGAATTACAAGATGCAAAAATGGTGATTGGAAGTGTTCACTTTTTTTCATTAATTTTTTTAACCAAATACCTAGAGCCTTACCACACCTACATCTCCACACCTTATCTCCATTGTCATTTCCAGGCATACACGTGCAGCTTCTTGCTGGACATTAGATATGAATGTCAGTTGGACCCTCAAATAAAAATACTGCTTTCTTTCACCTGCATTTTCCATCTTCCAGCACCTCTGTGCATGGTCATCACAGTCTTTAAGGCCATTAAACTAGACCCCTTGGAATCATTTCCTCTTGTCCATCATACCCAATTGATACCAACTCTTACCGATCGTAAGTAATGGAGACTCAACTCTGCTGAACATCTGCATATAAAGGGAAATTATTTGGATAATATACCCAAGCCAGGCCTCAGAGATGCCCGGAACCAGGAAGTCAGATGCTCCTCGTCTCTGCCCCCCATCCTCCCTGAGAAGCTTCTGCTGCACAGTCACGGATGGGACCCTATAGCTCTCAGGTTTCACCACCAAGTACAGTATTTAAAATCCTGGGTAAGGGGTGCCTGGCTGGTTCAGTCAGTGAAGCATGCAACTCCAGGTCTTGAGGTTGTGAGTTCAAGCCCCATATTGGGTGTAGAGCCTACTTAAAAAATAATCCTGGGTAAGAGCTCGAGTGGCCCAGCAGGGGTCACTGCAGTGAGGGGGACCAGGATGGTCAGCCCCCACTTGAACCACAGGGATGAAGTAAAGAGAGGTCCGCTCTCCAGAAGAGGGAAGGAATATTCTTGGAATTAGACACAGTGCTAGGTAGACAATATTTTGTAGCAGATACTCACCACAGGAGGCTTCCAGATGGCTTTGTTTGGGGGGGGGGGGAGGTTAATAGATGTCATCCTATGTCACAGCAGGATAGTATAGCTAACATTTGCATAGCATGCATTATTCCATCTGAAGCTAACAACTACTCTTTGAGGTAGGTAGTATTATTTCTGTTTTACCGATGAGGAAAGTGAGGCTCAGAGACATTTAGTGATTTGCCCAAGGTCGCACAGCAGCAAGTGGCAGAACTGGGGTCTGAACTCAGCCCCTCTAAAACAGTCCCATTTTGTGGGCTGTCTTCCTTTCACCTACCTTGCTGTCCGTGGATACCAAGTGCTCGGAGCTGTTCTGAGCAAGGACAGAAAGTCTTACTCTTGCAAGCCAGGTGCTGTCTGATACACTGTAATGAACCTGTAATAGCTGTTGATTATCTTAAGTTTCCAGGGAAATCATGGCGTCCCCACTCCCTTACTTATCTGACCACATGCTCGGAACACGCTGAAGGTGCTGTCTCGGCTCTCCCTTCTTTGCTCTGTCCTCACCAGGGCACAGAGCCTACAAGTCATCATTGCTAGAAAATGAAAGCCTGTGGGCAAGAATCCAAGTAAACATTTCTTTTATGGGATCGTCGTAGAGAAGTCTTGTAACAAGATCGTCCCATTGCTGTGGATTGCCCCCAGAAGCCTGCTTCTCCCCAGAAGGGCGGAGAGAGAGGATTGATATAGCATCACAGGCTCTGTAGTCAGGCAGATCGGGGTATGGTCTCAGGCATGCTGTGCACAGCTCCATGCCCTAACAGTGGCATCCAACCTCTCTGTGCTGCTTCCTCTTTGTGCGTGGTCCACAATGGCACCTGCTTTGTAGGACAATGTATGTAATACATTTATTAATACACGATAAATAGTAGCTATTACCGCTACCGATGGTGATGGTAGTAATTATAAAAAGTGTGTCCGAGGTATAAATTCACAAGTATATTGAGCAAAGCTAGTGGGCCTACTTCCCGTCTCAGCATTTATTTCAAAAAACATAGGATTTTTTTTTTTTTTTAACAATCCCCTGGTTGATTTTTTTTCCATCAGGGTGCTGGCGAAAATCCATGTGTCATGGAGACAGACAAGAAACAAATAGAAAATATCATATATCTGGTGATAATAAATGAAGTAGGGAAGGGCAGTTGGGAGAGCTGAGGAGTAGCCTGTGATTTAAAATAAGGATTTGAGGCACAGCCCTGTGATAAGATGAAGTCCCACTGCTGCAATCATCTCATGACCTAAAAACCTTACCACCATCCAGGAAAACATCGTCTAAGCTTCAGCACATGCTCAGGCAGATGTCAACACAGCCTTCAATGCAGAAGGCATTTGGACAAACCCTTACAAGTCATCTTGACCACATGTCATTCATATTTTTCACCTGTCCTTCCTCCTTTTCCACTAACTTGCTGGCCTCTCTTCCACTTTTATCATCTGATACTCAATATTTGGGTAGGATTTTCTTTCCTGTTGATGTCTCCCAAGGAAGGCATTGGCTTGTGACTTGGGTTGGAGAGGGTGACGGGGAGGGTGCCGTGTCCAGTAACAGGCGTCTCTTCCCTGAATTAGGATCCATCGGTGGCCTCTTCTTCGCGGTTGGCATCGCCCAGTATGCCCTGTTGGGATACTTCATCCGCTCCTGGAGGACCCTCGCCGTTCTGGTTAACCTGCAGGGAACAGTGGTCTTCCTCCTATCTTTGTAAGTAGTTTTTCCCCTAAGAGGTTTAATACGCAGAAGGAATGTCTTAAGAGGATGCGGGTCAATGAGTGGCGTTATTCCCTTTCAGGAGTTTACCTGAACTGACTTTGGTGAAGAGCTAAATTCCACAAGCGCTCCAAAGCTTGGCAGATGCTGGGAGGAGAGATGCTTAATTAATTCAGAATGCAGGTATCCCTTATTCGAAGTAACCTCTCCGTAGACCATATTTGAACCTTCGAGTTGTTGACCCAGGGTACCCATTTCTTTTTTAACCTAATGCCTCAAGCGTAAAGATCTTCAGGCTGGATCAGATCACGTGCTAGGTGTATGGCCCAGGTACGATACCACAGGACACTCCATCCGTATCCAATGCGTAGTGGCACCTCTTTATCCTGCGCGTGACTATTATCTCAGGGCCTCTAAATGTGGGCGCGGGAAGATTCTCACATATGGCAGAAACCCGTAGGGTGGATGGGCTCAATGCCTGGGCAGGGCAGGGCGCTCCAAACAACTTGCCCAGATGCCCCACTGTGGCGCTCTAAATGCGGGAGGTGAGCCACCAATGTAGAGCTATCTTATCAGTGCTTTTTCCCCACAGCAGACACTTTATTAATATTGTTTATTATATAATATGTATCACATAATATAGAATACAGGAATGTTATTTATTAACATTTTTCCCCAAATAGAGTCCGGTAACAATAAAGCAGATATTTCAGAGACATTTACAGAGTTCTCCGTAAAATTAACATTAAATGCTGACCATCTTGCTGGGGCTAAGGAACCCAGTTTTGCCTGTAAATACCGTACTGCATTCGGATCTTTAGCCGCAAAGTAATACTTGGTTCATCTCTTACTTCATCAGTTTAATGATGTGCTTAAGAAGTTCGAGTTTTTAATTTTACTTCACTAGAAGTTTCAATGTGCTTGTGAAAGGCTGTCTCCTGAGGTTTCAGACCTCTGATTTGAACCATTAAAATCTTTGGAATAAATGAAACTTTCAGCCAGCGGTCCCAGCTTCTATGCCGTAAAATGAGGGATAACTGTAGTAGAATTTTCCTTCAGATACATCTTTAACGTAGTAGTTCTTTCTTCAAGTTCTACTAATTGAGATTTGGTGAGGGTTGAGCTGCAGTCTGTTTCTGTATTCCCTTTGAAATGAGAGAATTAAGCGCAAAAATGAATATAACAGTGGGGCGTCTGGCTGGCTCAGTCGGGAGAGTGTTTATGGCCCAGCGCTAGGTGGGGACATCTACTCACTGGGAAATGAATTCAGGTCAGGAAAAAATAGGAAACGGAGAGAAAAGAGCATGTAAAACTGAAATAGGCCTGGAATGCGAGCCTTCCCACAGTCGGCCTCCAGCTGATCTGCCCTGATTTTCTCCCACCCTGTTTCCCATACCCTGTGTTCCAGACACAGCCGGCTGCATGGAGTTTCCAGCACTCACCTGGCGCTGGCCTGCTTCCCTACCTCCTACTCACTGCTGCACCTGCCCCTTCAACACCCTTCTCTCCATTTCTTCCTGTTTAACTCCTAGCCTTCTGGAGTGCTCAAATTGCCACCCCCTCCAAACTTCTGATCACACCTCTAGCTGCAAGTCATTTGCTTCTGAATTCTGCAGCACTAAACCCATGCCCTTCGAGTGGGGTTATTTCCACCTCGTGCTGGAGTGGAGCCCGTCTCTCTGTACCAGGAGCTCCCTGACGGTTGCAGGCTCTCAGCTTGGCTACGTGTCCCCCAGCAGCAAAGCCCAGGGCCTTCCCCACAGAAGATCCCTCGTATCCGTTGGGCAGGTGTTGGCACAAAAACATCTGGAATCAGCCTTCAGAATTAGCTGTCAGCCACATACGAAAATGTCACATTTTTTTAGGGTCATACCTTGTGTTTTTTCCTAGAAACATTATCGCTTAGTTTAAAAAATTCCTCGTTTTCACAGTACTTGGATTTGAGCAGCTTTACTTAAAAAATCACACTCCCATAATTTACAAAGACTTTCCATCTTCTAAGAGATTCACAGGACATGTTTCGAGCAGAGGCAACATTGTTAAATTAGCACCGTGGCTTCTGAAGTTGTCCCCAGCACTACTGAGAGGGCAGTGTGTTCAAAGACTGCTTTTTCTTTCAAAACACCTCTTGCTGTTTGATATGAAAAATCTGCATGTGTCAGAATTTACATTCCCAAGTCCATCTATTAGCAGATAGGTGAGCCTTTGTATAAGAAAGCTCATTGGCTTCCCCAAATGTGGGAACATGTCTGGTCCTCAGTTAGTGCCCAAGATACGTGCTTTCCCAAGTAGAAATACTTGATTAACTCAAATTTCCAAAGCCTCAATATCTCTCACATCTCATCTTTAACCATAATTTATAAACATTTTTTAAATTTTAATGTTTATTTATTTCTTATTATTTATTTATTTATTTATTATAATTATTTTATTTATTTATTATAAATATTTTATTTATTTATTATAATTATTATTATATATTCTTATTTATGTATTTATTTCTTGAAAGAGAGAGACAGAAACAGAGCATGAGCAGGGGAGGGGCAGAGAGAGAGGGAGACACAGAATCTGAAGCAGGCTCCAGGCTGTCAGCACAGAGCCCGACATGGGGCTTGAACTCACGGACCGTGAGATCATGACCCGAGCTAGAGTCAGACGGTTAACCGACTGAGCCACTCAGGCGCCCCGATTTATAAACATTTTAACGATAATTAACGCTTATCAACAATTCTGGAAACAATGGAATTTAAGGAGAAGGGAAAAATGACCTAAATTACCCAAAGATAATGACTGTTAGTATTTTGGCTATTTCCTTGTCTTTTTTTTTTTTTTTTTCTCCTTACCTCCCAGTTCTCCTCATTTTTGATTTTTATTATGATAGACTTCTGGTGGCTCACTTATCTCTCCCAGGTGTACTGTCTACATTCATCACATTAGGCTTCATTTATGCTCTTTTTTATTTGCATTTAGACTCAGCTGGTGTTTATGTGGTACCTTGTAAGCGGCCTTGTGGATAGGGCCAGTCGGTCCACTTGATGATCGGCAGACCTAACTTCCAAGAGAACGATATTTTACTCGATCATCCACCTTGTGTATTAGTAATAATAATCAGAGGGCAATAAAGAAGGAAATAAAGGATGGCCTACGTTCCTGCTTTTGTTGACAATCAGATCTGCATGGATATTCTCTGTCCAGCAGCAAAGCTCTGGGAGAATTCGTGCCTTTCTGTTTCCTCTGAGCACCTACTACACAGCTCAATACAAAATCGAAAGTGCTCAACAAATGGTTATCGACCGACTGGCTGTCCATGAAGTTCCAAATTCTGTAGGTTTTGTTGCCACTTCACTGCCCTTACAGAAGGGCACGAATTCCAAAAGGCACCTTAAATAGCCAAGTTTCCTTAGAGAAGTTTCATTTTAGGCAAATAATGTCACATTAGGTCAAAAGGCACTGGCTGCTGTATTTATTAAATGCGTGTCTGTGTTCCTATCACAGTTTGGCCTTTCACAAGTCCTCGGTCCTCTAGAAGTGTGCACACGGCTGTGATAGGAGACACATCATAGTTAAGTCTTGGAACTATTGGAAAATACCAGTGGTGACATCACTGACATTCAGTATTCAATAGAAAAGAATTGTTGTTATGTAACTGAAAGTTAACCAGGAGATGACTTTTATTCTTTAAGATCTTGGGGGGGGGGGGCAGGAAATATCCTGAGGACATATTAAAGCAAGTGTATCAGCTAATTTGAGTATTTTGAAGGTGGAAATGCTCAAAAGTAGTTGAGATGGGATAAACCCTGTTTAATTTTCATGTAGAATCTTAAAATAATCTCTGCCTTCTTAATAACATATCACTATGTTAAAAACACTTTTTAAAAGTTAATTTTTTTCTGATAAGACGATAAATATTTTTATCTTGTGAAGCTTTGTCAGAACTTAAACACCTGTTCACTCTGTGGTACTGTTCTAACACATGGCTGTGATTTAGAGCCCTCTCTCCGACCTGTGCTTTATGAAAAATTTGAATTTTTCAGTATTCTAGGCTTAACTTGCCATTTATCTATTAAAATTTATTCAAAAGGAAATGCATACTGCTTACTTTTTTTTTTTTTTTTTTTTTTTTTTTTTTTTTTTTGGCTGCTGTTTTGGAAGTGTGTTCTTGGTTTCCATTCGTAAAGCAGACCACTGTTTAACACTGGCACGCTGTTGAAGGGGACCCCCCCCCCCCCATGTCATTGGGAGAGTTGGTTTTTTTTTTTTTTTATTTTTTAAAAAAAAATTTTTTTTTTTTTTCCAACGTTTATTTATTTTTGGGACAGAGAGAGACAGAGCATGAACGGGGGAGGGGCAGAGAGAGAGGGAGACACAGAATCGGAAACAGGCTCCAGGCTCTGAGCCATCAGCCCAGAGCCCGACGCGGGGCCCGAACTCATGAACCGCGAGATCGTGACCTGGCTGAAGTCGGACGCCCAACCGACCGCGCCACCCAGGCGCCCCGGGAGAGTTGGTTTTAAACCTCACGTGGAATCCAGTTGTGGTGAGGAAATCTACATGCTCCTTCCTGTGCCCGTGTACCTATATGAATATACAGCCTTTAATGACGTCTCTTTCAGATTCATTCCTGAATCACCTCGTTGGTTATACTCCCAGGGTCGGCTGAGTGAGGCTGAAGCGGCTCTGTACCTCATTGCCAAGAGGAACCACAAGCTCAAGTGTACGTTCTCACTAACACATCCGGCCAGCAGGAGCTACAGGGAGACCGGAAGTTTCCTGGATCTCTTCCGTTACCGGATCCTCTTGGGGCACACGCTGACCCTGATGTTCATCTGGTAATTATATCTAGGGGGTGTTGTCTTGATCTTCAACTCAGGGTGCTAGAGGTCTGTTGATGACGTCCTTCTACAGGGCGACAGAAAACGTAACCTGATTTGTCAGCCTGACGTTTTCATGAAAACAAGTTTTGTGTCTTGATGCCTGCGTCGTGCTCACCTCTGCTTTTGTAGCACCCTCCCTGTCCAGGAGGAACCGATGGGGCCTGACAGCAGGTCCACTGAACTTGAATAAACAGACAGCAGAAGCACATCTGTGCTTCTGAGCTATTTAATGTAAATATTTAAGAACTGCCCTCCCCCACCTCTAAAAAAAAAAGGAAAGTAAGAAAACATATTAGAAACAGAAGAGTTTCTAAATAGGAGTTTAAAATACCAACTTTGGTTTGGCATCGAGTGGTCAGATAGCACGTTCTGTGGCGTTCCCGCTCATTCACTCACTCACTCACTCACTCACTCACTCACTCACGGGGGTAGGCGGTGTTGTTCCTTGCCCTGATGGGATCCTGGGAGTGTGAAATGACGGACCTGAAGCCACTTGAATAGCTCATTCCTACCTGCCTCTCAGAATGCTCTCGGCATCCATGTAAATTGCATCGAACGACTGAAGATGGTCCCATTTGCAGAATGACGTGGGAAGGGGTCAAGTGGATGGCAGTACTTGCGTACCGTATAGACGTACCACGTTTTACTATGCTTCTCAGATGCCGCGTTTTTTACGGTGGAAGGCGTGTGCCAGCGCTGCGGCAAGCGAGTCTGTTGGTACCGTTTTCCAACGGTATTTGTTCGCTTCACGGCTCTGTGTCGAACTTTGTCATTATTGTTACATTTGCCATGGTGATCTGTGATCAGTGCTCTTTAATTTTTTTTTTTTCAACGTTTATTTATTTTTGGGACAGGGAGAGACAGAGCATGAACGGGGGAGGGGCAGAGAGAGAGGGAGACACAGAATCGGAAACAGGCTCCAGGCTCTGAGGCATCAGCCCAGAGCCCGACGCGGGGCTCGAACTCACGGACCGCGAGATCGTAACCTGGCTGAAGTCAGACGCTTAACCGACTGCACCACCCAGGCGCCCCTCAGTGCTCTTTAGTGTTACTACTGTGATGTTTTGGGGCACCACGAACCACACCTAGAGAAGAGAGTAAACCTAATAAATGTTGTGTGTGTTCCAACGACTCCGCCGACTGGCCGTTCCCCCATCTCTCTTCTTTGGGACCCCTCTCCTCCTGGAAACATGACAATACTGGGATTAGGCCAGTTAATAACCCTACAGTGGTCTCCAGGTGTCCAAATGAAAAGAAGAATCACACACCTCTCACTTTAAGTCAAAAGCTAGAAATGTCGCAGCTTTGAGGAAGGCAGGTTGAAAGCCAAGGTAGGCCAAAAGCTAGGCTTCCCGACCAGTTAGCCACACTGTGAATGAAGGAAAAGTTCTGGAAGGAAGTGAGAAGAGCCACTCTAGTGAACACATGAATGATAAAGCAAAACAGCCTGATTGCTGATACGGAGAAAGTTTGAGTGGTCTGGAGAGACGATCAGAGCAGCCACAACGTTCCCTTAAGCCAAAGCCTGGTACAGAGCAACACCCTCTCTCCCATTCTATGAAGGCTGGGAGGTGAGGAAGCTGCAGAAGGAAAGTCTGAAGCAAGCAGAGGTTAGATCATGAGGTTTAAGGAAAGAAGCCATCTCCACAGTATAAAAGTGCACAGTGAAGCAGCCAGCAGGTGCTAGTGTAGAAGCTCCAGCAAGTTCTCCAGAAGATCCAGCTAAGACCATTCATGAAGGTGGCTACACTACACACTAGATTTCCACGTAGATGAAACAGGCTTCGTTTGGAAGAAGATGCCATGTAGGACTTTTATGGCTAGAGAGGAGAAGTCAATGCCTGGCTTCACAGGGCAGGCTGACTCTTGCTAGAGGCTAATGCAGTTGGTGACTTTAAGTGGAAGCCAGTGCTCAGTGACCATTCTGAAAATTCTAGGGCCCTGAAGAACTATGCTAAATCTGGGGGTGCCTGGGTGGCTCAGTCGGTTAAGTGTCGGACTCTTGATTTCAGCTCAGGCCATGAACTTGCGGTTTGTGAGTTCGAGCCCCGCGTCGGGCTCCTCACTGACAGGGTGGAGCCTGCTTGGAATTCTCTCTCTCTCCCTCTCTCTCTGCCCCTCCTCTGCTCACACTCTCTCTCTATCTTGCTCTCAAAATAAATAAATAAACTTAAAAAAAAAAGAATTATGCTAAATCTATTCTGCCTGTGCTCTGTAAATGTAATAACCAAGCATGGATGATAGCACATCTGTTTGCAGTACGGTTTACTAAATTTTTAAGCCCGCCATTGAGACCTACTGCTCAGAAAAAAAGATTCTAGGGTGACTGGGTGGCCCAGTTGGTTGGGAGTTGAGCTCTTGATTTCGGCTTAGGTCATGAACTCCCGGTTCGTGAGATCGAGCCCCATGTGGGGCTCTTAGCTGACAGCATGGAGCCTGCTTGAGATTCTCTCTCCCCCTCTCTCTGCCCCTCCCCCACTGTCACACATGCTCACTCTCTCTTTCTCTCTTTCAATATAAATAAGTAAACCTTAAAAATGATTTTAAAAAAGATTCTTTTCAAAATATTACTGCTAATTGATAACACACCTTGTCACCCAAGAGCTCAGATGGAGATGTGCAATGAGATTAATGTTGGTTTCATGCCTGCTAATACAACCTTCTCCAGCCCATGGATCCAGGAGTAATTTCAACTTTCAGTAATTTCAATCTTATTTAAGACATACATTTCGTAAGGATATCGGTGCCATCGATGGTGATGCCTCTGATGGATCTGGGCAAAGTAAATGGAAAACCTCCTGGAAAGGATTCACTATTCCTAGATGCCATTGTGAACGTTTGTGATTCATGGGAAGAGGTCACGATATCAACATTAACAGGAATTTGGAATAAATTGAGTCCAGTCCTCATGGATGATTTTGAGGGGTTCCAGATTTCGGTGGAGGAAGTAGCTGTGGATGTGGCGGAAACAGCAAGTGAACTAGAATTAGAAGCGGAGCCTGAAGATGGGACTGAATGGCTGCAACCTCATGATCAAACCTGAACGGATGAGGAGCTGCTTGTGATGGATGAGCAAAGACAGTGGTTTCTTGAGATGGAATCTGCTCCTGGTGAAGATGCTGTGCGGACTGTCGAAATGACGACAAAGGATTTAGAATGCTCCAGAAACTTAGTTGATAAAGCAGCAGCAGGGTTTGAGAAGTTAGATTCCAATTTTGACAGAAGTTCTACCGTGGGCAAAATGCTGTCAAATTGCATCACATGCTGTAGAGAAATTGTTTGTGAAAGAAAGAGTCAATCAAGGTGGCAGACTTCACTGCTGTCTTAAGAAATGGCCACAGCCACCCAACCTTTGGCGGCCACCACCTCGATCAGTCAGCAGCCATCCACATCGAGGCAGGACCCTCCGCCGGCAGAAACATGATGATCTGCTAAAAGTTCAGATGATGGTTAGCATTTTTTAGCAACAAAATATTTTTAATTAGGTAGGTGCATTGCTTTTTAAGGCATAATGCTTTTGCACACGTAGTGGACTACAGTATAGTGTCAACATAACTTACACGCACTGGGAAACAAAAAAGTTTATTTGACTTGCTTTACTGCGATCATCGCTTTATGGCTATTACAGTGTTCTGGAACGTAACCCGCAACATCTCCTCGGTATGCCTGCAGCCTCTGCTAGGGTGCCATCGATGTTATTGGGTCCAGTATTGGGTGTGAGCATCATATTTACTGGCCTAAAAGGACTGCTGTGCTGTGGTTGGTACGTATTTGCCTTGAAGGCTGTGCGAGACCTACATTTTCATGTGGGGATTCAGGAGAATTGTTTTATTTTATTTTTTACTATTTTTTTAAATCTTTATTTTTGAGAGAGAGCGCACTAACTGGGGATGGGCAGAGAGAGAGAGAGGGGAGGGGCAGAGAGAGCGGGAGACAGAGGATCCAAGCAGGAGCTGCGCTGACAGCAGAGAGCCTGATGTGGGGCTCGAACTCACGAACCATGAGATCATGACCTGAGCTGAAGTCCGCCGCTAAACCGACTGAGCCACCCAGCCTCCCCAAGGAGAATAATTTTATATGAAAGTGATCTTAGGTACACAGCTGTAAAGAACAGCAGATTGAGAACAAGAAGGTGTGAATATATTTTTCCATATCGTGATTCTCCCTGGCTGCCACCTGTGTGATCAGGTCACACCCACTGCCACCTTCCCCACAGACCCAGCACAGTGCTGGAATATCGCAGATGGATAATAAGTGTTCACCGGGGGACCCAAGCTTGGAGGTGTGGAGATTAAGGGAACCATTAAAAGCCAAGCCTGACAACCCAGAACAGGAGCAACTAATTTGAGGTTCGGCCGAGTGCAAACACTTAGAAAATATGTGCTGGCGCTTAGGGCTCCGTAAAACTCAGCATTTGCATGCCATATAGGCAGTCAAACCCTCTGCCTTCTTCTTGAGGATAATTTACTTCTTGTTTTAAGGTTGTTTGTTCTTTCGAGGCATGTTAACTTCTGGAGTCTGGCCTTCAGGGGATAAAAAACAGATGAACAAACCAACAAAGCAGACATGGAGCCAGGGAGAGCGTCCCTGTTTATTTTATAAAAATTTTTTTTAATGTTTAATTATTTTTGACAGAGAGAGAGAGACAGAGTGTGAGTGGGGGAGGGGCAGAGAGAGGGGAGACACAGAATCGGAAGCAGGCTCCAGGCTCTGAGCTGTCAGCACAGAGCCCGTCGCGGGGCTCGAACTCACAGACCGTGAGATCATGACCTGAGCCGAAGTCGGACGCTCAACCGACTGAGCCACCCAGGCGCCCCGTCCCCGCTTATTTTATATCTTACACAGCCACAGGAGTTCTTCTCAAATAAACCTCTTCCCCTTGGGCTCCGAATGCTAAAATATGCAATAACAGAAGCAGAGTCATTCCACGTACTGCTGTTCTTTCTGAAGATGCCATAAAATTCCGAATTCTTTTCTGTGGGTCTGTCATTGAAGAAAGCCCTTCCCCGGGAGTAAAATCACACCTCTGTGTTTCACATCTGTTCTTCTGGTTACTCCCCACAGTGGTTCCTTTTTCAACAGTTCTTTGATGCCCTAAATATACCGTTAAATATTATGCAAGCATTTTGAACTTTGCTTGGGCCCATAAAAAGGGTCAAGATGATTTTAATAGCTGTAATTATGCATCCCAATGACCAACTTGCCATTAAGGAAGCTCCCAAGCATAGTGCCCACCTTGGGACCATAGGCCCTCCTTGCCCGTGCTCTCCCCGTTCTCCCTCCCCACGAGAGGGCACCAGATGCCTCGTGTGTCCTGAACTGGGCTTTATTTGAGCCCGACTTGCTGCCATCACAACTGGGTTTAAATACGTATGTGTGTTTCCATGGTGGGAATTGCTTCACCGGGATATCTATTTTATTTATTTATTATTATTAGTTTTTAATGTTTATTTTTGAGAGGGAGGGAGACAGAGAGAGAGAGAGAGAGAGAGAGAGAATACAAGTGGGGAGGGGCAGAGAGCCCAGGGTGGGGGGCACAGAATCTGAAGCAGGCTCTAGGCTCTGAGCTGTCAGCACGGAGCCCGACGCGGGGCTCGAACCCACCAACCACGAGATCATGACCGAAGCCGGATGCTTAACTGACTGAGCCGCCCAGGCGCCCCTGGGATTTCTATTTTAAATGCAGAGTGAACACACTGATAGGTACACCTGTCAGAGGAGGGTATCTACTGCAGGTACAAAGGATTTTAAAAATACTTTAGAAAACTGCATGGGTTTAAATCTGTTTAGCTTACTGCTTACAGACAGGGTTCTGGGAGGCAGGGAACACAGACAACTCAGTGACCCCTTGCATCCTTACTCATGACATCCTGGCTCCGACACTGCTCATCATCCTTAGAACACGAGTGACAGCTCACCCAGTGAGAGGTAATGGGAAGTAGCTGGCACCCCTGGCTCATTTGCCAGGAAGGGATGACCCACCAAGCAGTCGAGCTCCAGGGTCCCCTCTTCCCATCCCCCACACGTCTCCTGTCCACTGCAGCCCCTTCTTAATAGCCCAGGGCGCTTGGCCCACTTTGCTGTTTTGGCAGAGATGGAAAGAAAGCTTTCCCTTTCCTGTTTGATCTCATCACGCCACAGCTCATCGGATTTGTTCTGAGGAAAATTAAAGGGAAGCAAATGGAAACGTCCCCGGAATAAACACCTGTCAAAGTGAATTGCAAAATGTAAAAACTGATATGCTCCCAAAACCTGTAGTACATTTAATAGAAACGTATGGTTAGGAAACATATTCATCTACTACTAAGCCTAGTTTCAGGGTTTTATTTTTGTATGTTCTGTTCTGTTTTATTTTTAATAATGCAGTTTCCTAGGCACACAAGTTTGTATTATTTCCTTCACTCTGTCTGAGAAATCCTCAACCTGGGGCTTCAGGATGGTACTTTGCTTCGCTTATTTAAAGCCTCTGGGCTTGGGGCGCCTCAGTGGCTCAGTCGGGCGTCCGGCTTCGGCACAGGTCATGATCTCGTGGTTCCTGAGTTCGAGTCCAGCATCAGGGCTCTGCTGTCAGCA
Organism: Leopardus geoffroyi; assembly: GCF_018350155.1. NCBI lineage: Eukaryota > Metazoa > Chordata > Mammalia > Carnivora > Felidae > Leopardus > Leopardus geoffroyi. The sequence goes on from NC_059328.1 coordinate 99,210,690, forward strand.
TGGAGCCCGCTTTGGACCCTCTGTCTCCCTCTCTCTGCCCCTTCCCTGCTTGTGCACGCTCTCACTCAAAAATAAATAAACACTAAAACTCCTGGGTTCCTCGGTTCCCAGACCTTGAGAGGTTGGCTCAGTGCCTGCCACCCAGGAGGCTCTCCCTATGTATTGCAGTAACGGCATGCAGAAATAAACTAGTGGCTTTTGGGGCGCCTGGGTGGCGCAGTCGGTTAAGCGTCCGACTTCAGCCAGGTCACGATCTCGCGGTCCGTGAGTTCGAGCCCCGCGTCGGGCTCTGGGCTGATGGCTCAGAGCCTGGAGCCTGTTTCCGATTCTGTGTCTCCCTCTCTCTGACCCTCCCCCGTTCATGCTCTGTCTCTCTCTGTCCCAAAAATAAATAAACGTTGAAAAAAAAATTAAAAAAAAAAAAAGAAATAAACTAGTGGCTTTTTAAAGCGTCCTTCCTCTGCTGTCCCCTGGTCTTCCCTTTCCTGTCTGGGTGTCTACAGCACATACACCTGCTGAATGTCAGGCGGGGTCAAGAACCTGGTCAGGGGGGTGCAGTGCCAGTCATTTCTGGCCTATACAGGTCACCACCACCGACTCCAGTCGCTTCTCAGTGCATGTTCTCAACACCGTCCTCTCTTGGCTTTCCCCCCGGGCGTTCTTCTCTAGAGTCATCTTGACCCAGCAGTCACCTACGGCAAGGGTTCCGGTAACTGCTGCATTAAAGTAAGAATCGTCCTTGTCTTCTATTAAATGCAGATATGCTTGATGACAGGTCAGCGTGTTTGCTCTTTCAGCAGCTGACCACTCATTTGCTTTAGAGAGCATCCAAGCGCAGCACAGATCATTTCCAAGGCCCCTTACGTTTGTATTTTTTCCTAGTAAAAATTTCGATCGGGATTAGGAAGGTCAGTGGGAATGTCAAGCTCGCTGCTTACGACACGTGGCATTACACTGAACCAGTGATCGAATCTTCCCCGGCAGATTCTTAATGTACTTGTTCTGTTGTCCTTCTTGTCTTTTACCCCCAACCGCAGGTTTGTGTGCAGCTTGGTGTATTATGGCCTCACTCTGAGTGCAGGTGATCTCGGCGGAAATATTTATGCCAACCTGGCCCTGTCTGGCCTCATAGAGATTCCTTCTTACCCTATCTGCATCTACTTGATTAACCAAAAATGGTGAGTATAGACGAGTATGAAGTGTACTACGTAGAATACATACATACACATGCTCTTATATCCATAAATAAAGATTTTTGTCTTTGTCCACAGCTAGTATCTGTTAAGCACTCGATGGTGATTTATTCTCAGACCAAATGCAGTTAGAATTCATTTTTTAGGGTGGCATTTCTTGGGTTTCATGTTTGTGAGTTTTTACGTAGGTTTTCAATCCAAAGGCACTACCACCAGAAGGTTTTTGAGTAGCCTGTGTGTCATGTGTGAGCCCCAACAGATAGGAGTATTGGCTCTGTGTAGATAGAACTCCATGGACCCAGCCCCTGTCACATGCACATTCCTTCACAAGGCATAGAACTGGAGGGCCTGGAAAGACTTTTCTTCCCTCTTAAGACCCACTCGACTTTGTTGAGGGGAGGAATACACCCTGCTTTTGCTTCTCATTGTCAGTGGGCAGTTTTACAAGGCCCTTTCAAAACTCTTTGACAAAGTACCTTTTCCTCAGTTTCCTGGGGTCACTTCTGTTCCTGAGCGCCTGACCAGTACAACCGAAAACCCCATTCTGTACGAACCAGGAATCTGCTGGATCGTGCCTTGTCCCACTACCCAGAAACCATCACTCAAAGCAAAACAGCATTCCTTGGTGATGTTGTCGTGAATGGCATGCTTAGTGCCTTCCAAAGGGCAAGTTTGGATTCTGTTCAGTGGAACCCTTTCTCTGGGGGCGGTCCCAGTTGTCTCTGCCGACCTCTCTGTTAGTGACCAAGCTTGCGGTCAATGCTGGTCCAAGAGCCGAGTCAGGCTGCAAATTCAGAAATCCGTCCCCAACACCTCCGGTGTGCCAGATGCCCCTCCTCTATGCTGTCACAGCTGCCCATGCGCACCTCCGAGGACGACTGAAGGTTTAGAAGGGTGCCATCCACGGGAGTTCCCTGTGTGGCTTTGCCTCCCCACTGCCTGCCTAGCGTGGTACCTGTCCGCTGAAGGGCGTTCAGTACTGGTGTTACATGAAGCACAGTGTGACCTGGGGACCCACATCCTGTCCTGTCTCCGAGCCGCTGCCACTGAATTCAAATCTGGTCCTAGCCACGTGTTAGTTTTACGGCCTTAACAAGCTCAGTAAGCTGTACTTACCTTCAAACTAGGGATTATAAAATTCCCTGGCAAAATTGTCAGAAAAGTTACAGGTGCTACCAAAGGTCCTGCAGGGGACCTAGCGGGTCATAGGCTCCTCGTGAAGGGAGGCTTGTCACTGCCAGTGTCTTTCGCCCAAGCCTCAAGCTCTTCCTTGAAAATGATTTCCCTTCATAAGGCGTGCCATAAATTTCACTTGATTCTGACGTACTAACAAGAAATTATTTTCAGTTTGCATTTTTAAGAGAGAGGGGCTTGTTTTACAGTGTTGAAAATTTGAAGTGCTTGGGGCGCCTGGGTGGCTCAGTCGGTTAAGCTTCCGACTTCGGTCATGATCTCCCAGTTCATGAGTTCAAGCCCCGCATCCGGCTCTGTGCTGACAGCTCAGAGCCTGGAGCCTGCTTCGGATTCTGTGTCTCCCTCTCTCTCTGCCCTTCCCCTGCTCATGCTCTGTCTCTCTGTCTCTCAAAAATGGATCAACGTTAAAAAAAATTTTTTTTTTAATAAATAAAATAAAATCTGAAGTGCTCAAGATTTCAGTACCGGGGAAAGGAAGTGAGTTAGGAGACTCCATTCGCCGTGTTTTATTTATTTTCATTCTCTGGAAGATGGAAGGCACAGCACATGCCTTATAGGTTTATTTTGAGGACTAAGTAAAATGCTCGACAGAAAGCATTCAGAACCACCCGGAACAGAGCGAACCCTCAGGAACAGAGCGATTCTCTGTTCTTCTCCTGCACACGTCGTTTGATGCTGCCATCCAGCTAGTTCTTTGCGTTGTGATGGTCACATATTCTATGTCCTGGTCAGTCCCATTTGCCACCCATTCCTTAATCAAAGACGAACGTATATAATGCCACTGGGGACGTTTCAGGAAGGAGGTTCAGGAGAAGCCGCAGATGCGTTTACAAGATCCCCAAGAGAAATGTGTCATTTCTTTCCATTGTTTAGGTGTGGCCGGAAGCGGACCTTAGCAGCATTTCTGTGCCTAGGAGGACTGGCTTGTCTTATTGTGATGTTCCTTCCAGAAAAGAAAGGTAAGCCTTTCAGATTTCTACATAAGGGTTCTGAACGGCGCTTTTATTACAATGAATCCCAATATCGTGGAGAGATTACCATATGCCATGCTTCATTTCTATGATTGCATATTATTTAGCGATTGTGTGGAGCATAATGGGCCAGAATCTTGCCCGTTGCCTAAACTGTTCTCTGGGTGAATAATGTGCTTAGAGGTGCGCTATTAATTCTTGCGGGTGATTAAGCCACCATCTGGGGCGTCTGGGCTGCAACGCTGGTATTAGAGTTGCTTATTTGCTGATGGGGAGGACCATGTAGTTCTGCAGAGAGAAACTCCATCCAGGGTTACAGATTGCACTCCCCGTTCCAGCCAATCACAGATCAGAGGTCAGAGACGCTGGTTCTAACGGCACCCTCAGCACCTCCATCCGTACTCCCAGGGCACCCTGATAACAGCAGCAACAATATGAGTAGTGTTCACAGTTGGTGATGCCTGACATCTTCTCATTCTTATATAAAGTGTGAACAAAACAGCTTTAGGAAGCTTTGGCATTTTTATATATTTGTGGCTGTGCAAACATAGCTGCAAGAAAAGGGTCCCTTTGGTATCCTGATTTCTTTCCCTTTATACAAAGTGTATAAGAGTGATGGTTCTCAACCTTTTTTTTTTTTTTTTCTTGCACTAACACATGTGAGGCCTACTAGCTAAACCGTCAAAAAACTGATTTGGGTAGTGATTTTCTTTTCTTTTTTTAAAAAAAACATTTTTTTAACATTTTATTTATTTTTGAGAGACAGAGCGCAAGCTGGGGAGGGGCAGAGAGAGGGAGACACAGAGAGGGAGACACAGAATCCGAAGCAGGCTCCAGGCTCCAAGCTGTCAGCCCAGAGCCCGACGCGGGGCTCGAACTCACGGACCGCGAGATCGTGACCTGTGCCGAAGTCGGACGCTTAACCGACTGAGCCACCCAGGCGCCCCTGGGCAGTCATTTTCAACAATGAGGAGCGGGCTGTAACAAACCCGGTGCTGCTAGGGGCATACGGTACAGCAAAAGCCCTGTTTGGGGGGCTTTTAGATCTTAATGGGGCCCCATCCTGGAGCTTTTACTTCAGGTGGGAATCATTGTGAGGCGGTTTCACAGCTACTGGAGTTTGACAGCTACTAGAAAGGCAGCTGGAGAATGTCTTTCCTGACAGCAAATCACGTATGAAACGCACCTTTGGCCATTGCTTCTCCTCGAGGTTCAGTTGCACCAGTGCCCCACTGCAGACCCCAAAGCCTCGTGTTCTAGTTCTGGAACCCTCCAGGACACCTGCTATGCTACCAGTTGCCACCTCAAGTTCTGTGCCTCGAATCCAGAGGGCAGTTTGTTCATGACTGTGGATTTGACCCAGTTATTTGACCCAGCCTTAGAGTGATTTTCATGGAATCGCAGAAACTAGAGAAGTGAGTAAGTTTGCTTGTTTTTTATTGTCTAAGGAAACTGTTACCTTTGCTAGTGCCGGGAAAGGGAGACCGTCCTCAGCTGCTGCCCTGCCGTGGGCTCGTAGAATTAAGTGCCCGGTTCTGTTGGTCTGGGACAGACAGTAGTGGTTTCAAACCATCATATTGTGGCTTTAGATTCAGCTTTTGTTTTTCATAGACACCTTGGAAATTCAGTTGCTTTCTATCATTAAAAGTCCATTGTTCTATCTGTCACCTTGGAGAGAAAAATGTTTCCTTGTTGCTCTAAGCACACCTGTCACCTCTCACACTTCTGCCAGCCAGGCCAGTTTATGTCCTTCCCCCTCTCACCTATCTGTGCACTCCAAGGAACCCCCCCCTCCCGACACTCTGCACGGGGCCCTTTCTACAGAAACCCAAGTGAAAGCAGGTGTGTGGTCTCCATCCAGACCCACCCCACTCTTGAGAGAAAAAGCTCAGTGGGGCGGGCGCCTGGGTGGCTCAGTCGGTTAAGCGTCCAACTTCGGCTCAGGTCGTGATCTCACAGTTAGTGGGTTCGAGCGCTGCGTCGAGCTCTGTGCTGCTGACAGCTCAGAGTCTGGAGCCTGCTTCCGATTCTGTGTCTCCCTCTCTCTCTGCCCCTTCCCCACTCATGCTGTCTCTCTCTCTCTCTCTGTCTCTCTCTCTCTCAAAAATAAACAAACATTAAACAAATTTAAAAAAAAAAAGAGAGAGAGGAAAAGCTCAAGCCCTTTGTTGATTGTGCCCCTTGGTGGACTGTGAATAAGAAACAGCATAGCAGGGAATCTTTCAGACCCCAGGAAAGCGCCTCACCAACATGGTACCTCTGTTATCCTTAGAAAAGTGGACGTCTACTCTATTTTTGAAGATTTCCAGGGGGAAAAAAATCTCACACTGTCCCTTAGAAAATTGTTTCTATTTTTAATAGCCATTAGAGTGGGCCTCTTCTGTCACAACTGAGTCCATTTCTTTTCATTTTATTCATCATTAGGGCGAGAGGACAGGTGGCCACCCCCTTCTTTTGCATAATCCTTCCTGTGTTTGCCAGGAGTCATCTTAACTATTCCTGAACCTTCTCTTCTTTGAGCTGAAAACATTTGTTCTCTAAACATTCTTTGAACCTTTCCTGTTTACTTCTTAAAATATTTCGATGGCCCTCTTGTAAATCTCAGTGTTTTCAAAGTGCTCAGCCTTAAGCTGCCTGTTCCAGAAGTTCTGATAAATATGTATTAAGAAAGGCACCTAGGGGCGCCTGGGTGGCGCAGTCGGTTAAGCGTCCGACTTCAGCCAGGTCACGATCTCGCGGTCCGGGAGTTCGAGCCCCGCGTCGGGCTCTGGGCTGATGGCTCAGAGCCTGGAGCCTGCTTCCGATTCTGTGTCTCCCTCTCTCTCTGCCCCTCCCCCGTTCATGCTCTGTCTCTCTCTGTCCCAAAAATAAATAAACGTTGAAAAAAAAAAATTTAAAAAAAAAAAAAAAGAAAGGCACCTAGTAGTTTGAAAAATTTTATTAGCATCTTGTCAGAACTTTTTGTACCCATTTTCCCCTCAATTTTTCCCGCCAAACATATATTCCCTCTCTTCTTCCAGCCAATTTAAGTGTCCCAGTACCTGCCAACTGTTTTTTAGTACCTGAGTATGATTGTGGTTCTCTGTGTCTGAGGCACAGACAGACAGACGGACAGGCACACCCCTAGAAGAAACAGCCAGTAAGCTAGAAAACAGATTGTTTGGCATCCCTCGGCCTGTGGTTTATAATTATTAGGCAAAGTGTCCTGCCCAGTGCATATTTGCACGTTGGGTGGCCTCCAAGTAAATGTTCTCCCTGGGGGTAGTGTTACCAGGTGGCTACTGATGCATTTTACCTGACTTCTATCTTTGCTTAAAGGATCCTAATTAAACCTACAATACTATCATTTATTAAGGGTTAACTGTATACTGGGTTGTCTTCATCTAGAGAAGATATTAGGTGTTACCCCCATTTTATAAGGAAGCTAAAGTTCAGGTAGGTCAAGCAACTTACCTAGGTTTGCACAGCAGGTAAGCAGCACACCTAGGATTCAGATTTCAGATCTTTCTGGTTCTAAAATCAGTGCCTTTGGGGGAATGCTGATTTGCCATCTTGGAGTTTTACAGCCAGCGTATTCATTGCGCATGGTGAGACTTTTGTCTTAGAGAATTAACGCTGCCTAATTAGAGTCAGTTCTTAACTCTTCAGCAGACAGGTCTGATGGGAATTGGCCAGGGTTCAAGAACCTGCATTGTCAGACTGACTGACACTGGGCTCTTGTTGGCAAGGAGGTTGGTTCCTGGCAGTTACGGTCCTGCCAGAGTCTGAATACTAGGAAGTCACAGCACACGACCAGATAAACAAGTTTCATAGTTGAAACATTTCAAGGTGCTCCACTCTGAGCACCTCTCTATCTCATTTCTTTTATCTATCTTGATCTGCCCATTCTATTCACTTGACTTCTCTTGTGCTGGCCACGTACAGGACACAATTCATAAACAAGACCTAGTCCCTAGGCCCTAAGAGCTTACAGTCTGGTGAGAAAGATGAGTGATTAGAGAGAAGCAACAACAGTAAAGTCAGAAGGTGCCATATGAGAATCGACACGGCAAAACACTATGGGGACTTCAACTTAGGACCATGATAGGAATGGAGACCAGCTATCCTCCTGTGTTAAATAGCCATAAAACCAGACAAATATAAAAAACTCTGATTTTCAGACACTGGACAGCAGGCTGTCCATGAAAGACAGTGATCCCCGAGGGGAAGGAAACAAAGTGCTCCCCAAGACTGACCTAACCCAGGGTGTCCAAGTCATGGTGCAGGGACAGGGAGCCCAGCACTGAACTGAGAAGACAGTATTAAAACCTGGGGAGGCCACAATTTCTAGAATTCGCTAGAAAAATGACTGAAGAGGAGTAAGATACACAGAGGATGAACTCCAGAGATCTGCAGAAGGGGCCTCTGAGTCTTAGGCTGCTTCCTGATTTGTGCAGGAGTTTGAGGAAACCACTGAGGCCAGAGAGAGGACCACGAGGAAGCAGCATTTGGAATAATTCTTGGAATCCAAGGCCATGCCTAGTTTGTGTTCTTCTCAGCCAGATGTGCAGCATTGAGTAGAGACCTCCTGGGTCAAAGTAGCCCTATGCTAAAGGCCTTCTCTGCATGTCCTCAAAGTGCTTTAAAAATCTTAGAAGGATCAAATGATTCAAAGTAACAGCATCCCCCCCCCACAAAAAAAGCCTCCCCCCAAAAACAAAGAAGAAAAACAAAGTAACAGCATCCCAGAACAAAGAGCAGTCAAGGAAGACAGTAAAATCCAGCACCGTAATATCCACAGTGTATGGCATCCAGCCAAAACTACCAGGCAGGATAATACCACCTATAACCAGGAAACATATCAATAGAAACAAAACCAGAAATGACCCAGATGATAGAATGAGGAGACAAGAACTTGAAAACAGCTATTATCAAGATGTTCCACATATTTAAGAAGATAGAGGAAAGCATGATCATCATGAACAGAGAAATAGAGGATAAAAAAAAAAAAAGACATCGTGTGGCATCTAGAAATGAAGCATATGTTATATGAAAAACAAATCCAGTGAATGAGATTAACCACAGAAGATCAGTGAAAAAGACATATCTAAAGAAACCATGCAGAATGAAGCAAAAAAAAAAAAAAAAAATAATAATAATTGAATGAAGAGTTAACAAGGTATCAATGAGTTATAGGGCAACACAAAGCCTAACGTGTATTTGTAATTGGAGTCGAAGAAGGAGGAAGTAAAGAAAACATTATTTGCAGAAATGGCAGTCAGAGACTTTCCTCATTTGATGAAAGCTATAAACACGTAACGAGAAAGCGTGTTCATCAAGAAGATGTAATAGTCCTGATTGTGTATGTATCTAATAACAGATTCAGAATACAGGAAGCGAAATTGGATAGAACTGAAAGAATAAATAGACAAATCCAAAATCATAGTTGGATATTTCACCACCCCTCTCTCAACCACTGATAGAAAAATCAGACAGAAAATGCCGAAGGATATGGAGACTTGAACATGACCTAACTGCCATTTGTCGAACAGTGTACCCAAATACAGCAGAACATGCATTCCATCTGAAAAGCGCATGGAACGTTTACCAAGAAGGGTCACATTTGGGCCATAAAACAAGTTTCAAAAATTGAAAAGGATTGAAATCTTCCCAAAATAGTTATTTTTAAAAAAATTTTGAGAGAGGAAACACAAGTTGGGGAGGGGCAGAGAGAGGGGGGAGAGAGAGAGAGAGAGAGAGAGAGAGAGAGAAAGAATCCCAAGCAGGCTCTGTGCTGTCAGCACAAAGCATGATGTGGGGCTCGAACTCATGAACCGTGAGATCATGACCTGAGCTGAAATCAACAGTCAGACACTTAGTTGACTGAGCCACCCTGGTGCTCCCCCAAAATAGTTATTTGATGAGAATGGAATTAAGCTAGAAATCAGTAACCAGAAGATATCAGGGAAATCCTCAGATATTTGGATTTTAAAAGACATTCTTGTAAAAACGGGTCAAAGAAGAAAGGAAATTGCAAAGGAAATTAGAAAATATTTTTAATTAAAAATTATAATGTATCAAAGTTTGTGGGATGCAGTAAAGCAGGGCTTAGAGAAAAATTTAGTTGAAAAGTTTTCAAATTAATGACCTAAGGTTCTTTCTTAAGCAAATAATAAAAAAAAAGTAATGACAGGAGCACCTGGGTGGCTCAGTCGGTTGAGTGTCCGAATTCAGCTCAGGTCATGATCTCATGGTCCCTGCTGACAGCTCAGAGCCTGGAGCCTGCTTCCGGATTCTGTGTCTCCCTCTCTCTCTGCCCCTCCCCCGCTTGCACTCTCTCTCTCAAAAATAAACATTAAAAAAAATTTTTTTTTTAATTTTTTTTTCAACGTTTATTTATTTTTGGGACAGAGAGAGACAGAGCATGAATGGGGGAGGTGCAGAGAGAGAGGGAGACACAGAATCGGAAACAGGCTCCAGGCTCCGAGCCATCAGCCCAGAGCCCGATGCGGGGCTCGAACTCACAGACCGCGAGATCGTGATCTGGCTGAAGTCGGACGCTTAACCGACTGCGCCACCCAGGCGCCCCTAAAAAAATTTTTTTAATGACAAATTAAGCACAATGCAAAGAGAAGAAAGGAACTAATAAGAACAAATATCAATGAAATAAAAACTGGAAAATACTAGAGAAAAATCAATGAAACCAAAAGTTGGTTGTTGAGATATATAAAGTCAGTAAACCTCCAGCCAAAGAGAGAAGACACACATCAGCAATATCAAGAATGAAAGAGGGGAACCTGTAAAACCTGTTGGCATCTATAAGGAATATTGTACACATTTTTATGCCAGTAAATCCAGCTTAGGCAAAATGGATCCATTCTTTCAAAGATACAAACTACCAAATCCTACTCAAAAAAGCAGATAACCTGAATAGACCTCTATCTGTTAAAGAAATTTAATTTGTAGGTAAAAACATTCCTGTAAGAGAATTCCAGGCAGAATTCCAGGAAGAAATAATACTAATCCTGTATATTCTTCCAGAAAATACAGAAGGGAGGAATACTCCCCCAACCTCATTTTTGAGGCCAGCAGTTATCCTGATACAAAACCAAAGACCTTGCAAGAAAACTGCAGGTCAGTATCGATGACAAAAATCCTCAACTAAATATTAGCAAATTGAATCCAGCAATGCTCAAAAAGGGTAATACATCGTGACCAAGCAGGGTTTATGCTCTCAGTGCAGGGTTATTTTGACATTCAAAATCTAATCAGTGTTATTCACCATCTTCAAAAGCTGAAAGAAAAAAAATCATATGATCATTTCAATACAAGTAGAAAAAGCACTTGTCAGAATTCAATATCCATTCACTACAAAAACCATCAACCAACTGGAAGTAGTTGATCAAGGTCATTGGGGGAAACCTACAGCCAACATCGCATTTAATGGTGAAAAGCTAAGTACTTGTTCCCTAAGATCAGGACAAAGGCAAGGATGTCCATTCTTATCACTTCTATGGAACATTGTACTGAAATTACTAATGAATACGATAAGCCAATAAAGAGAAATTAAAGGGATCCAAATTAGAAAGGAAGAAGTGAAACTGTCTTTATTCACAAGGGTACATGGTCGTCTCCATAGAAAATCCTAGGAAATATTAAAGTCTACTAAAATTAATAAATGAGTTTCAGAGTCATGTGACACCCTTTTATTTCTATATATTAGCAACAAACAATTTAAAATGACAGTGGGGTGCCTGGCTGGCTCAGTTTGTAGAGCATGCGACTCTTGATCTCAGGGTCGTGAGTTTGAGTCCCACTTTGGGTATAGAGATTACTTAATTCAATAAACAAACTTAGAAAAAATAAAATAGAAAGAAAACAATACCATTTATAATAAATTAAAAATATGATGTATTTAGGGATAAGTTTTACAAAATATGTTTCAGACCTGTAGAAAACTATAAAATATAAAATGTTGATGAGAGAAATCAAAGCAGAGACTACATGAATGAATTGGTGGTAATAATAATAATAAAAATAAATGAAGAGATTACCATACTACTAAAGGTCCGAAGATGTTGTTTAAGGTGTCAGTTCTTCCCAAATCACACTGTCTTCAGCACGGTCAATCCCAATAAAGTTTCCAGCAGACTTCTTTTCGTGGACAGATGTCGACAAATTAATACCAAAGTTTTTATAGAGATGTAAAGGATCTCGAATATCCAAAATAAGTTTTATCAAGAAAAATAAAGTTGGAAGACTTACCCTACCTGATTTTAAAACTTCCTACAAAGTTACATGAATCAGGACAGTATGATATTGGCAGATAGGAATGGATATATAGATAATAGAACAGAATTTAGTATGAAATAAACCCATGCATATGGTCAGGTGACTTTTATTTTGTTTTTTGAGGGGCCTGAGGTTTTGATCACCCTTTAAAAATGTTTTATCCAATTATAACGTTACAAAGAGAAAAATGCATCTGGTTAATTGATTTTTGGCAACGATGACAAGTTAGTTCAGTGAGGAAAAGATAATCTTTTTACCACTTGGTGCTGGAATAATTGGATATCCATGTGCAAAAAATTTGACTTCAACTTGCATGTCTCATCATATGCAGTAATTAACTCAAAATGGACGAGAGACTTAAATGCAAAGGCTAAAACCATACAACTACTATAAGAGAACGTAGAGGCTGACCGTATCAAACACTGACCACGATACGGGAGAACCAGAACTCTTATATACTGCTGATAGAAATGTACAATGGTAGCGACACTTTGAAAAACATTAGCAGCTTATTTCAAAGGGAAATATACACTTGCTATATGACTCACCTTTTCTGAAGGGAAGCAGAAACACAGATTTGCACAAAGACTTTGATGCAAATGTTCGTAGTAGGTTTATTAATAATAGCCCCCAAACTGGAAGGAGCCCAATACCCACCAGCTGAAGAAGGGATAGACAAATTGCGGTATATTCATACAGTGAAATATTACTCAAAACGTTAAAAGGATTGAACTGTGACCTACTGATACATACAACAACGTGGATGAATGTCAAAAGCATTAGTGGTAACTAAAAGAAGCCAGACACAAAAGTCCTCAAACTGACTCATTTCATTCATGTGAAATTTTAGAAATTTCTAACTTAGAAATTTAGAAAAAACTGTAGTGACAGATCTTTATGCACATACGGTATTTTTCTTTAAAAAAGGGGAAGCAAATGAATTGTGGGTTTTTGCCCGCAATTATGTATCATAGTAGAGGGTATACCACTGTCTTAAAGAATTTTAACATATATGCGAACCATCCCAAATTTGCCGTATTCAGCCAGTGAATGAAGTGGACGATTAAGCTTAATTTTTACTATTTCGGGTCAGTGAAATATGAGTAAAACATTCTTTTTGTTCTGATGACCTCATATGGACTCTAAGAAAACTTCCAGACAGCTAGTCTCAAAAATGATGGTCGTATAACTGCATCATTGGAAAAAACTTACAACGTCTTGAATTCAGTGCTTTGAAGGATACACGTGTTTTAAGAATTACCTTTTTTTCCCCCAAAGATAATTGAGTTTAATTTTCCTTTTTAAATCACTCTTTTTTCAAAGCAGTTACTTTGGATATTCACTGGTAATAGGCAGTAATATTTGATTTTATTTGCAGATCAAGGTCAAGAATCAAAGGATTTAGCCCAGTGGCTAAAAAGAACTACTAAATATTGATTCAGGATGACCAAGAGTCTAGAAGCTCCCCAAAAAGGAGCCTCAAAAAGGATAAGAGGGGTGCCTGCGTGGCTCAGTCAGTTAAGCATCTGACTCTTGATTTCGACTCAGGTCATGATCTCACAATTTGTGAGTTTGAGCCCCATGCCGGGCTCTGCGCTGACAGCCTGGAGCCTGCTTGGGATTCTCTCTCCCTCTCTCTCTCTGCTCCTCCCTCTCTCTCTCTGCTCCTCCCTCTCTCTCTCTCTCTTAAAACAAAAAAATATACTTTAAAAAAAAGATAAGAAATAATTTTCTTTTTTTAAATTTAAATTCAAGTTAGTTAACATACAGTATAGTCTTAGCATCAGGAAGAGAACTCAGTGATTCATCTCTTACGTAGGACACCCGGTGCTCATCCCCAAAAGTGCCCTCTTTAATGCCCGTCACCCATTGAACCCATCCCCCACCCACCTCCCCTCCAGCAGCCCTCAGTTTGTTCTCTGTATTTAAGGGTCCCTCTCTCTCTTTTTTTTTAATATGAAATTTATTGTCAAATTGGTTTCCATACAACACCCAGTGCTCATCCCAACAGGTGTCCTCTTCAATGCCCATCACCCACTTTCCCCTCCCTCTCACCCCCCATCAACCCTCAGTTTATTTTTAGTTTTTAAGAGTCTCTTATGGTTTGCCTCCCTCCCTTTCTAACTTTTTTTTTCCCCTTCCCCTCCCCCATGGTCTTCTGTTAAGTTTCTCAGGATCCACATAAGAGTGAAAACATATGGTATCTGTCTTTCTCTGTATGACTTATCTCACTTAGCATCACACTCTCCAGTTCCATCCACATTGCTACAAAAGGCCATATTTCATTCTTTCTCATTGCCAAGTAGTATTCCATTGTATATATAAACCACATCTTCTTTATCCATTCATCAGTTGATGGACATTTAAGCTCTTTCCATAACTTGGCTATTGTTGAAAGTGCTGTATAAACATTGGGGTACAATTGCCCCTGTGCATCAGCACTCTTGTATCCCTTGGGTAAATTTGTATTTAAGGGTCTCTTAAGGTTTGCCTCCTTCTCTGTTTTTATCTTATTTTTCCTTCCCTTCCCCTATGTTCTTCTGTTGAGTTTCTCAAATTCCACATATGAGTGAAATCATGTGATATGTCTTTATCTGACTTATTTTCCTTAGCATAATACACTCTAGTTCTATCCACATTGTTGTAAATGGCAAGATTCCATTCTTTTTCATCGCTAAGTAGTATTCCATTGTATATATAAACCACATCTTCTCTATCCATTCTTCAGTCAGTGGACATTTGGGCTCTTTCCATAATTTGACTATTGTTGATAGCACTGCTATAAACGTTGGGGTGCATGCGCCCCTTTGAATCAGCATTTTTGTATTCTTTGGATAAATACCTAGTAGTGCAATCGTTGGATCATAGGGTAGTTCTATTTTTAATTTTTTGAGGACCCTCCATACTGTTTTCCAGAGTGGCTGCACAAGTTTGCATTCCCACCAACAGTGCAAAAGAGATCCTCTTTCTCCGCATCCTCACCAACATCTGTTGTTGCCTGAGTTGTTCATGTTAGCCATTCTGACAGGTGTGAGGTGGTATCTCATTGTGGTTTTGATTTGTATTTCCCTGATGGTGAGTGACGTTGAGCATCTCTTCATGTCTGTTAGCCATCTGGATGTCTTCTTGGGAGAAGTGTCTGTTCAGGTCTTCTGTCCATTTCTTCACTGGATTATTTGGTTTTTGGGTGTTGAGTTTCGTAAGTTCTTTATAGATTTCAGATACCAACCCTTCATTAGGTAAGGAATTTTCTAATAAACAGAGCTGTCTGAAATTGAGATGGGCCTCCTTGGGTGAAAGTGAATTCTCCCCAGATTCAAGTGGTGACTGCAGACTCCATTGGCAGGGATGTACAAGAGAAGTTTCAAGCATCTGATGAGGTGTTGGGCTTCTGTGAGCACTCTGTGGGTGTGTGGCTGGAGCCAGGCTCCACAAATGGGTTACAGCTGGAAGTGTCCTGAACTTCATGCAAAAGACTTCTTCCAGCTTTGGATCCTGCGGGTGTGTAGATAAAAGTCTTCCATGGTGTGCCATTAGAATTCAATTTCCAGGGGCGCCTGGGTGGCTCAGTCGGTTAAGTGTCCGACTTCAGCTCAGGTCACGATCTCGTGGTCTGTGAGTTCAAGCCCTGCGTCGGGCTCTGGGCTAATGGCTCGGAGCCTGGAGCCTGCTTCCGATTCTGTGTCTCCCTCTCTCTCTGCCCCCCACCCCCTTGTTCATGCTCTGTCTCTCTCTGTCTCAAAAATAAATAAACATTAAAAAAATTAATAAAAAAAAAAGAATTCAATTTTCAGGATGGTAATCCCCTAACCTGTTGTTAAAGATGTTAGAGTGTCACTATACAGTTCCGAAAGACGCCATCCTGTATGGATTGAAAACAGTCCCAGAGATCATTTGCAGTAAAGCAAATGTTCACATTTCTGTTGGCTTCAAGGCCACTGAATACCTTTTCTTGACATGCTAAGTTTTCTGGAAAATAATTGAAGAATTGCCCTTATTATTGGTTTAATCGATGAGATTGTTGATCTCAAGTGCAGACGTATTTTTCGGGGAAAGTGCTGAACGGCATAGTTCTTTTTCCAGAAGCACCTCATGGCCTAAAATAATATATTCAGTCCTTAAGAGTGCTAGCGTGTTCTTCCAAATAGCCTGGCAGAAGAGGAGAAAGCCCCAGATGGTCGGGTTTGGCAATGCCTGGGCCACTGTGTTCAGGATGCCGTCTTTAAAGTAGATGAGGATTTATTTCATAGTCAAGCAAGGAAGGCGAAGCATACTTTAGGATGGCATGTTTAAATAACCCCCTCCTTAGAAGTTGAAAGAACCTCAACACAGATTCTTCTCACTAAATTAATTCCTATTGTAGTCCTTCTACTTCGTTGTTCCACAGATACGCAGTGGGCACTGCTGAGTATTGTACTGTGGAAGACAGTATTGCCGTGAGGGGCACAGATACAACCAGATACCAGCCTTAGCCTGAAGTAACTCGAAATATTTGGGGCAGGCAAGATGGAAAAATAAGCAACTGCAGAAGCATGTCTGAAGCATGCCATTTAATGGATCAGGACATAGGGACAGCGGAGGTCAAAGGGAGGAAAGGATATTGCTTTTGAGTTATTTAAGGGTGGAGTGGTTTCTATGAGTCCTGCAGGCTGTCCCAAGGAAGGGGACAGGTGTGTTCCATTTGGCAGAAATGTCAGGGGCAATGAGAAGCAATTACTTTGGTGATTAGGACTTCACCGTTGACCTTCAAGAGCAGGACTTTCAGCAGAGGATGTTATTAGAAGTCAGAGCGCAGTGAGCTACAGGGCAGATGCATACGCGGCAACAGTGAGTTGCTCGCTCATTGAAGATGTTTGCTAGGGAAGGGGGAAAGGACAGCAGAGTCAATGAGATTTTTTTTTTCTTAGAAGGAGAAATTGTTATTTTGAAAGCAGAACTAGTGGGTTATGGAGAGGTTAAATATGTTTGAAAGGGAATAATTACATTGCAAGATCCCAAGGAGAATAATGTTAATAAAGGAAAGGAGCATGAGATAATTGATAGTATCTAAAAAAAATTTTTTTAGAGTGTATTTTTTTGAAAGAGAGAGACAGCACAAGCGGGGGAGGGACAGAAAGCAAGGGAGACACAGAATCTAAAGCAGGCTCCAGGCTGACAGCACAGAGCCTGACACGGGGCTTGAACTCACAAACTGTGAGATCATGACCTGAGCCGAAGTTGGATGCTTAAGTGACTGAGCCACCCAGGCACCCTGACAGTAATTTTTTTAAGTTTATTTATTTTGAGAGAGACAGAGACAGCACGAGTTGGGGACCTGCAGCGAGAGACGGGGAGAGAGAATCTAAAGCAGGCTCTGCACTGTCAGCACAGAGCCCCGTGCGGGGCTCGAACCCACAAAGCCACAAGATCATGACCTGAGCCAAAACCAACAGTTGCAGGCTTAACCGACTGAGCCACCCAGCTGCCCTGATAGTATTTTTGATAGGGAAAGGAACTGCCATAAAATGTATTTTTGTATTTTATATAAAAACATTACAGTAAGAAACTGAAATGTCATTAGTGGTTAGTGATTCAAGTAAGAAGTTGGGAAAGAAGAAAGATTAAAAGTAGTTCCATATTTAGAGGCTCGTTCTTTAAAGAACATTAATATTTGATACCTTCTGGTTGTAATTTATTGGGATTATTCCTTCTCGTCCAATGGAACGCCAGGAAATACAAACTGCAGAGAGGAGATTTTCTGGACCTTGCCTCTGTCTGTCTCATATCTGGCAGACTTACTCCACGTGTGCCAAGGCTTATCATGCTACCCACCATTTCCCGTCACTGGTTGTTGAACAAGGCTGGGAAGGAGAGGCGAGTAGCCCCCAATGTGGATGAGACTTAACAATCCCCACGAAGCTTGCTTTTAGTAAAGAAGTATTCCAAGAGCTCTGCCATTGAGGAGTGAGCAAGTTCAATCGCCCATGATGACCGCCATTATGGACGACTTCACAGGGATAGCCAAGACGCTGAGAAGATTCGTGTGTGTGTGTGTGTTGTGTGTGCTTACTAAACCTTCTGAGTGTGTATTCAGTTTTACCACCTCCTCACTGTTTGAGATCCATATTAATGCCTCTGGCTTAGTTCATCATTGTGTCATTTAAAGGAATTTTTCTCCCAGAAGGACCTCACAAGTGTTAACCCTTGTCCTCCTCAGACACGGGTGTGTTTGCAGTGGTGAACAGCCATTCCTTGTCCCTGCTCGGGAAGCTGACGATCAGTGCTGCCTTTAACGTGGTCTACATCTACACGTCTGAGCTGTACCCCACAGTCATCAGGTATGCCTCACACATCCCGCATGTTTCGCTGTAGATGCTCACAGCAACAGAGGTGTGGTTCTCATTCCACCGGGAGCACAGTGAGTGGGGGCCAGCAACAAGTCAGCGAGCAGCCACAAGCCCAGAAGCTGTCTGTGTGGACCACACTTTGCCCACTTGGCTGAGGAAGGCGGAGCTGTGTTTTGGGCCGAACTCCCTTGTGTAAATCGTGAGAGAAGTACTCTACGCTAGGCACATCCCATCACCCACATGGGGCTCGGTTGCCATTTTTATTTCAGTGGACTTGATCGATTCAGTCACCCAGCCTCTGTCAGGCACAGACGGACAAGAGGACTGGGTCCGTGTTCTCGCAGAACACAAAATATACACATCTGTAAAAAGATAATTCTAGGGGCACCTGGGTGGCTCAGTTGGTTGAGCGTCCGGCTCTTGATTCCCACTCGGTCATGCTCTCACAGTTCATGGGTTTGAGCCCCACGTCGGGCTCCATGCTGACAGTGCAGAGCCTGCTTGGGATTCTCTCTCTGCCCCTCCCTTGCTCGCACCCTCTCTCTCTCTCTCTCTCTCTCTCTGTTCTCTCTTTCTCTTAAAATAAATAAACTTTAAAAAAGATAATTCCATACAGTAATAAGTGAACAGGAGGTTTACATATTGATTGTTAAGTGTGGTTTCTAACAAGTAGGACATGCTTATATCAAAAACAACATATTTGATCTGAAGTTTCCCCTTCTAAAAGAAGTCTGAAAACAAAAAATTAAACCCAAATTTGAAGGGCAGGGACCCAGCTTAGTCTTCTCAGAATTGCCTCTGTGAACCCAGCGGGTATTCCCTAGGTCAGCCCTTCCCCAGTCCTTCTGAGGAGCGTTCCAAGTGTTTCCCACATCCATCAGACTTCCTGGTTCTTTCTGCCTATTAATATCAGCTCCCTTTTCCTCCAGTTTTTCCCAGACTGCATGTGATTGACTAGTCATTTCCTAATTATTCCTCTGACCTGTTTTCTCTGCCTGCTGGCTATGAAACTAGGATGATCATTTTGTCCAAACTGGGACACTCTGGAGAGCGGATATGGGTGGGTGGGGGGAGCGATGGATGGCCACCTTGCCTGTTCCCTCGTTCCCATGCCCTACCCCCGTTTGCATGTCCGTAGTCCCACAAACGTAATATTCCTCATTCCTATTTATATGCCTGACCCTTTAATTGCCAGTTAGTTGACTTTAACTAAATGGGCAAACTTCTCAGATCATAAAGCCCTAGGTCTCCATGGCTATATTAATTCATAGCCATGAGAACATTTGACACAAAACCCATGAGAACATTTGGCAAGAAATATTCTTTCTGTACTATTCTCTATAGTAACTGCACTGTCCAGTATGGTAGTTACTAGCCTCATGTGGCTATTTAAATTTAAATCAGTTAAAGTGAAATAAATTAAAAATCCAGTTCCTCGGGGTGCCTGGGTGGCCCAGTCAGTTAAGCATCCGACTTCAGCTCAGGTCATGATCTCATGGCTCATGAGTGTGAGCCCCACATCAAGCTCCGTGCTGACAGCTCAGAGCCTGGAGCCTGCTTCAGATTCTGTGTTTCCCTCTCTCTCTGCCCCATCCCTGCTCGCACTCTGTCTCTCTCTCTCAAAAATAAACATTAAAAAAAAAATCCAGTTCCTCATTCTCACTAGCCACGTTTCAAGTGCTCACAGCCACAGGCATCTAGCAGCTTCCATACTGGACAGCGCAATTATAGAACATTTCCAGCATCTCGGAATGTTCCAGTAGGCAGCACTGCTCTACAGGAGCCTGTGCTTCCTCCACTGTGGGATTCATGATTATAGGTCCACTAAGCCATGGCACCTTTAAATTCTGCCCCCCACCCAGAACTTACTGACTTCCCCCCTTTTTGTATTCCTTTCAGGAACGTTGGGCTTGGAACTTGTTCTATGTTCTCCCGAGTTGGTGGGATTATCGCTCCCTTCGTCCCCTCACTGGTTGGTTTGTACCTCCTAGTTTTGTTTTTCTCGATCCTCTGCTTTGGAAATGCTTATGCTTTTGAGTAGAAAGGGGTAAGGAACAGTTGCCACTTACGATCAGCCTGACCCGAGTGTGAACCTTGTACCTTCTAGATTAAGAAGCCTTTTAGGGAACGGATCCCTCGGGGCAGATGGACTCGTACCAGAGGCTCTGACTGTTTGCTTCTCTGTATTTACTGGAGGGTTAGCTAATGCCAGCTTGCCCCTTCCCATCTCCATTCGTAGGTTAGTCACTTAGCGAATATTTTTTAAGCTTCGGCTGTGGACTGGGCTCTGTGCTGAGCACTTCAGCACACATCGTCTCATGTACTATTCACAGCCACCGTGTGAGGCAGCATTATTGTTACCCTCTAATAAAGATGAGAAATGCAGCAGAAGCAGATTAACTTGCCCGATGGCACACCACTTAGAATAAGAAAACTAGGGGCGCCTGGGGGGCTCAGTCGGCTAAGCGTCCGACTTCGGTTCAGGTCACGATCTCATGGTTCGTGAGTTTGAGTCCTGTGTCGGGCTCTGTGCTGACAGCTCTGAGCCTGGAGCCCACTTCACAGTCTGTCTCCCTCTCTTCCCCCCCCACCCCACTCGCACTCTGTCTCTCTCTCTCTCAAAAATAAATAACCGTGAAAAAATTTCTTAAAAAGAAAATTAGAAGAGGAAAAATGCCCAGCAGTGTGTCTATTAAGAGTTTCTAGCATTTTCTAAAGTTCATGGTCAAAAGATAGACTAAACGGCAGTTCTGAAGATCCTTCTTGAACTTGACTTGTTCAGGTTCTGTGACAGAATCCGTGGAGCCCTACGCACGTCTGTGCTTGGTCTGACCTGTGGCCTTGCCAGCCAGGACTCGGCAAAGGCTGACTAGATTGGGTGTGCGGATAGCTGTTCGTCACTCGGGCAACTTTTCTCAGCACTTCTTAGCAATGCTGGCGGGCCAGGTCCACGGATCCAGCGGGGTTCCCGCAGGACCAGCCCAGAGGGCCCTTGCCTTCATGCAGGATAGAAGTCCAACACGAGCCAGCAGGAGGTGAAAGCAGAATTTACTGAAGATACAGAGAGAGCAGGTACACACAGAGTGAGTGTCCGAGAGACTCAGAAAGGAAAGGAGAGAGTCTCGTCGTTGTTCAGGGTCAGGGTTTTTCTTGAGGACGGGGCTCTGGGGGTACGTGTCCTCTCAGGCAGCCAGGAACCGGTTGGATCAAGGATGAGGGGCCAGGTGTTACACCTTGGAGCCGGGGGATCTTGGCCATGAACTGTCTACCCCAGGGGTCTGGAATACGCGTGCGGTAGCTTCCTCTGGTCCTTCTCACTTGCCCCTTCCTTAGATGTTATCTGTTCTAGAGAAATCATTAACTCCTTGTCCCTTACAAGGACATATGCTGTTTACATTACAAGGCATGTGTAAAGCGGGGTGAGGGTACAGGTCCTAGGAAGACTAGAAACAGGTAAAGCAGCAAAGCCATGAAACAGCTTTCTCTCTCCCAGGGTCCCTTCGGTTTCCCTGTCTCACTAGTACAGGAGGATGTCTTGGAAAAGCCTTTCCTTTCTTTCTGAGTTCATTTCCTTCTCATGAGTGAGTATCTCTTTCCGTGTTTCATGCTTAATTTTACGTTACAAGACCATCCTCTCATACGGAGTTGCTCCATTCTGCAAAATGTGTCTGACACCAGGTGTTTGTCTCTAAAGATCTCCGACTTTGGATGGCCCTCCTAGAACGTTAGAAAACCCAGCACTCTGTCTCTCCTGATCCCTGCTCAGTTGAGAAGAGATCAAAGTGTTGTGTCTCCCTTGATTCAGCAACACACCCACAGTGTTGGACGTGTGTTTCCATGTGGGTGGCAGAGGTGAGATTCTCCCCTCCCCGCTCCCCATCACCTCCATTCCCCCCTGCCCTCTTCTCGATCATCTCCATCGTCTCTTTACTTCTGAAAAATCAGGAACTTATTAAATCCGAGAGGAGATCCTAACTAGTAGTGGTCTCATCCACAGAGTTTGGAAGCCCAAATGAGAAGATGATAATACCATTCTTGTGCAGGAATTTAAGAATGTTAATCAGCTCAGAAAGGCCCAGAGCAGCATCCCAAAGATAGTTTTCTGTGTTATCTTTGAACCTGTGTGTGCCTAAAAATTTTTTTTAACGTTTATTCATTTTTGAGAGACAGAGACAGAGCACACGTGAGGGAGGGGTAGAGAGAGAAGGAGACACAGAATCCTAAGCAGGCTCCAGGCTCCGAGCTGCCAGCACAGAGCCCGACATGGGGCTCAGACTCACAAACCGTGAGATCATGACCTGAGCCGAAGTCGGAAGCTTAACCGACTGAGCCACCTGGGTGCCCCGAACCTGTTTGTGTTTAAAGAAACTATGTAAATATTCCCGAGAATGTCTTTTGGATCTCTGAAGCAATGCTTGAATTACCGTGTTTGGTTCAAGTAGTTTCCAAACCACACAGGTGTGCTAGGTTCTTCAGGCTTCTCTTTTTCTTTTCGGGGTGTCTACACCCTTAACCCCCGTCTTCCTGGTTACGGTGCTGAATGAATGTGCGAGCATACGTGGGATTGTTTGGCCGATTCCAAGGTTGAGAACGTCAAAGTTCATCGGGCGCGAGTATCTGGGGAGTCTCCTAAGTGAAAAGTATATGGAGATCCCTGTGTTATAAGCGAGTCACCTGGAGCAAAAGCAGTACCCACCCCACTCCTTCTGATCCCCATACCTCTGCTGCCTTTTTATGTTCTCGCTCTCCCTTCTGTGTGGCCGAGCAACCACTTGGTGATTTTCCAGGGTGTCTCTCGTTGGGGAACAAGTGGCTGTCAGTACATTCTAGTGGGGAGGCGTGAGTTGGGTAGTAAATGTGGCCGCTCCTCGGTCATAAGACTACTGATGTCATGTGCTTGGAAACGAATACTGAGTTTTTGTATGGTTTTTGTTCTACTCTCTGCCTCCACAGAAATATGTGCAGTGGTCCTTACCCTTCATTGTCTTCGGAGCCACCGGCCTGACTTCGGGCCTCCTGAGTTTATTATTGCCAGAAACCCTTAACAGCCCATTGCTAGAGACATTTTCTGACCTTCAGGTGTATTCATATCGGAGGCTAGGGGAGGAGGCGTTATCTTTACAGACCTTGGATCCCCCACAGGTATGGCGGTAGTTTTTTTTTTTTTTTTTTAACGTTTATTTATTTTCGAGACAGAGCATGAACGGGGGAGGGGCAGAGAGAGAGGGAGACACAGAATCGGAAGCAGGCTCCAGGCTCTGAGCCATCAGCCCAGAGCCCGACGCGGGGCTCGAACTCACGGACCGCGAGATCGCGACCTGAGCTGAAGTCGGACGCTTAACCGACTGAGCCACCCAGGCGCCCCAGCAGTTGATTTTTTGAGAGAAATAAAGGTGGCTCGTGATTCATGCACTTTCTTAGAACACTTTAGGGCCAATTCTTAGGGGAAATAGATGTCATAAAAATGCATCTGTCTGTCGGATGGCAAATAATAATTTGGTCCTTGCTCTCCTTTCCTATTTCAGTCTTCAGACAAGGAGAACACTTTAGGGAGTGAGAGTGAGGAAGAGGAGGAGTTTTTTGATGCGGATGAAGAAACACAGATGATTAAGTGAAGAGCCCCCGAGCCTCCGTCACGAGCAGATGATCTCCTTGCTTCTGGTCAAGGCAGGCTTTTCTGGGAAACTTCAGAGAGTTGTCGAAATACAGGCTTGAACATACATGGAAGGTACTTCTTATGGGCTCATTGTTTTCAGGCACCAGGGAAGATGGAGAAGACAGTGCATGAGAGAAACATCACCATATCAGGGGAACAGTCGTCCAGAATTCACGTTCAGTTCAGAACCTTGACATCTGGCCAGGTAGCTCAAATCCACATGCCGGAGGGGAAAGCTAATTTGTTTCTGGAAGTCTGATCGTGTTGCTTATCTTTCCTCCTGACCTAAAGGCAGACATGTAAAATTTCTTCTCACCACACTAGTGGGATAAGAGAAACCACCCTTCCCATCTCATCTTAATACCATATCTGACGCCTCCCCCTTACCATTTGTGCCTCACTCACCAGGAATCTCTTGAGGCAGATTGGCATTAGCATTTCACTTTGGTGCGAGAGGAAAAGCACTGAGAGGTGACTGTGTGTGGCCTGAGGCCTCCAGCTTTACCCTAACTGATGAGACCTGGGTCCTCAGCTTGGTTCCCAGGCTAATGGTTGGCTTGAACTCCTCGTGCCGTTGGTCCCACAGACAATCCACTCGGAAAAGCCAACTGTATTGAAGGGATTCTCTCAGAGCCAAAGGCGTGGCTGCAGCTGCTTGTTCACTCCCTTTGACACTCAACTTGGGTCATTTCTTCAGTTACGACTTGTGTGCACCTCCAGGAAAATTTCCATCTCAGATTCTAGTACCAGCAATAACTTCAGAACTGTGTCAGTAAGTGAGGAAGCTTTTTAAAATGGAGGGCAGTTAAAAAATGACATGTTGAGGGGCGCCTGGGTGGCTCAGTCGGTTGGGCGGCCGACTTAGGCTCAGGTCACGATCTCGCGGTCCGTGAGTTCGAGCCCCGCATCGGGCTCTGGGCTGATGGCTCAGAGCCTGGAGCCTGCTTCCGATTCTGTGTCTCCCTCTCTCTCTGCCCCTCCCCCGTTCATGCTCTGTCTTTCTCTGTCTCAAAAATAAATAAAACGTGGGGCTCCTGGGTGGCGCAGTCGGTTGAGCGTCCGACTTCGGCTCAGGTCACGATCTCGCACTCCGTGAGTTCAAGCCCTGCGTCGGGCTCTGGGCTGATGGCTCAGAGCCTGGAGCCTGCTTCCAATTCTGTGTCTCCCTCTCTCTCTGCCCCTCCCCCGTTCATGCTCTGTCTTTCTCTGTCTCAAAAATAAATAAAACGTTAAAAAAAAAATTTAAAAAAAATGACGTGTTGAGGGGCGCCTGGGTGACTCAGGCAGTTAAGCGTCCGACTTTGGATCAGGTCATAATCTCTTGGTCCGTGGGTTCGAGCCCCATGGCGGGCTCTGTGCTAACAGCTCTGAGCTTGGATCCTGCTTCAGATTCTGTGTCTCCCTCCCCCGCTCATGCTCTCTCTCTCTCTCTCTCTCTCTCAAAAAGAAATAAACATTAAAAATTTTTTTAAAAAGTGACATGTTGAGCACTTGGATGTTAGGGGGAAAAGGTGCTTTTTTAAAAAAATTTTTTATGTTCATTTATTTTTGAGACACAGAGAGAACATGAGCAGGGAAAGGACAGAGAGAGAGGGAGACACAGAATCGGAGCAAGTTTCAGGCTCTGAGCTGTCAGCACAGAGCCCGATGCAGGGCTCGAACCCACAAACCCGTGAGATTGTGACCTGGGCCAAAGTTGGACGCTTAACTGACTGAGTCACCCAGGTGCCCCAAAAGGTGCCATTTTTTACAAGGAAGAAAAGAACGTGACCTTTCACAATTTTGTGTTCTATTTTGGGCATTGTGCCACGAGGCACTTGGGTAACATTTAAGAGCTTGAACACTTCTAGTCCCAGATCAGTCTCTGCCTGTTTAGTCAGAGTGGAAAGCAAGTAATTTCATAGGAAATGGTTTTCTGCGAAGCACCACCAACTTTCAAATAAATCGGTCGCACTTAGTTTTCTAAACTCATTGCTGAAAATCTGTTTCCCTAGAAACTTGAGTGCTCTCTCAAATAGGAGTGGTACTAACCTAGAGTCAACAGGCTTGCGCAGCATTGCTTTTGGGCACTTTCCCAACAAGGAGCATTTCTGTTTCTTCAGAATTTCTCTTTCTACTAGCTCTTGGAGAGAAGGGAATTGCATTGGAAGTAAAGAGAAGACGTCATTGTGACTGCTTCTGGAAATCTTGGGGGCATCCCCCCCCCAGTTGGCTCTGACACTCCCCTGTCCTCTTCCACATTAACCTCATGGTTTGCACTATATTAGCCTCCGCCTTTGTGTTCAGGTATTCTTCTGTCCTTTATGCCCTTGATCATGTTTTAAGTTCTTCATAAATAAGGGCCATCTTTACTGCTATTTGTTCCTCTCCGCCGTGCCCAGAAGAATATGGGCCCTAGACCCAGTGAGGACCTGATAAATGTTACTGTTCCTAGCCGTCAAGAAAACCGTGGAATTCTTTGCAGTATCATTTTTATAAATCCCAGATCAGGCAAATCTGACCCAAACCCCCAAACTGTGGAACGCTGCTTGTCTTTCTCTGGCAAATGGAGACCCTGCCCACCACCAGGAGAGGAAGAGAGAAAGAACTTACAAGGACACTTAGAAGCTCTTTTTAATGGTCAGGCGTTAAAAATAAAACAACGATCTAGCATATATGTGTTCTTTGGTCAGTTAGCATGGCCTTTGCATTAGAAGAGGAATACATCCCGTTATAGAAAATTTGGAAACTAGAAGGTAAAAAAATCTATCACTCGTAGGCCCAACGCCCAGAGGCAACCAGTGTGGTGGCTTTGTTCTAACTGAAGACCAGTTGGGAACCCATCTCTCGGTTGGCACTGAGGTTCCCTCTGCCTCTGGCTAAATAGAGGAGGATTCTATTAGCCCCATCCCTGGGTATCGTCTTTTCCCAGCTATGGGGTGGAAGAACGGAAGGAGGACACACAGTTTGAACGCATGTTACTTAAACAGGCCGGGCAGGTGATCAGCTGCTCGTGTCAGCTAATTAGGTAGTCATTTCTTTCTAGATGGTCTTCTGGGGAAGTTTAATAATTACTGGGTGTTCACTGTACTGCCTTTTATAAAATCAGATTTTGTTTCCTTTTGGTATTAACTGCACATGTGTGTATTCGCATCGATTAAATGATCAGAAAGCTAATTTACAGGTAACATATTTTGTTTGTGCAGGTGATTTGTAAAAAGCATCCTTTTAATGTTTTTATTGCATTCAAAATTAAATTTCTTTTCTCCTCACAAGCAGCTAGAGAAATGTAAGATGCTTAAAGGTCAAAGGTCTTATAACAGCTGGTTTGGAACCTTGGTACCACACTGATACGTTAAAAGATACTGTGCTGTAGTTTCCTGATTTGGTGAGTGAAAACCACTGCCCGTTGAAAATGCAGTATTTGTCATTTGGCTGCTTTCGAGCAATATGGACATTCTTTAGTATTTAAAAATGAGCAAATAGGGGCGCCTGGGTGGCTCAGTCAGTTAAGCGTCTGACTTCAGCTCAGGTCATGATCTCCTGGTTGATGGGTTCGAGCCCTACGTTGGGCTCTGTGCTGACAGCTCAGAGCCCGGAGCCTGTTTCCGATTCTATGTCTCTCTCTCTCTCTGCCCCTCCCCCACTCGTGCTCTGTCTCTCTGTCTCTCAAAAATAAATAAACATTAAAAAAAATTTTTTAAAGGAGCAAATAAACACAATACAACAAAAAAGCACATGAACGTGTCTGGGGCACTGCTTACGTGAATATAATCTGGGCAGGTGTTTTTGTGGAGGTCAAATTGATGAAGATACTGTTAGTAGATTTATATTCTCAACAAAAACATGGAAATAATTGTCACTAGTATATCAGAATTAAAATATAGCTCTCCAGTAGGACTCTGTTATAAATTCTTATTAGATTATTGGTTCTGAAATTAGAACAGTATCTATAAAGGATTTTTAAAAAATAAAGTGCAGGTATTTAGGCTTCCTATTAATTTAATAAAGAATCACAAAGCATAGGTCTATTTTGTTGTTAGAGAATGACTCACGATGTATAGTAGCATCTTTGACAAACTGGGCAAATACAGAATCTGCTGGAAATTACGGGTGGTATGTGTAGCAGGGGCTGTAGCAAGAGAGTCATGGCCCAATAGCTAGGGCACAACAGGTAACTATAAAAATATTTTTAGAGAGAAAAATGCAAAGATAATACAGTGTTGGAAAATTCATCTGTGTCACATATTAAAGGAGAAAGAACTTAATGATTACCTCAATATATATGTAAATATTATTTGGCAAAATTCACCTAATCAAAATAAAAGGTATTAGCGGATGATGAATCAAAGGAGACTTCCTTAGCAAACTAAGGGATATTGTAGAAGACGTGATGAATTAGCACACAGTGTCCCTACACCTTCCTGGGACCTTGGCCTCCAACCTTTCTTGATCATGACCCACAATAAGAAATGTTTTCTTTTTTTATTTTTATGTATATTTTCTTTCTTCCTCTTATTCTTACTTTCTCTTTCTCTTATCCCTTATTTATCTGTTTAAAGTATTTTTTTTACTTTCAACTTTTTATTTGGTAGCATTTTTTTTTTTGGTATTTTAATTTAATTTTTTAAGTTTACATCCAAGTTAGTTAGCATATAGTGCAACAATGATTTCAGGAGTAGATTCCTTAATGCCCCTTCCCTGTTTAACCATCCCCCCTCCCACAACCCCTCCAGCAACCCTCTGTTTGTTCTCCATATTTAAGAGTCTCTTCTGTTTTGTCCTCTGTTTTTATATTATTTTTGTTTCCCTTCCCTTGTGTTCATCTGTTTTGTGTCTTAAAGTCCTCACGTGAGTGAAGTCATGATTTTTGTCTTTCTCTGACTAATTTCACTTAGCCTAATACCCTCCAGTTCCATCCACGGAGTTGCAAATGGCAAGATTTCATTCTTTTTGATTGCCGAGTAATACTCCATTGTATATATATACCACGCCTTCTTTGTCCATTCATCCATCCATGGACATTTGGCTATTGTTGATAGTGCTGCTATAAACATTGAGGTGAATGTGTCCCTTCGAAACAGTACACCTGTATTCCATGGATAAATGCCTACTAGTGCAATTGCTGGGTCGTAGGGTAGTTCCAGTTTTAATTTTTTGAGGAACCTCCATATTGTTTTCCAGAGTTGCTGCACCAGTTTGCATTTCCACCAGTAGTGCAAAAGAGATGATCTTTCTCCGCATCCTCGCCAACATCTGCCGTTGCCTGAGTTGTTAATGTTAGCCATTCTGACAGGTGTGAGGTGGTATCTCATTGTGGTTTTGATTTGTATTTCCCTGATGGTGAGTGATGAGCATTTTTCCATGTGTCTGTTAGCCATCTGGATGTCTTCTTTGGAGAAGTGTCTATTCATGTCTTTTGCCCATTTCTTCACTGCATTATTTGTTTTTTGGGTGTGGAGTTGGATAAGTTTTTTATAGATTCTGTGTACTAACCCTTTATCTGATATGTCATTTGCAAATATCTTCTCCCATTCCGTTGGTTGCCTTTTAGTTTTGCTGAGTATTTCCCTTGCTGTGCAGAAACTTTTTATTTTGATGAAGGCGCAATAGTTCATTTTTGCTTTTGTTTCCCTTGCCTCTAGAGACGTGTTGAGTAAGAAGTTGCTGCAGTCAAGGTCAAAGAGGTTTTTGCCTGCTTTCTCCTCGAGGATTTTGATGGCTTCCTGTCTTACATTTAAGTCTTTCATCCATTTTGGGTTGATTTTTGTGTATGGTATAAGAAAGTGGTCCAGGTTCATTTTTCTGCATGTCGCTGTCCAGTTTTCCCAGCACCACTTGCTGAAGAGATTGTCTTTATTCCATTGGATATTTTTTCCTGCTTTGTCAAAAATTAGTTGGCCATACATTTGAGGGCCCATTTCTGAGTACTGTATTCTGTTCTATTGAGCTATGTGTCAGTTTTTGTGTCAGTGCCATACTGTCTTGATGATAACAGTTTTGTAATACAACTTTGAAGTCTGGAATTGTGATGCCTCCTGCTTTGGCTTAATTTTTCAAGATTGCTTTGGTTATTTGGGGTCTTTTCTGGTTCCATACAATTTTTAGGATTGTTTGTTCTAGCTCTGTGAAGAATGTGGGTGTTACTTTGATAGGGATTGCATTGAATATGTAGATTGCTTTGGGTAGTATTGACATTTTAACAATATTTGTTCTTCCTATCCAGGAGCATGAAATATTTTTCCATTTTTTGTGTGTGTGTGTTTTCTTCAATTTCTTTCATAACCTTTCTATAGTTTTCAGTGTATAGATTTTTCACCTCTTTGGTGAGATTTATTCCTAGGTATTTTTTGGGTTTTGGGGCAATTGTAAGTGGGATGAATTCCTTGATTTCTCTTTCCGTTGCTTCATTATTGGTGTGTAGGAATGCAACCAATTTCTGTGCATTGATTTTATATCCTGCCACTTTGCTGAATTCATGGATCAGTTCTAGCAGTTTTTTGGTGGAATCTTTTGGGTTTTCCATATAGAGTATCATGTCATCAGCAAAGAGTGAAAGTTTGACCTCCTCCTGGCCAATTTGGATGCCTTTTATTTCCTTGTGTTGTCTGATTACAGAGACTAAGACTTCCAATACCATGTTAAATAACAGTGGTGAGAGTGGACATCCCTATCTTGTTCCTGACCTTAGGGGAGAGCTCTCAGTTTTTCCCCATTGAGGATAATATTAGCGTTGGGTCCTTCATATATGGCTTTTATGATCTCGAGGTATGCTCCTTCTATCCCTACTTTCTTGATGGTTTTTATCAAGAAAGGATGCTGTATTTTGTCAAATGCTTTCTCTGCATCTATTGAGGGGATCATGTTGTTCTTGTCCTTTCTTTTATTGATGTGATGAATCACACTGATTGTTTTGTGGATATTGAAACTGCCCTGCATCCCAGATATAAATCCCACTTGGTCGTGATGAATAATTTTTTTAATGTATTGTTGGATCTGGTTGGCTAATATCTTGTTGAGGATTTTTGCATCCATTTTCATCAGGGAAATTGGCCTATAGTTCTCCTTTTTAGTGGGGTCTTTGTCTGGTTTTGGAATCAAGGTAATGCTGGCTTAATAGAAAGAATTTGGAAGTTTTCCTTCCATTTCTATTTTTTGGAATGGCTTCAAGAGAATAGGTGTTAACTCTTCTGTAAATGTTTGGTAGAATTCCCCCTGGAAAGCCATCTGGCCCTGGACTCTTGTTTTTTGGGAGATTTTTGATTACTAATTTGATTTCTTTGCTTTTGGTTATGGGTCTGTTGAAATTTTCTATTCCTGTTTCAGTTTTTGTAATTTATGTTTCCAGGAATTTGTCCACTTCTTCCAGATTGCCCATTTTATTGGCGTATAATTGCTCATGATATTCTCTTATTATTTTTATTTCTGCTGTGTTGGCTGTGATCTCTCCTCTTTCATTCTTGATTTTATTTATTTCGATCCTTTCCTTTTTCTTTTTGATCAAACTGGCTAGTGGTTTATCAATTTTGTTAATTCTTTCAAAGAACCAGCTTCTGGTTTCATTGATTTGTTCTACGGGTTTTTTTTTGTTTTTTGGTTTTTGGTTTTTTGGTTTCGATAGCATTGATTTCTGCTCTAATATTTATTATTTCCTGTCTTCTGCTGGTTTGGGGTTTTATTTGCTGTTCTTTTTCCAGCTCTTTAAGGTGTAAAGTTAGGTTGTGTATCTGAGACCTTTCTTCCTTCTTTAGGAAGGCCTGGATTGCTATATACTTTCCTCTTACGACCACCTTTGCTGCATCCCAGAGGTTTTGGGCTGTGGTGTTATCATTTTCATTGGCTTCCATGTACTTTTTAATTTCCTCTTTAACTTCTTGGTTAACCCATTCATTCTTTAGTAGGATGCTCTTTAGTCTCCAAGTATTTGTTATCTTTACAAATTTTTCTTGTGGTTGATTTCAAGCTTCATAGCATTGTGGTCTGAAAATACGCATGGTATGATCTCAATATTTTTGTACTTGTTGAAGGCTGATTTGTGTCCCAGTATATGATCTGTTCTGGAGAATGTTCCATGTGCACTGGAGAAGACTGTATATTCTACTGCTTTAGGATGAAATGTTCTGAATCTATCTGTTAAGCCCATCTGGTCCAGTGCGTCATTCAAAGCCATTGTTTCCTTGTTAATTTTCTGTTAGATGGTCTGTCCATTGCTGTAAGTGGGGTGTTGAAGTCCCCTACTATTATGGTATTATTATCAATGAGTTCTTTATGTTTGTGATTAATTGATTTATATATTTGGGTGTTCCACATTTGAAGCATAAATGTTTACAATTGCTAGGTCTTTTTGGTAGATAGACCCCTTAATTATGATATAATGCCCTTCTTCATCTCTTGTTACAGTTTTTATTTTAAAGTCTAGATTGCCTGATAGAAGTATGGCTACTCTGGCTTTCTTTTGTTGACCATTAGCATGATAGATGGTTCTCCATCCCCTTACTTTCAATCTGAAGGTGTCTTTAGGTCTCAAGTGGGTCTCTTGTAAACAGCATATAGATGGATCTTGTTTCTTATCCGTTCTGTTACCCTATGTCTTTTGATTGGAGCATTGAGCCCATTGACGTTTAGAATGAGTACTGAAAGATATGAATGTATTGCCATTATGTTTCTCATAGAGTTGGAGTTTCTGGTGGTGTTCTCTGGTCCTTTCTAGTCTTTGTTGCTTTTGGTATTTAGTTGTTTATTTATTCAGTCAGTTAGTCAGTTAGTCAGTCAGCCAGTCTTTTCCCCCCTCAGAGAGTCCCCCTTAAAATTTCTTGCAGGGCTGGTTTAGTGGTCACAAACTCCTTTAATTTTTGATTTTCTGGGAAACTTTTAATCTCTGCTTCTATTTTGAATGACAGCTTTGCTGGATAAAGAATTCTTGGCTGCATATTTTTCTGATTCAGCACACTGAATATATCCTGCCACTCCTTTCTGGCCTGCCAAGTTTCTGTGGATAGGTCTGCTGCAAACCTGATCTGTCTTCTCTTGTAGGTTAAGGACTTTTTTCTCTTGCTGCTTTCATGATTCTTTCCTTGCCTGAGTATTTTGTGAATTTGACTATGATATGCCTTGTTGTTGGCCGGTTTTTGTTGAATCTTATGGGAGTCCTCTGTGCTTCTTGGATTTTGATGTCTGTGTCTTTCCCCAGGTTAGGAAAGTTTTCTGCTATGATTTGCTCACATAATCCTTCTACCCCTTTTTCTCTCTCTTGTCTTTGGGGAACCCTATGATTCTGATGTTTTTCCTTTTTAATGAGTCACTGATTTCTCTAATTCTTAAATCATGCTCTTTTGCCTTAGTCTCCCTCTTTTTTTTCTGGTTCGTTATTCTCCATAAGTTTGTCCTCTATATCACTGATTCACTGCTCTGCCTCATCCATCCTTGCCAGGGCAAGGCATCCATTAGAGATTGCATCTCAGTTATAGCGTTTTTTATTTCATCCTAACTAGCTTTTACTTCTTTTATCTCTGCAGAAAGGGATTCTAATCTATTTTTGACCCCAGCTAGTATTCTTATTATTGGGATTCAGAATTCTGGTTCAGACATCTTGCTTGTATCTGTGTTTGTTAAGTCCCTGGCTGTCATTTCTTTCTGCTCTTTCTTTTGGGGTGAATTCCTTTGTTTCATCATTTTGAAGGAAGAAAAGAAATTAATAAGGTAAAAAAATTAAAAGCAACACACACACACACACACACACACACACACACACACAAAATCAATAAAGGAAGCTAGATCCTAGGTGTATTTTGGTCTGGTTGTTGAAAGGAGCTTGACAGATTAGAGAAACGGGGGGGGGGGGGGGGGCGGGGGGAAGGAAAACTGAAAATTTGATAAAATGAATAAATAGAATAAAATGAAATGATGGAAGTAAAATAGAACTTGAAAATTTACAAAAAAGTAAAAAAAATAGAAAAAAATAAAAATATTTTTAATAAAAATTGAAAATAAAAATAATTTTTTTCTCTTTCTGAATTCAAGAGAAAGAAAAGAAATTGAACAGACTGAAATACGATTGAAATTACATCATTTTCCCCTAGAAGTCAAACTATGAAGCACTTTATAGTCCATAAACTAAGCAGGCGGAGAGATTTGTCATGTTTCTGAAGAGTGAGGTTGGCCCAGTTGGGCGGGCTCAGTGTAATGGCTCCGTTCTCCACTAGATGGCGCTGCTTAGCTTACCAGGGTGGATCCTTGTGGCGCGTGTAGGTGCGTATATGCGCATGCGTGGGAGGGGCAAAAATGGCGTCACCCAGCTACCCCGTCTCTCGTCGCGCACCCATCCTTTGTCTCTGGCTTGCGGCAGCTCCCTGCTTTTATACCCTGCGTGACCAAGCCATCAGGGTGCCAGGCGGCACTTCCCTCCTGAGTTTTATCTCAAATGAGACTGTGTTTCCCGACCCCTCATTTCCGAGCGACCGCGGCTCTGACCCACTCCGCCCCTCTGCGGGAGGCTCTCACCGAGCACCGGCCGGGTGCCGCTGCCCCCAGGAACGTTGGCGGGACTGTGCTGCTGACGCCCAGAGACTGCGGCTGGGCTGGGTGCCAGCCCGCCCCAGAGAAAGTTCCCGCGATCGGGTAGCAGCAGCGTTTCAGGGATTATGGAAAATCTCAATGCACATCTGGCTTCACCCCCAGCGACCTTGTTCCAGCACCAGCGAATGCGATTGTTCTCCGGGGTCCACTGGGACCGGGTGGCTGCACAGCCTCTACCGAATGTCCTCCCAGCAGGGGAACCGCCTCTCCCCTTGTGGCCCGAAGAGCCCCAGACCCCACTCTACTCCTGGGGATTCGCCCTTCCCACCGGAGCACCGCCAGGTATCAGCTGCGGAGTTGCAGACTCTGCTCTCCCTGTTTATAGTCTTAATGGAATTTAAACCCTCTCCTCTCCTTTCTCCCTTTTCAGTTCAGTCCCTGCGGCTGTTTCCGCTTTTCTGTTTTCTCTCCAGCTGTTTGGGGGGGGGGTGCTTTTCCCATACTCTCCCCCATCTGCATCCTCTCTCCACGAGGAGAAACAACTCCCTGCCCTCTGTGGCTTCTCTCCCCTGGTTCACCTCTCGACACCGCATACCTGCTGAGTTTTGTGGTTCAGGTTGTGCATATTGTTGTGTCAATACTCAGATCGGTTTTCTAGGTGTGAAGGATGGTTTAGTGTTGGTCTGGTTGTGTTTCATGGACCCGAGAAGCAAAAAAAAAAAAAACCTTCCATTCTCTTCCGCCATCTTGGCTCCTCCCCCTAAAATATTTTATATATATGTGTTTGTGTGTGTGTGTGTGTATATATATATATGAATAAGTTTTGTTTCATAGAAGTTTTATGTATATAGTATATATACTATACTATAGTATATATATACGGACCCTTAATGAAACTATTCTTGTTAGGTACACTGATAACTTATATTCTGTTCTATTTCATTTTTTAAAATACCATTTATGACCCACTAATAGAAATCAATTATTGAAAATAAATCGATTATTGAAATCAAGAAATTAATTTCATAACCCACTAATAGGTTGCCACCCATAGTGTGAAACCTGTTAACTGCTCTGTACTGCAAAGGTTTTAAAGCTAAAATGTACTCTTCCCATAGTCCCTTACAGCCAGGCTTCTAGGTGTGATTTAGTGTCCATCAGTCAGCGACAGCTGGAATTTGGAAGACGGGAGTGATGTAGAGGCCATGTGTGTGATGTGTTGGTTTTTTTCAGCTGGGGTCCACAGTGACCGAGGCACTTGGTTTTGCTGAGGCAGTTTCAGCAGCAGCATTGACGAGGGCAACTTTGGTTAACATCTTACCAAGATTTTATTTTATTTTATTTATTTATTTATTTATTTTTCAACGTTTATTTATTTTTGGGACAGGGAGAGACAGAGCATGAACGGGGGAGGGGCAGAGAGAGAGGGAGACACAGAATCGGAAACAGGCTCCAGGCTCTGCGCCATCAGCCCAGAGCCCGACGCGGGGCTCGAACTCACGGACCGCGAGATCGTGACCTGGCTGAAGTCCGACGCTTAACCGACTGCGCCACCCAGGCGCCCCTACATCTTACCAAGATTTTAGATAGAACATAGATTGAACAAGATAGAACTTAGGTAGAACAAGGTTTTCACATAGAAGCTGGCAAAATAATTCTAGTATTTGATTGGAAAATAAAGATCCAAAAATATTCACACTGAATGTTTCATAATCCTGAAAGATAAGAGCAAGCAGAGGGACTTGACTTCCCAGATATCGAAAGTTATGGAGAATCTGTAGTGTTGATGCAGCAAAAGCAAGTGGAACAGCTGAACATAATAGAGATCCCAGAACAAGACCAAGCATATAAAACAGTTTGGCGTTTTTAAAAGATGGCCTCACAAGTCAGTGGGAAAAGAGCGAACTATTCAATTGTTGGTGTGAGTACTGCTGGGTTTCCATATCAAAGAAAACAAAATTAGATCCTTTCTTCTCACTGTAATAAAAGTAAATTCCAAGTGAGTTACAGACCTAAATGGAAAAAAAAAAAGAAAAAAACTTTACAACTATTAGAAAGTGATACAGAAAAACATTCTTATGACCTTGTGGGATAGATAGATTTCTCAGATAAAAAGTGAAAATTACAAATCATTAAAAAAACTAATATGATTGATTATATCTAAATTTAAGTTTTCCTTCTACATGACTAAACATACCACAAAGTTCAAAGAAGAGCAATAAATTAGGAAAAAATATTTGCCACTTCTGTATGAGATAAGGATTAATATTCAGAATATGTCAAGAATAAGTGCAGCAAATTACCAATATCAAGAATCAAAGAATAGACATCACTACAGATCCTCTAGGTTGGTGAGACATTATTATGAACAACTTTATTCCAGTAAATTCCACAATTTAGATGAAATGGAGAAATACTTTGAAAGACACAAACTGCTAAAGCTTACCCAAGAAGAAATATGTAACCTGAATATTCAGTCTCTATCAATGAAAGAAATTGACATCCCAGTTATAAATCTTTCCACAGGGGCTCCTGGGTGGCTTGGTCGGTTGAGCGTCCGACTTCGGCTCAGGTCATGATCTCACGGTCCATGAGTTCGAGCCCCGCGTCGGGCTCTGTGCTGACGGCTCAGAGCCTGGAGCCTGTTTCAGATTCTGTGTCTCCCTCTCTCTCTGCCCCTCCCCTGTTCATGCTCTGTCTCTCTCTGTCTCAAAAATAAATAAACGTTAAAAAAAAAATTAAAAAAAAAAATCTTTCCACAAAGAAAGTTCCAGGTCCAGCTGGCTTTACTTGTGAATTCTACCAAGTATTTAAGGGAGTAATGTTACCAATTCTACACAGTCTTTCAGAAAATAGAGGAGAGGGATACATTTCCTACCTCATAGAAAGACCTAAAAGATTTACCAAAAAGCTGCTACAACTAAAAAATTGTATAAGGTGTATGGATATAGTCAATATGTAAAAATCAATTGTATTTCTATGTTATAGCAACGAATAATTGGAAATTAAAATGAAAATGTACCTCATTTCAGCTGATTACAAGCAAAACAGTAAGAATTTTATAATTAGAATGCCTGGGTATGAATCAGAACCCTGTCATTTATTAGATGTGTGATCTTCAATAAAATTTAAGATTTTTCTTTAAAAAAACCTGCAAATTAGAAAGAAAAGTAATAGGAAATTTACAAAAGTTCACAATTTTTGTTAGGCAATTCACAGATGAAAAGATGCTCTAATTCACTGGAGGGTCAGAGAAATGTAAATTGAAACAACATAAAGATATAATTTTAAATCTGTTAGATTGGGGAGGGAGAGTCATAAAATCTAATTTTAAAGATACGAAGAAAAAGAAATTCACTTACATCCTCATAGAAGCATAAATTCATTCATCAACTGGATTGTTAATAGAATCAGATTGAAAATGTACAGAAATTGTGCTCCTATGTATTTATCATAGAACAGTTTTCAGATATTGGGGTCTCTGCTGTCAGCGCAGAGCCTGCTTCAGATCCTTTGCCCCCCTCCCTCTTTGCCCCTCCCCACTCATGCGTGCTGTATCTCTCAAAAATAAATATTTAAAACAAAGGAATAGATTCTGATGGAATTGCTTTGCTCCAAAATATAACTTCAAGAAATTGAATGAGATGATTGTGTAAGATGGGCAAAAAATGCACACTCAACTTGGAGGAGAGTTTAATAAATGAGTGATTTATCAATATGTGGGCAGAGCCTCCAGAAACCACAGAAGAGAAGTCAGTATGCGGAAGGAAGCCCGCTGATAACAGCGGACACAGTGATCACAGGGGCTCTGGATCCAGAGAGGCAGACAGGAGATACTTCGCACTGGGAGGCACTTGAGAGTTGGTGAATATCCATCACATCAGATCATTAGGGTCTTAAAATCACTGAAGCCAAGCTCTTATTGCAGGTGGTAACACAACAGACTCATTTGCTTCCTCGAGCCACTTTAATTATTATAGATGCACTTCATACTGCAAATGTTTGCTTTCCTATTTGCTGTTGCAGGCGGCTCGCATCCGCTTAATTGTGTAGCACGATTCAGTTATACGTTTTCGGAGATAAAAGAAGGAGGGCTGGAACGTGTTTTACACTGCCTACAGCTGGAGTGTGGTCTGTCACTCGTCCCTCCCTTCCCCACACTCATTCTTTCAGTGGGCACTGAAGAAATGCTGACAACATCAAGGATGGCATCTCACCACATTGCTGATCCTTTGTGAGGAAATGAAGATTGATTGTCACCAGCAAACAATTCAAAGCCTCATGATTCCCCCCACCCTGCACACTAATTTCCTTGATAATAGCAAATAGAAAAACAGTGATCTGAAATGAATTGTTATGTCTTACAATATTCTTGCCTCTTACGCAGCGTAGTTTGGAAAGATTAATTCTCAAGTTTATAAGGAAGAAAATTAGCAGAGAGCAGCAGTTCACTTTCAAATAATCTTCTTTTCAATGTGTTAGTTATTGTAATTAGTTTTTCCATCTTAGTTTCCTCTGAATGGACACTATGGCCAAGGGAGAGGAGGAGAATGAAGAGTATTTTGCTTCTACAGGAAGTATGGCGACAGAAGAGACCAGTGGTAAGGAAATGCCAACCACACTAACTTCCATAAAGACTCCCGAGGTCCCTCTTTGCTGACTTAAGTAATGGAGTGTGGTATCTGTTTCCTGTTGCTCTAACAAATTATCACAAACCTAGTGGCTTTAGAAAACACAAGTTTATTCTAGAACAGTTCCGGAGGTCAGGCTACAAGATGAGTCTTCAGGGGCTAAAAGGAAGATGTCAGTGGGGCTAGTGGCTTCTGAATTCTCTAGGGGAGACTCCATGCTTTGTCTCTTGCAGTATCCAGAGACTGCAGTATTCCTTGGTCCTGGCCTCATCACGCCGGTCTCTGCTTCTGTGGCCGCGTAGCATTCTACTTCTGACCTTCTCCCCCCCCCCCCCCACCCCCGCCTTCTAAGGACCTTGGTGGTTACATTGGGCTCACCTAGATGATTCAGGCTAATCTCCCCCTTTCAAGATCCTTACCTTAATCACATCTGTAGAGTCTCTTTTGCCATAAAAGGTTACATTTACAGGTTCTGGGGATTAGAATGTGGGTGTCTTTGGGGACAATTATATAGCTAATCACAGGTGTTTTTTAAGTGTGTGCCATCAAGGGATCCCAAGTAGACAGGACGTGCTGGCTCCTTAGTGTATAACTGTAAGTCCTGTGGGGTAACCTCACCGTTGTTGGAGAAGCCAGACCCAGACCATGGGTAACAGTTTGAAATGTACATTTATTGCTGATTTTATTGACCCAGTTAGTTAAGTCTGAAGTCTTTCACTTACTGTTTGAAGATTGAACCACTTACAACAGAATTTAAACCTACTGAAACTTTATTTCTGAGTTTTATTTGTTGCTGTGCCTCAACAGTTTCTAGCAATCTCTCATCGAAATCAATTCCATTATTCCCTCTACCTTTGTCATGTGCCCTTAGGCATCCTATACTTTTCCATTATAGCACTTACTGTATAATGTGATAAATGATGATGTCTTCCCTAGGTCGTTCATAGGCCATAAGCTCTGTGAAGACGGGGGAATGTCTTTCTTCTGTTTTTACTACATGCTAGCTCACTGCACTGAAGCCTGGGTGTCATAGGCGTTTAAATGATTTTGAAGGAATGCATGAATTTCTCACCACTCCTCCTTATCAACTCTACTGCTGCACTGCCTTCAAAAGCAAACAAGGACTGTTATCTTATTCATCTTAGTAACTAAGAACTAGCACGGTATTTGGGACACAGAGGATGTTTTAAATGAAAGCCCAGACACAAGTCAAGATTAGCTTAACTGACCTATCAAGTAATGTACTCAAAAGGAATATTCTTCTCCAAAACTAACTTGACAAGGGGTCTGTGGGTTGCTTAGCTCTGAGAAAGCTACTTACAGATGACCAGAAAGACCATTCCACATTAACCTTCTTGCTATCTAATCTCACCATTCTGTACAAAATTAGAATTAGGACTAGAATATATTCGAGAGAAATGATCCCCCTTAACAAGGTCCGAGATGCCTATTCTGAAAATGGAAGTAAGCAAACAAGGGTTGATTATTAAATAATCTTGCCCACAAAATAACAAGAAATAACAAGTGTTGGTGAGGACGTGGAGAAAAAGGAACCCTCGTGCACTGTTGGTGGGAATGCAAACTCGTGCAGCCTCATCATGGAGGTTCCTGAGAAAATTAAAAATAGAACTACTATGTGATCCAGAACTCCACTATTGAAAATTTATCTAAAGAAAATGAAAACACTAACTCAAAAAGATATATAGCCAAAATATAGGAGCAACCTAACTGGCCATCCATAGATGAATGGATAAAGAAGATGTGGCATACATATGCAATGGAATATTACTCAGCTATAAGAAAGAATGAGATCTTACTATTTGCAACAACATGAATGGACCTAGAGGTATTATGATACATGAAATAAGAGAAAAATACCATATGATTTTACTTATATGTGGAACCTAAAAGACAAAACAAAAAACAAGAACACGTCCATAAATATAGAGAACAAACTGATGTTTGTTGGGGGAGGGGGCAACATGAGGGAAGGAGAGTGGGAGGTATAGGCTTCCAGTTATGGAATGAGTAAGTCATGGGGATGGAAACTACTGCATAGAGAATATAGTCAATGGTATTGTAAAAAAAAAAAAAAAAAAAAAAAAAAAAAAAAAAAAAAAAAAAATCTTGTGCATGTATTTTTATAGATTTATTTCCAAAATAACCATTCATCCTAGAGTACCAACATCCTAGAGTTGTAGAATAAATGAATTTGGTGATTTTTTTTTTAACTGAAACATTTCCCTGCCTCCATAGACAGGTAATGTATTATCTTAATTCCTCAACTAAGGAATTTTTGGTACAACCATCAGATCTCCTAAAATAATTCATCTAAAGGAAACATTTTAGAAATGGTATCAGTTTCCTTCCAGGCATTTGAGGGAGCAGCACATTCAGAGAAGAAAAAAAAAAAGTCATTAGGAGTTGGATCAGTGTCTAGATTTTTCTGTTTGCTTGGGGGCTGAGAAGCTGGCTCTTGCGTGTTGACTAATATATAGGTTACCTTTGATTTATCCAAGGAATGCTTGGTCAAAAGAATGAATACATACATGAAGACAACTGTCAATAAAGCCTAAGGGGAAAGTTAGACAATAAATAGCTGTCTTTATTCCTCCAGTCCGCTGCATCCCAGAAGAGGCTACTCATTAATTTATAAATAGCTCCCAAAACATCTTCATTTTGTTGTGAAGAGACAATTTTCTCACGGCGAAAGAATTTATAATCTTTCCAATCCAGTCCATCCGGAGAGGGATGTGGCTTGATAAGGAGTCAGCTGGTAAGGAGAAAGGGGACTAGGTAAAAGGTTTTATGACAAGGGGTCATAAAATGGCATTCAGTGAGAAACGGAGTGAGCACCGAAGCTTTGTGTGTCTCAGTTTCCTTTCAAGCATTTCAAACCACCCCAGATAGCTTCAAGTTTATGCTAGGAAGATGTACGTACACAAGGTATCAAAAAATTTCCTTAACTAGTTTTTAGTATTCCAAAGATAGTTTCGGAGTGGGGGGGGGGGAGGAATCACATTTATTTATTCATCAAATATTTTGAGTACCTACTATGTGCTGCATTCTCTTCTAGGTTCTATGTTAAAAGAGGTAACATGTGTTGAGCATTGTCCTAAAACTTTGCATTCCTTGGCATATCTAATCCTCAGAAGAAAACTATGAAATGCATGCTATTGATTCCATTTGATGGATGAGAAAACTGATGCTCTAGTTAAGTAACTTTCCCAAGCCATGCAACTAATAATTGGCAAAGCCTGGATTATCTGACTTTAGAGATCACTTGTTAAGTCACTCTGCTGTATACTGCTACGATTCTTGAGGGGTTTTGATTCTAGCCAGCCCTTATGTTTCCATGGGCTGTTCAATGACAATAATGGCAGTGAGGATGGCAACGGCCATGCATTGAGTGCCATGCTCCATATGACCATGTGAAATACATTCTATGGTTATGTCATACTTCTCAGAACAACTCTATTAAGTAGGTTTATAATCCCTCCTCTGTTGATGAAAATAATAAACTTGGAGTTCATTAAATAGCTTTTTTTTTTAATGTTTATTTTCAAGAGAGAGACAGAGAGAGAGGCACAGAGTGCAAGCACGACAGGGGCAGAGAGAGAGGGAGACACAGCATCTGAAGCAGGCTCCAGACTCTGTATGTGACTGCTAGGTCTAGATCCCCTTTTGTCTTCTGCCAAGCTCCATGTGCTTAGTTACCCCTTCTGGTCTGCCTCCTGTGAAAGAGAGTTAATTCAAGAGAAAAGGGGACACTTCTCTTTCAAAGAGTGTTTCAGGACAAGTTCAGGGCAGGAACAGTAAGTTGAGAACAGACACTGGTGGAATCCTTATGAAACCAAGATAGAACTTTTTTTTTTTTTTTGAGTGTGAGTGTAGTTGACCCACATTGTT
This sequence comes from Leopardus geoffroyi, assembly GCF_018350155.1. Classification (NCBI taxonomy): domain Eukaryota; kingdom Metazoa; phylum Chordata; class Mammalia; order Carnivora; family Felidae; genus Leopardus; species Leopardus geoffroyi. Next base: position 99,253,335 of record NC_059328.1, read on the forward strand.
ACATTCGTTTCAGGTGTCACACAAGTGATTTGCCAAGTGTATACATGATGCTGTGTTCACCACAGGTATAGCTACCATCTGTCCCGTTACATCATTACATCGCTATTACAGTATCACTGTATTCTTTATGCTCTGCTTTCTGTTCCTAGGACTTACTCATTCCATAACTGGAGGCCTGTATCTCCCTCTCTCCTTCACCGACTTTGGCAACCCTCTGGCAACCATCAGTTTGTATCTGTATTTATAGTTCTGATTCTGCTTTATGTCCGTTTATTCATTATTTTTTTTAGATCACATTTATTTTTTTAATTAATTAATTTTTAAATTTGCATCCAAGTTAGATAGCATATAGTGCAACCGTGATTTCAGGAGTAGATCCCTTAATGTCCCTTACCCATTTTGTCCCTCCCGACTCCCACAACCCCTCCAGCAACCCTCTGTTTGTTCTCCATACTTAAGAGTCTCTTCTGTTTCCCCCCCCCCTGTTTTTATATTATTTTTGCTTCCCTTCCCTTAAGTTCATCTGTTTTTATCTTAAAGTCCTCATATGAGTGAAGTCATATGATATTTGTCTTTCTCTGACTGACGAATTTCGTTAGCATAATACCCTCCAGTTCCATCCACATAGTTGCAAATGGCAAGATTTCATTCTTTTTGATTGCCGAGTAATATTCCATTGTACATATATACCGCATCCTCTTTATCCATTCATCCTCTGATGGACATTTGGGCTCTTTCCATACTTTGGCTATTGTCAGTAGCGCTGCTATAAACCTTGGAGTGCATGTGCTCCTTCAAAACAGCACACCTGTATCCCTTGGATAAATACCTAGTAGTGCAATTGCTGAGTCGTAGGGCAGTTCTAGTTTTAATTTTTTGAGGAACCTCCATACTGTTTACCAGAGTGGCTGCACCAGCTTGCATTCCCACCAACAATGCAAAAGAGATCCTCTTTCTCCGCATCCTCTCCAACATCTGTTGTTGCCTGAGTTGTTAATGCTAGCCATTCTGACAGGTGTGAGATGGTATCTCATTGTGGTTTTGATTTGCATTTCCCTGATGGTGAGTAATGAGCATTTTTTCATGTGTCTATTAGCCATCTGGATGTCTTCTTTGGAGAAGTGTCTATTCATGTCTTCACTGGAAGAAATGGGTGTTGAGTTTGATAAGTTTTTTATAGATTCTGTGTACTAACCCTTTATCTGATATGTCATTTGCAAATATCTTCTCCCATTCCGTCGGTTGCTTTTTAATTTTGCTGATTGTTTCCTTCACTGTGCAGAAGCTTTTTATTTTGATGAAGTCCCAATAGTTCATTTTTGCTTTCGTTATTCTTGCCTCCGGAGACACGGTGAATAAGAAGTTGTTGCGGCCAAGGTCAAAGAGGTTTTTGCCTGCTTTCTCCTTGAGGATTTTGATGGCTTCCTGTCTTACGCTTAGGTCTTTCATCCATTTGGGGTTGATTTTTGTGTATGGTGTAAGAAAGTGGTCCAGGTTCATTTTTCTGCATGTCGCTGTCCAGTTTTCCCAGCACCACTTGCTGAAGAGATTGTCTTTATTCCATTGGATATTCTTTCCTGCTTTGTCAAAGATTAGTTGGCCATACATTTGTGAGTCCATTTCTGAGTTCTGTATTCTGTCCTATTGAGCTATGTGTCAGTTTTTGTGCCTGAACAATACTGTCTTGATGATTACAGCTTTGTAATACAGCATGAAGTCCAGGATTGTGATGTCTCCAGCTTCAGTTTTCTTTTTCAAGATTGCTTTGGCTATTTGGGGTCTTTTCTGGTTCCATACAAATTTTAGGATTGTTTGTTCTAGCTCTGTGAAGAATGCTGGTGTTATTTTGATAGGGATTACATTGAATATGTAGATTGCTTTGGGTAGTATTGACATTTTAACAATATCTGTTCTTCCTATCCAGGAGCATGGAATCTTTTTCCATTTTTTTTGTGTCTTCTTCAATTTCTTTCATAAACTTTCTATAGTTTTCAGTGTGTAGATTTTGTTACCTCTTTGGTTAGCTTTATTCCTAGGTATTTTATGGCTTTTGGTGCATAGATCACATTTATGAGTAATCATATAGTATTTGTCTTTCTAGTCTGACTTAGTTCTCTTAGCATAATACCCTCCAGGTCTGTCCATTCTGTCTCAAATGGCATGACCTCATCTTTTATGGCTGTGTAATATTTCATTGTATATATGCCACATTTTGTTTATTAATTCATCTATTGATGGACCCTTAGGTTGCTCCCATGTAAATGGGAGCTTGGCCCACAAGACTGTGACCCATTAGGTTGCTTGGCTATTGTAAATAATGCAGTGAACATAGTGGTGCATATATCTTTTTGAGTTAGTGTTTTCATTTTCTCTGGGTAAATACCCAATAGTGAAATTATTGAATCATATAGTATTTCTTCAAAAAAACCTTTTTGGGGCGCCTGGGTGGCGCAGTCGGTTAAGCGTCCGACTTCAGCCAGGTCATGATCTCGCGGTCCGTGAGTTCGAGCCCCGCGTCGGGCTCTGGGCTGATGGCTCAGAGCCTGGAGCCTGTTTCCGATTCTGTGTCTCCCTCTCTGTCTGCCCCTCCCCCGTTCATGCTCTGTCTCTCTCTGTCCCAAAAATAAATAAACGTTGAAAAAAAAATCAAAAAAACTTTTTACTGTTTATTTAATTTTGAGAGACAGAGACAGAGTACAGGTGGGGGAGGGGCAGAGAGTGAGAGGGAGACATAGAATCTGAAGCAGGCTCCAGGCTCTGAGCTGTCAGCACAGAGCCCGACACAGGGCTCGAACCCACGAACTATGAGATCATGACCTGAGCCGAAGTTGGACGCTCAACTGAGCCACCCAGGTTCCCCTACAGTATTTCTATTTTTAATTTTTTGAGGAACCTCCTTATTGTTTTCCACAGTGGCTGCACCGATTTATATTCCCACCAACAGTGCATGAAGATTCCCTTTTTTCCACATCCTTGCCAACACTTGTTGTATCTTATCTTCTTGATCTTAGACCAAGTCTCAGACATTTTGATTGGGCTCCTTCTCCAGCAGACGATTTTAAGGAAGATTCTCCCTATATTTAGAACCATTGAGATTTTTTTTTCTCCAGAATTAAATGAGTCAATATTATGGATTGAGAAGCTTGTCAAAATTCAGACTTCTCATTAATGGGCCAAATCCAGTTATGAGCTCATAGAGGAAATGGAAAAGTTTTCCATGTCTGTAGGGGACTCTTTGGGATTACTTTCATTATTCACTCTAGGGCTGCTATTAACCCGACATTCCACCTAGTATATTCAAGAAAGATTTACTGGGGCCTAATCTGTGCCAGGCATTGTAGTAGGCTTGACATTGTCAGAAAACAGTGAGGTTCGTTGCTCAAGCAGTGAGCCTTCCCAGAGTCTTTGACCTACATGGGATGTGGGAGGGGTTGATACAGCAAAGGTGAAAAGGCCTGGGGCACCCGGGGGTGGGGGGGGCAGGAGATAGAACTTCTGGGATCCAAGTTTAGGAAACTGGTTAGTAACAGCAATGGATCTTTTTCAAGGAAGAATTTCTTAAGAAGTAAGATCTCAGGCCAAGGCTTCTACCCATGATTTCAAGGGAAGTCCAAGTCATATAGCCTCTAGGTTATCCCTCCCCATATACCTTTAATTATGCCAATAATTAAAATTAATCAACAGCCTAAAACCTGTTAGGAGAAGAAGCTTGCTGCTAACAGCAAAGGGAACCATAAACATTTTCTAGTATTAGCCACATTTCAAAGCCCAGAGCAAATGACCAGGCTTCCCCAACTCCACCACTTTTTCCCCACATTCGTATTTAACATCTTTATTTGATGTTTAATAAATTTTAGCTTTAGAGCAGTTCAAAATATTCCCAAAAGATATTTTAAGTACCTTGTATGGTATTCACAGTATCACATGAATATGGTTTTAGAACCAGGGAAACTTCTCGTTGTCATTTTCTTCTTCTTTAACATGAAATGTCAATAATACCATCTTTACTATAATTCCATTGTGCCGATCGCTCTGCAATATGTATGTAGCATTCCAACTGCCAGGTAGGAGGGCTTCGATTAATGGTACCACTTAGAAACTGTCCCAAATTTTCAAACAAGGATTTAACCCACACATTTTTAAAAGTGATGAAAAAAAGGTGAACTCTCATGGTGCCATTATTTCTCAAAAATGAAATTGATATAGAATGTTTCAAGAAAATATATTTTCATCGGATCTACTTTGTTGGCCAACTAATCTCATAATTGAGGAGATAGGACTTTTGTAAAACTACTTCCGTCTTCTTTATTGTACTTGAAGATCTGCATTTCCTATAGAGGAATTGCCCATGAGCAGTGAAGAGCATCCTCCCCACAGCTGTCCCCGCCCCCCCCACTTTTCTGAGGAATCCTGGATTGGGAGGAGGGAATAGCCTCCTGGTGGGAGGGGTGGAAGGATTTTAAAACACCTCCTCTAGCTGAGGTCAACAGATCTTCTCTCTGCCCCTTTTGGAACCAGCTTGGAGGGGTAAGTGTGGGAGAGTTAATTGGTAAGGGTGTGTGTGTGTGTGTGTGTGTGTGTGTGTGTGTGTGAGTGATCTAGATCTCTATAAGGGAACTGGGGAGAGGAAGCCAGGAGCCCTGGTTGCACCATGATCTGGGTCACAAGGGAGAGAGAATGATCCTTCAGGATTCTTTGGGTGTGCTCAGGAAGAGTGTGATCTGCCCTGGGTACTATCTACATTTAAATCATAAAAACCCATGGAAGACTTAGGTAATTGAGCAGGAAAGCAAATTCAATTACACATTATATGCACCACCCTTAAGGTTGATGGACAGGTCTCACTGTTTTAAGGACAAAAAAATACCATCAGACTCATTCATATCTAGTTGTTCCCATGGGTGGTATCCTTTGCCCTTTCCATTTTATATACTCTCTCCAAGCGATCGCAACATCATCTACTCTGAATATTGAGTTTGATTATCTGCATATTACATCTTGTTTCTGTTTATAAAAATATCAATATGTTAATTGTAAAAAGAAAGTCATACAATGAAAAAAAAGTTAACATGAAAATAAGAATTAGATATAATCCCATCGCCTCGAGAAAATGATTCCTAACCTCCGTGTATGGGTAATGTTTTGTGACCAGCTTTTTTCCCATTTGTCAATACATTAGTAACACTTTTTTGTTATTAAATATTCTTTTACTATGTAATTAAAAAATTTTTTTTAATGTTTATTTAATTTTTTTCAGAGAGAGAGAGTGCAAGTGGGGAAGGGGCAGAGAGTGAGGGAGACACAGAATCTGAAGCAGGCTCCAGGCTCTGAGCTATCGGCACAGAACCCAACACAGGGCTCAAACCCACGAACTGTGAGATCATCATCTGAGCTGAAGTTGGATGCTTAACCGACTGTGCCACCCAGACTCCTCTCTTTTACTATGTAATTTTTAAAGGTTGCAGAGTCTTCCATTGACTTATAGCCAGTGTCCAATTACCAGATATGTAGTTCGTGTCCATTTTTCCTACTATAAATGAGGCATACAGAGACTTAAAATACCTTTCATATATCCTTCAGATAAATTTTAAGATGTAGACTCATTGGCCATGATTTTTTTATATCAATTTACACTGCAAATGTTAATATATGAGGACAGACTCCCCACAGCCTCCTAAGCACTATTATCTTTTTCTGATTTTCACCAAATTATCAAATTAGTTGGGGGGGGGGCAGGAAGGCACTGAAGAGTGTATCTCATTGTTAGATTTTCATTTGCATGTTTTTGGTAACTGGAGATGTAGTAGTTTTGTGCTTATTAATCATTTGTATTTCTTCTTTTGTGAATTGCCTATTCAGGTTCTCTGCTTATTCTCTACTGTGAAATTATGTTTTCTAATTTTGAAGTTTTGAATATTTAATTAAAATTTTCTGTACCTTCAGGAGTGCCTGTGTGGCTCAGTCGGTTAAGCATCCGACTCTTGGTTTCAACTCAGGTCATGATCTCATGTTTCGTGGGTTCGAGCCCTGCGTCAGGCTCAGCACTGACAGTACAGAACCTGCTTGGGATTCTCTGTCTCCCTCTCTGTCCCCCTCCCCCACCCTCTCTCTCTCTTTCTCTCTCTCTAAATGAATAAACTTTAAATTTTTTTTCTGTACCTTCAGTATATAATATATTCCTCATACACACAAACTTAGATAAATGCTCATGTCTATTTTCTTCTGATTTCTTTTACGATTTGTGTTTATATTTAACTCCTTAAATGTGTTAAATTTAACTCTTTTACTTGGAATGCATTTTGGTATATGGAGGAATATAGGGACCTGGCTTTATTTTCTTCCAAAGAGGTGAGTATGCTCCTTTCCATCATTTACTCAGTTGTTTATCTTGTCCTCACTGATTAAAATCCCATCTTTATCTCAAAGCGTGTAAGCAGGAAGAGCTCAGGTGCAGACAAGGTAGTTTAGGCAGAAGAAGGGTAGTGGGTGGGAAGGAATGGGGGGCTTGGGAAAGGCATTAAGGAAGGAGATTTCAATTGTCAATTATATATTTTTTAAAAGAGCAGCAAAAATGACAGATATTTTCATTTATAAAGTCTGAATGTATGGGCCTGGGGTTTTTTTCTGTGTTTTTCTGGTGCTCTGTAAAAAAATTTGTGGGAACTATATATTCCCTGGAAGTTTAAAAGAATTAGTAAATTGAGCCCTGCACTTTCTTAACAATGTTATCATTTCTTCTATAGTGGTTTCTCTTAAAATGTTCTTAACTTCTTTTTTTTATTTATTTTTCTTTTTTTCTTTTTTTTCTTCTTTTCAATCAATGTTCCTAATTAATCATCTAGTTCATTCAGATTTTAAATTGATTAGCATGTGGTTTAACAGAGTAATCTCTCCATATCTGTGTCTATATCTTTCTGATTCTTATTTTGTGTATTGTATATTGTAATTTTCTTTTTACTTTATAAGATTAGCTAAAGTGTCTTGTGTCTCTGTTGTTTTTAATTATTAAGAAAAATCCAAGTAGTTGGAATTGGTTTGTATATAATCATTATTTTTGTTGTTGTTTTGCACTGGTCAAAAGATGTAGCCAGTATGATTGCTTTTTAGAATATTTAAGATTCTCTTTGCCATGGATTTTACAAATTTTTTTTTAAAGATTTTACTTTATTTTATGTATGTATGTATGTATTTAAATGCTTATTCATTTTTGAGAGATGGAGAGAAGACAGAGCATGAGCAGGGGAGGGGCAGAGAGAGAGGGAGACACAGAACAAGAAGCAGGCTCCAGGCTCTGAGCTGTCAGCACAGAGCCCGAAGCAGGACTCGAACCCACAGACTGCGAGATCATGACCTGAGCCAAAGCCGGACGCTCAACCGACTGAGCCACCCAGGTGCCCCAAAGATTTTATTTTTAAATAATCTCTTACTTATGTTTGGGGATTGTGGGGTTTGAACTCACAACCCCAGGATCCAGAATCGCATGCTCTACAGACTTAGCCAGCCAAACATCCCTACACAATTTTTATGAGCTTTTGATAAGATGGCCCACATTTCTATTTTATTTTTTGCCTTCTTGATCTGCCAAAGACTGAAAGAGGCATGTTAAAACTTCTACTGCCATAGTGTTTCTGCCAGCTTTATTTTGTACTTCTTAGTAGTATATGCTTTATATGATTATTCTTGATGTTAGTAATGACACATAAGTATTCTTGCCTGGCTATTCTGTTTTCATAGTGTCTGTTAAAAAGAGCAGAAAGTTGAGAGGCACCTGGGTGGCTCAGTCGGTTAAGCATCCAACTTCAGCTCAGGCATGATCTCACGGTTCTCGAGTTTGAGCCCTGAGTCAGGCTCTGTGCTAACAGCTCAGAGCCTGGAGCCTGCTTCAGATTCTGTGTCTCCCTCCCTCTCTGTCCCTCCCCTGCTTGTGCTCTGTCTCTGTCTCTCTCTCAAAAAGAAATAAACATTAAAAGAAAAAAAAAGAGAGCAGAAAATTGAAATCATTGTGTCCATAAGGGAGTTTAACCCACTAGCATTTATTGTCATAATTGATATTTTTTGGCCTCTGTCATCGTATTTTTCTGGCTTGTATGTTTCCTTGCTATATTATATACGATATTTTTCTTTTCTTTTTTTTTTTTTCTATTCTGCAGTGAATTTTATTGAATTCATAGGGGACATTCCTTTATGGAAAATAAAGAACTGAAGTTGTACAGGCATGCTTGGTGAGACAAACTGGTGACGAAGCCTGCTCAGACCAAACAAGAGCAGACACCATACACTATATTTTTCTATATGGATTGTGTTTTTAGGTGATAAAATATATGTGGCATAAAATTCACCATTGTAACCATTTTTAGGTGCACAGTTCTGTGACATAAAGTACATTGACATCATTATACAGCAATCACCACTACCCATCTCGAGAACTTTTTTATCTCCCCAAATTGAAACTCTATTCATTAAACCCTGAATCCCCATTCTTTCTTCCCCTAGACTCTGGTTACTACTGTTCTACTTTTTTGACTCTATGAATTCGACTTCTTTAGGTACCTCATGTAAGTGGAATCATTCAATATTTGTGCTTTTGTAACCAGCTTATTTCACTCAACACAATGCCCTCAAGATTCACCCATGTCGTACCATGTTAGAATTTTCTTCCTTTTAAGATTGGAATATAATTTATTCCAATATTATATTGAATATAATTTAAGATTATATTCCATTATGTTGTATACCACATTTTGCTGATTCATTCACATGTTCATAGACACTTGGATTGCTTCTACCTTTTGGCTATTGTGAATAATGCTGCTATGAATATAGGTGTACAATAAGAGACTCTTTTTCTATTTTCAACAGTGTTGTTTTATTCATTTTTATTTTTTTGTTATTTTTTTAATTTAATTTTTTTTAAAATTTACATTCAAGTTAGTTAGCATATAGTGCAACAATGATTTCAGGAGTAGATTCCTTAATGCCCCTTACCCATTTAGCCCATCCCCCCTCCCACAACCCCTCCAGAAACCCTCAGTTTGTTCTCCGTATTTAAGAGTCTCTTATGTTTTGTCCCCCTATCTGTTTTTATATTATTTTTGCTTCCCTTCCCTTATGTCCATCCACGTAGTTGCAAATGGCAAGATTTCATTCTTTTTGATTGCCGAGCAATACTCAGTTGTGTGTGTGTGTGTGTGTGTGTGTGTGTGTGTGTGTATACATATACGTGCACACACACACACACACACACACACACACACACATATATATATATCTCACATCTTCTTTATCCATTCATCCATCGATGGACATCTGGGCTCTTTCCATACTTTGGCTATTGTTGATAGTGCTGCTATAGACATGGGGGTGCAAGTGTCCCTTCGAAACAGCACACCTGTATCCCGTGGATAAATGCCTAGTAGTGCAATTGCTGGGTCGTAGGGTAGTTCTAGTTTTAATTTTTTGAGGAACCTCCATACTGTTTTCCAGAGTGAATAAGAGACTCTTAAATACAGAAAACAAACTTAGGGCTGGTGGGGTAGGGTAGGGGGCGTTGGGTTAAGTGGGTGACAGGCCTTAAGGATGGCACTTTTCGGCATAAGCACAGGGTATCATATGTAAGAGATGAATCACTGGGTTCTACTCCTGAAGCCAAGACTATACTGTATGTTAACTAACTTGAGAATAAAAAAAATAAAATAAAATAAACTGAAAAAAATGATGAATATAGGTGTACAGTAACAGTGTGAGTTTTTGCTTTGATTTCTCTTCAGTATATACCCAGAAGTGAATTGCTATATCATGTTAATTAAATGTTTAATTTTTTGAGGAATTGCTATACCACTTTTCACAATGGATGCACAATTTTACATTTCCTGCATCAATGCACAAAGTTCTAATTTCTCCACATCCTCCCCAGCATCTCTGTTATTTTCCAATTTCTTGAATTAGAGCCATTCTAATGGATGTGCAGTGGTATCTCATTACGGGTTTTGATTTGCATTCCTAGTGATTAGTGATGCTGAACATCGTTTAATGTGCTTATCGGCTACTTGAAGATCTTTGGAAAATAAATTATTTGAGTCCTTTGCCCATTTTTAAGTTGAGTTGTTTCTTTGTGGAGTTGTAGCAGTTCTTTATATATTCTGTATATCAATCTCTTTTCAGAAATATGTATGATTTGCAAGTATTTTCTCCTATTCTGTATGTTGTCTTTTCAGTCTCTTGATAATGTCCTGTTTGGTGCACGATGTTTTAGTTTTGATACAATCTAATTTATCAATTTTTACTTTTGTCACCTATGCTTTTGGTATCATATCCAAGAAATCACTTCCAAATCCAATGTCACGAAGCTTTTCCCTTATATCTTCTGCTAAGGGTGTTACAGTTTTAGTGTTTACATTTAGGTCATTGATCCATTTTGAGTTAACTTTCATGTATTTGTAAGGTAACTTCATTCTTTTGGCTGTGGAAATCCAGCTGTCCTCATGAATTTGAGTCAGTTTTTCAGGATGGCTATGTAGTTGTATGCTTTCTAAATTCTTAGATCTGAGAATGTTTTTGCTGTCTTCATGATGATTAAGAACATTTTCCTTCAAAACTGTCAACTTGTTGTAGTCTGTCACTTACTGTTATAGAGAAGTCTGAGGCCACCTTATTGTTTGCTCCTTTTTAGGTTTTTTTCTCCATCCTAGATGTTGGTAGAATTCTTTGCTTATCACTTAAATTACAAAGATTTGCTTGGGCAGGTCTAACGTATCTTGTCTCTTCATTTATGTTGTAGGGAACGCATCAGTCCTTTATTCCCTGGATTCAGGTCTTTTTTTCACTGGTGAAGGCTTTCTTCTATTTTTTATTTAATTATTGATTCTATCCTATTTGTTCTGATCTCTTCTTAAGGTGCACCGATTTTCTGTGTTGGGTCTCCATTTTCTTTCCTTCATATCCATCACCTTCTCATCATTTTAATGTTTTTGTCTTTTTTCTTTGCATTTTAGCGGAGGTTTTTCAAATTTGTCCACATGATTAATTTGTCTTTCTTTTATTTTATTTTGTTTGTTTATTTATTTTGAGAGAGGTCGGGGAGGGACAGAGAGAGAGGGAGAGAGAGAGAATCCGAAGCAAGCTCAGCACTGTCAGTGCAGAGCCTGATGCAGGGCTCAAACTCACAAACTATGAGATCACCAGGTCTTTCACCATTAGGTATGATATTAGTTGTGGGCTTTTAGTAGATGGCCATTTACATAGATGGCCTAACAAACTTCATAACTTGTTGTTTATCATTTTTTTATCATGAAATGGTGTTGGATTTTGTCGAATGCTTTTTCAGCTCTACTGAGCTTATCATGTGAGCTTTGTTCTTTATACTATGCATATGGTGTGTTACATTTTTTAAATTTTTGTATGTTAAAACAACCTTGTGTTCCTGCAGTAAATCCCATTTGGTGATTTTGTATGTATGGTCCTTGTATAGGTTGCAGGATTTGGTTTGCTAGTATTTTGAGGATTTTTCAACCTATACTCATATAGAATATTGCTCAATAGTTTTCTTTGCTTGTGATGTCTTTGTCAGGTTTGGGTATTACCTCATAAAATAAGTTGAGAAGTGTTTCCTCCTATTTCTTTTGGAAGAGTTTGTAAATAATTGGTGCAAATTCTTTCTTTCTTTTTTAAGTTTGTTTACATATTTTGAGAGAGAGAATGTGTGAGAGCAAGGAAGGACAGAGAGAGAGGGAGCGAGACAATCCCAAGCAGGCTCTGCACTGCCAGCATGGACCCCGAAGCACAGCTCAAACTCACAAGCTATGAGATCGTGGCCTGAGCCAAAACCATGAGTCAGATGCTCAACCGACTGAGCCACCCAGGTGCCCTTAAATTCTTTTTTAATTGTTTGGTAGAATTCACCTGTGAAGCCATCTGGTCCTGAGGTGTTTTTTTCAGGGAAGTTTTTTGATTATTAATTAAAAATCTTTAATTGTTTTAGGTCTATTCAAATGTCCTCTTTATTCTGGACTCAGTTTTGATAGTTTGTGTCTGCTACTAAAATTTGTCCATTTAAGTTATCTAATTTGTTAGCATACAAGTGGTCATAGTGTTCCATTATTATTGTTATCTTTACACTTCCATAGGATTGCTAGTGATGTCCCCTTTTTCATTCTTGAGATGTATTTTGAGATGTCTCCCTTTTTTCTTGGTCATTCCAACTAAAGGTTTGTCAGTTTCATTGATCTTTTCAAACGACCAACTTTTGGTTTCATTGATATTTCTCCATTATTTTTCTATTTTCTCTTTTATTTATTTATTTCCACTCTCATTTTTATTACTTACTATTTTCAGTTTTCCTTGAGTTTAGTTTGCTCTTCTATTTTAGTTTCTTTAGGTAGAAGTTGAAGTTATTTGAGATCTTTCTTTGTTTTTAATGTTTTCATTTCAAAGTATTTTAAAATTTCTCTTGTGATTTCAGTTTTGACCTGTTTGTTATTCAGGAGTGTGCAGATTAATTTTTACTATTTTTGAATTTCCCAGATTTCTTACTGTTATAGATTTCTAATTTAATTCTTTTGTGATTGAAGAATATATTTCATGTGGTTTCTGTCCTTTTAAAAAAATATTGATGTTTTCTTTAAGGCCATGCATCTGGCCTCTCCTGGAGAATGTTCCATGTTCACTTGAGAAGAAAGTATATTCTACTGTCAATGGGTGAGTGTTCTATAGATGTGTATCAGGTCTCGTTGCTTTATAGTGTTGTTCAAGTCTTTTATTTCCTTGTTGATCTTCTGTCTAGTTCTTCTATCCATTATTGAAAGTGGGGTATTGGAGTTTTCAACTATTATTGTTTGTCTTTTTCTCTCTTTAATTCCGTCAGTTATTGCTTCCTTTACTGATGCTCATTTTTTATATGGATTCAACCTACTGTCTAGTGTCCTTTTATTTTAGCTTGAAGGACACCTTTTAGTCTTTCCTATAGAACCTGCCTTCAACAAACAGCCAGGCAGTTTACAACTTTGCCTTAGCATTCATTTCTGGCTTGATGTGGAGCCTTAAGTCAGCCAGAGGTGAGAGCATAGGGCTTTTTCAGCTCTTTCCTGAGCATTTTTTATCCCATGGGAATGTGCACAACCATGTGTACAGGCATAGCCTTTTGGATTCCCAGAAATACCAACGAGATTTCCAAAGCCTCTGTGAAGATCTCATTCTCCAGTTCTTTTGAAGTTCTTGGTTAGTCTATTCCTTGCCCCAACTATAATTCACCTCTTTGGGCAGCCATGAAGTAAAACTGTTGATTGTAATTGTTTTGACAAATGTGCTTAGGGACAAGTCTGTACCGGAAGAACCAGAGTCAAGTCAAATGATAGACAGCAAGTGAGGTCACATATAGACAGCAAGAACAGGAATTACTAGCCAGGTGAAATCGTGACAATTCTCTGGGAATGAGGCTGTGGGGGAGCTCCATTCCTGTTCCTCCTCTGGTGGCTGCCAGCCTGCTCGTTTTCATCATGATTATGGGCTGTTAATTTTCAAGGCTACTATAGAGTAGCAAGTGAAATAGAGGAAAAGTTAAAACACCACAAAACGCTTTCTTTTCACCAAAATTCAGCTACTTTTCCTTTTTAAAAAAAATGTTTATTTATTTATTTTGAGAGAGAGAGAAAGCACGGGTTGGGAAGGGGCAGAGAGAGAGAGAGAGAGAGAATCCAAAGCAGGTTCTGTGCTTGGTGTGGAGCCCTACGCGGGGCTCGATCTCATGACTGTGAGATCATGACCTGAGTTGAAATCAAGAATTGGACGCTTAGCTGACTGAGCTACCCGGGAGCCCCTCAGTTGTTTTTCTCGAATAAATCCTGCCCAGATTGCTGTAAGTTTACTTTACTTTAAATCCTGCCCAGATTGCTGTAAGTTTAAAGTAAGTTTACTTTAGTTTACTGCTTTCTGAAAAAGTTGATTTTGACCACTGTTGCCAGTTTTCTCATTATTTTTAGGGAGGAGAGAAGTTTTGAAGGTCTTTGCCATTGTCACTGACATCACTTGCTTCCATGCTTTTCAACCTGCCATTTTCTTGTCATAAGCATCCTTACCTTCCTAAATAGCCTCATAAATCCTTTCACCTATAAGGCTCAGTCTAAATGTTCCTTCTTCAGTGAAGTGTTTCCCTAACCTGCTGGGAACATTGCTTTTATTTACTTTGGCACTACTCATGGTCTTGTGTGTATGTATCACTGTTGTCCTCACTCTCACCCAGCATTACAATTAAGTGTCTGTATCTCTCCCATTATTAAAATGGGCCCTTTTCATTTCTCTTCCATGATTTTGCAAGTTTTCAGTGTCGTGCCATGTTTCACATAAAGAAAAGCATTCTCAGTGTTCAGCTTCATTTAAATGCACACAACTAATCTGCAGACTTTACTTAAGGCTTTAAGGGAGAAAATGTAAAATTCAGTTATCAAGAGACTAAAACCCAGCTATGGATAGACCCTCAAATGGCAGACAGATTTGTCAGTTATGTATTCTTCTATTTTACGTAGCAGTCTTTCTAGGAGTAGTTGGCTTTTACCCAATTCAGGATTATAAACTATACAAAGAATAATTACTGTGTCCTCAGCTTGTGGAGAAAAGCTTTTATATAATTCCCCAGTAATTATAGCCATGGTTTGTTATATCTTTAACTATATCATTTCAATGAACCTGAAATATTTATAACAGACATTTTGGTTTAGGAAGCTTCTAGAGATTATTAATCAAAAGAAATTATGGTGAATTGTTCGAGGCACTCCAGCTGGGATACAAAACCCCACAGATGGGGTTGACCTGTATGCTGTTTCTTCCATTTCCTTTCTGATAGGGCTTTTTTGTGTGGTTTATTTGTTGCCTAGTGTCGTTTAATGTGGCCTTTTATCTTGGATCATTTTAGTCTCATTTAATGATGGGGGTATAATTTGATTGAGCTGGAAAACTGAGGATTTATTTAATCTTACTCTTAATGGGCTATTGAAGAGGAAACCAGAATCTAAGCAGTCCTAGATGTCAAGAGCCCAAGAGCCCTTGGATCTCCCCAGTGCTAGTGACTGGCTACTTGATGTCATAATAAGGCAAGAGCTTACAGAAAAACAAGATTATTATTTGAAATAAAGTCACATGAGTTGGGGATAAAGACTTAGTCTTTACTTCCGGGTTGTTCTGGCTGCTTATGATGATGGGGGTTGTCATGGTAATGGGAAAGAATGAATTGGCAGGTAGCCATGATAGGTATTACAGTGCAGAAGGAGGGGACTTAACATACGTATCCTTTGTTAATAGGACTTTGTCATAGCCTTCCAGTGCATTGGGTTTGAAATATTATGTTCCTTTCCTGATGCTAGAGTGTGAAATGAAGACAGTAAAAATATACTATGTTCTGCAAATCAGACCTGTCTCTGTCTTCACTCCATTAACCCATGACCCCAAGGAGGCTTAGATATGAGGCAGAGACTTGGTAATGAAAGACTTTTAGTGTTTATATGATAAGTTTAGGAACTACAGCCAAATGTAAGACTTATTTCGATTGGTACCAGTCATTTGACACTTTGTTCCAAGAGTTTTTTTTCTTTATGAAATGTTTAAAAATAAAGACTCATAGATATTTAGATTTCAGACTTCATTACTTTTTTTTCTATTTTTATTATTGTTATTGTTTTGTCTAGATGGTTTCACCTTGATCATTTTTATTGGCGGGACCCAAAAGGCCAAATTTTATTTTCTCAACATTGACTGTAGATTATAAACTGCCATAAACCTGTGGTAAAACGCCTCGTTTTCCTTGGCATTTGGTCTCCTTAATCATGTTTCAATAACAAATATTGTGGTTTCTGAGTAGTGGAACAGAAGTAGGGTCTGAGTGTTCCTTTTGGTGATGATGCCTCCAGCATGTATTTTGAGACGTTTTTCCTTTCTCAAAGGAAGGGTTCTCTCCAATGTAGCCTTTGTGGGCTTTCTTGGTTTCCCAAAGCCCTGAGAGAAAGCTCAGAAGAAAGATTTAACTTTAGTAGATTCCTGATTTGGATGCCTAAACCAAGAGCTCTGTCACCAAGACTGAACATCAGGTGACTCATTTGAAGACTACCTGATAGGCCTCCTGAAGAGAAATAATAAAGCTGGGACAGTGGTAATAGTGAGCTTCCTGTGGTCCTAAGATTGAAACTCCTGTGTAAAGAGGAACACTGTCCCCAACTTCTGGGAGAGGTAGAAAGAGTATCGGAAACCCACCCCAGAGAAGCAAGAAACTCACCCTTCAGAAGACATCAGCTGAAAGGTTGTTCCCCCCTTCCTAGGGCAACTGGTTGACTGATAGGAGGTAGGACAACACAGGGTGGTGCCACTAAGATGTCTCTGTCCAGCTGTGGGAAACCCAAGTGAGTGTGTTAGTCTGCTAGAGCTGCCGTGACAAAATACCACCAACTGGGTGGCTTCAACAATGAAATTAATTTTTTCACGGTTCTGGAGGCCAGAAGACCAAGATCAAGATCGAGGTGCCAGTAGGGTTGGTTTCTTTTGAGACTCCTTTCAGATGGCTGCCTTCTCCTGTATCCTCACATGGCCTTTCCTCTGTGTAGGTGCATCCTTGTGTCTTCCTTTTCTTATAGGGACGCCAGTCAGATTGGACTGGGGACCCACTCAAAAGGTCTCATATTCGTCTTATTACCTACCACCTGAAAGGTCCTGTCTTCAAATACAGTCACATGCTGAGGTACTGTGGGTTAGGAATTCAACATAGGAATTTGCGAGGGACATCATTCAGCTAATACCAAGATGGGATGGGAAACTCTACCACTGGGGGCTGGAGAAGGGGAAGTTCACAAAAAAAGGGAACGGTAACTTACTTGGCAGCTGAGGACCATCAAAGTATAATCAAAGGAGCTGAAGTGTACTTAAAAGGACGGAAGCCTCTGGGATGGTTGGGATTCATTCCAATTTATCTTTCTCCCAGAGCAGCAGGAGAAAGTGACAGCAGCCGTGGGCATGATATAAGAGAAGATGGTGATGCTCCAGAGGGAAACAAGGGTTAGTAACATATCAAATCACCCACAGACAGATCTGTTGAGATTTCAAGAGAATAAAAAGGTGTAAGACACAGTCCCAGACATCAAAGACCACAAAATCTCATTAAAACACAAGGAAAGAATGTATGGAAAGTTATTAAATACAGAGAAATGATCCAAGTGGTTACTAAGATTTTTTTTTTGGAGACCCCCTATGTGCCCAACAGTGGGCATGGCGCTGGGAAATTGATGGAGAGCAAAACAGACCTGGCCCCTGACCTCTTGTGGCTTCTACTCTAGAGGGGGAGACAGACTAATAGCCATACAAATAATTTCAAACTGAGTTAAGTGTTTTAGAAGCAAAGGACAATGGGACAGCGTTGAGTGTGAGAGAACAAATCCATCTCAAAGGAATTCTGAAGGCCCAAGGGTAACAGTTAGCCAGCAAATAACCAAAGGAACCCTGTTTCAGCAGAGGCCATTATGTGAACTAAGAACAACACATAGCGGGGGGAGGGGGAAAGATAATGTGAAAGCTTTTTCTTTTTATATAATTTATTGTCAAATCAGTTTCCATACAACACCCAGTGGTCATCCCAACAGGTGCCCTCCTCAATGCCCATCACCCACTTTCCCCTCTCCCCCATCCCCCATCAACCCTCAGTTTGTTCTCAGTACTCAAAAATCTCTTATGGTTTGCCTCCCTCCCTCTCTGTAACATTTTCCCCCCTTCCCCTCCCCCATGGTCTCTGTTAAGTTTCTCAGGATCCACATATAAGTGAAAACATATGGTATCTGTCCTTCTCTGGCTGACTTCATTTCACTTAGCATAATACCCTCCAGTTCCAGCCACATTGCTGCAAATGGCCAGATTTCATTCTTCCTCATTGCCAAGTAGTACTCCATTGTATATATAAACCACATCTTTATCCATTCATCAGCTGGTGGACATTTAGGCTCTTTCCATAATTTGGCTATTGCTGAAAGTGCTGTTATAAACATTGGGGTACAAGTGCCCCTATGAATCAGCACTCCTGTATCCCTTGGGTAAATTCCTAGCAGTGCTATTGCTGGGTCATAGGGTAGATCTATTTTTAATTTTTTGAGGAACCTCCACACTGTTTTCCAGAGTGGCTGCACCAACTTGCATTCCTACCAACAGTGCAAGAGGGTTCCTGTTTCTCCACACCCTCGCCAGCATCTATAATCTCCTGAGTTGTTCATTTTAGCCACTCTGACCAGCGTGAGGTGGTATCTGAGTGTGGTTTTGATTTGTATTTCCCTGATGAGGAGTGACGTTGAGCATCTTTTCATGTGCCTGTTGGCCATCTGGATGTCTTCTTTAGAAAAGTGTCTATTCATGTCTTCTGCCCATTTCTTCACTGGATTATTTGTTTTTCAGATGTGGAGTTTGGTAAATTCTTTATAGATTTTGGGTACTAGCCCTTTATCCAATACGTCATTTGCAAATATATTTTCCCATTCCATCGGTTGCCTTTTAGTTTTGTTGATTGTTTCCTTTGCAGTGCAGAAGCTCTTTATCTTGATGAGGTCCCAATAGTTCATTTTTGCTTTTAATTCCCTTGCCTTTGGAGATGTGTCAAGTAAGAAATTGCTGCGGTTGAAGTCAGAGAGGTTTTTTCCTGCTTTCTCCTCTAGGGTTTTGATGGTTTCCTGTCTCACATTCAGGTCCTTCATCCATTTTGCGTTTATTTTTGTGAATGGTGTAAGAAAGAGGTCTAGTTTCATTCTTCTGCATGTTGCTGTCCAGTTTTCCCAGCACCGTTTGTTAAAGAGGCTTTTTTTCCATTGAATATTCTTTTCTGCTTTGTCAAAGATTAGTTGGCCATATATTTGTGGGTCCACTTCTGGAGTCTCTATTCTATTCCATTGGTATATGTGTCTGTTTTTGTGCCAATACCATGCTGTCTTGATGATTACAGCTTTGTAGTAGAGGCCAAAGTCTGGGATTGTGATGCCTCCCACTTTGGTCTTCTTCTTCAAAATTACTTCTACTTCAAAATTGGCTATTCGGGGTCTTTTGTGGTTCCATACAAATTTTAGGATTGCTTGTTCTAGTTTTGAGAAGAATGCTGGTGCAATTTTGATTGGGATTGCATTGAATGTGTAGATTGCTTTGGGTAGTATTGACATTTTAACAATATTTATTCTTCCAATCCATGAGCACAGAATGTTTTTCCATTTCTTTGTATCTTCTTCAATTTCTTTCATAAGCTGTGAAAGCTTTTTCTGATTATAAAAATGATGCATGCTTATAGGATATGTATTTTATGCATTAAAGTATTAAAAATTACCTAAAATCTCACTTCCTTGAGATAACTATTACAAGAATATATGCTGTTTTGTATGGTAAACTTCAGTTTAAAGCCTGTCTTTCTTTTTTACTTTCTTCCCATCCTGTCTCTGCCTCCTCTTTCTCTGTCCTGGACTCGTGGGCCATTTGTACCCCATTTCTTAACTAATAACAACCACACCTGTATATTTCCAAACATTTTCCATGTTCCGTATATATATATATATATATATATATATATATATATATATATATACACACACACACACACACACACACACACACACACACACATACTGCCCCCAGATGCTGATTTACTGGTTTGGAGTTGGGTCCACACATCTGTGTTTTTCAAATGCTCCCCAAATGATTCTGTATTTAGCCAAGATTCAGAACCACTAATCCAAATCATTCTTTCAAATAGTCGCACACTATCATATAATATGGATGGTCACATTTAAAAAAAAGTTTTTTTATGTTTATTTAAAAAAATTTTTTTAATGTTTATTTATTTTTTGAGAGACAGAGAGAGACAGAGCATGAGCAGGGGAGGGGCAGAGAGAGAGGGAGACACAGAATCCGAAGCAGGCTCCAGGCTTTGGACTGTCAGCACAGAGCCCGACACGGGGTTCAAACTCAAGAACCATGAGATCATGACCTGAGCTGAAGTCGGACGCTTAACCAACTGACCCACCCAGGCGCCCCTATGTTTTTTTATTTTTTAGAGAGAGAGACAGAGCATGAGTTGGGGAGGAGGAGGGTCAGAGAGAGAAGGAGACACAGAATCTGAAGCAGGCTCCAAACGCTGAGCTGTCAGCACAGAGCCCGATATGGGGATTGAATTCACCAACCATAAGATCATGACTTGGGCGGAAGTCAGACACTTAACTGAGCCACCCAGGCGCCTCTGGATGGTCACATTCTATTCAACCATTCCACCATTGATAGGCAATCCCTGTGTCTCCATTATCAATAACACTATTATATACATCCTTTTCTAGTTCACTTATAAAAGGGAAATAATGATAACACTTACCTCATTGGGTTGCCATGTAGATAAAGTGGCATACTATTTGTAAAATAGTTATAACAGTACCTGGCATATGAAATGTATTTAATAAATGTCAACTATTATTATTGATGGTATCATCATTATTACTTGTATCTGATATTCTTATGATTATTTCTTTGGGTTGGATTCTTAAGGGTGAGATTTCTGGGATATATATATATATATTACATATTTAAATGTTCATTTATTTTGAAAGAGAGAGAGAGTGAATGTGTGTGTATGAGCAGGGGAAGGGTGAAGAGAGGGAGAGAAATCCCAAGCAGTCTCCATGTTCAGCACGGAGCCCAAAGCGGGGCTCACTGTCACAACTGGGATCAGAACCTGAGACAAAATTAAGAGTCAGACGATCAACCAACTGAGCCACAGATGCTCCTCTGGGATATATTTTTAAAAATTTGATAGATATTGTCAGAATATTTTCCAAAAAGGTAATGATTCATACTTACGCTGACAATGTTTCAGAAGGGAACACTGAGAGGAAGAGAGAGAGATTCTCGTTTTATTTTCCTTTGCCTATATTTTCTATTGGAATATTTGTCTTTTTCTTATCATTTGTAAGAGCTCTTTGTTAACACATATAGTGTGACCATTATTTTTTCCATTTACCTTGTGAATATTTTATCCCAAACTATTATTTATCTTGTTAGCTTTTTTGTGGTGCCTTTGTTCACATGATTAGTTTTGATGTTTGTATCATCAAATATATCTGTATTTTCTTATATAGCTTCTGGGTTTCTTGGTTGGAACCCAATTCGTAGGTTATACATATATTCTCTTAAAATTTGGTTCAAGATTTAAGACATTTGAATTTATTTTGCCTTAAAAATATGGTGTGAGGTAGGGTGAAGAAACCTTTATTTTCTGCAGGATTGGAGAGCCAGTTTTTACACCAGCATTTATTAAATAAGTCATCCTTTCCAGCTTGGTGCTTCTAGAGAAATAAGAAAAGGTCTTTGGGACTAAAATTTTACCTGAATAGGGGAGAATAGTGAGGAGTGAGAGTTGAGAAGTAGGCAGGAATCTGGTCACACAGGATCCTACGCATAAGAAAGGACTTTGGAACTTACCTTAAAAATGCAATTGCAGGGGTGCCTGGGTGGCTCACTTGGTTAAGTATCTGACTCTTGATTTGGGCTCAGGTCATGATCTCAAAGTTTGTGGGATCAAGACCTAGGTCAGGTTCTGGAGACTGCTTGGGATTCTCTCTCTCTCTCTCTCTCTCTCTCTCTCTCTGCCTCTCCCCCACTCGCACTCTGTCTCAAAATAAATAAATAAACTAAAAAAAAAAAAAGGCAATTTCATGCAAGAGTTTCAGCAGAAGAGTGATATGATCCAATGGGAATTTTAAGATTGCTCACCCCAGGAGTCTCACCTCTCTTTGGGGCTCCCATACCTATACATGTAATAAAAATTGGGTTTTTCCCCTCCTTAAAAAAAAGAAAAGAAAAAAAAGATTGCTCACCCCAGTGTGGAAATGGTGCTGAGGTACAAGTGAGGAAGTGGAGGGATGATTTATACTGGAATAGTGCAGGAAAGATGTGATGGTGATACGGAGGAGCAATGGCACTTGTGGTCCAGATTGGGTTGATGGACCCAAGAGCTATTTTGGAGGTGGGCAGAGCTGAATGGAAGATTAAATGTGGAAGGTGAAGGACAGGAAAGAGTCAAAGATGACTTCAATTTGGGGACGGTAGTGGTTCCTCTTCCTGGTCTCCATAAAACTGGACAAAAAGCAGATTTGAGAGAAATGTCAAGAATTTAGTATGAAAGAGATGAAAATGATCATAAAGGAACACTATCATATAAAAGTCTGTGGCAGTAAACTTGAAAATGGATGGAATGGGGCGCCTGGGTGGCGCAGTCGGTTAAGCGTCCGACTTCAGCCAGGTCACGATCTCGCCGTCTGTGAGTTCGAGCCCCGCGTCGGGCTCTGGGCTGATGGCTCAGAGCCTGGAGCCTGTTTCTGATTCTGTGTCTCCCTCTCTCTCTGCCCCTCCCCCGTTCATGCTCTGTCTCTCTCTGTTCCAAAAATAAATAAACGTTGAAAAAAAAAATTTAAAAAAAAAAAAAAAAAAAGAAAATGGATGGAATGGATGATTTTTTTTCAAATTTAGGTTCAAGTTAGGTAACATATAGTGTAATACTGGTTTCAGGAGTAGAATTTAGTGATTCATCACTTACATATGTCACCCAGTGCTCATCCCAACAAGCGCCCTCCTCAGTGCCCATCACCCATTTAGCCCATCCTCCCCCACCTCCCCTCCAGCAACCCTGTTTGTTCTACTTAAGAGTCTCTTATGGTTTGCCCCCCGTCTCTGTTTTTATCTTATTTTATTTTTCCTTTCCTTCCCGTTTTGAGTCAAATGTAAACTGCCAACACTGACCCTAGAAGAGGCAGAAAAATTAAACATATCAGTAGAGATGTTCAAAATGGAGATTTTTCCCTTTTAAAAGGACCAGACCAGGCCAGAATGCTTTGGCAGCTGAGTTGTATCTAAGCTTTGAAGAAAAGATGTTTCTTATATTACTTAAGCCATTCTAGACTACTGAAAGATATAGATGAATTGCAGATGAATTGTTTTCAGGGAAACCTCGAAACAAGGGAAATGCCCATCAGAAGTAGAGTAAACCTGAGGCACCCAGGTGGCTCAGTTGGTAAAGCATCCGACGTCGGCTCAGTTCATGATCTCACAGTCTGGGTTCGAGCCCCACGTCGGGCCCTGTGCTGACAGCTCAGAGCTTGGGGCCTGCTTCAGATTCTGTGTCTCCCTCTCTCTCTGTCCCTCCCCACTCACATTCTGTCTCTGTCTCTCTCCCTCTCTCTCAAAAAGAAATAAACATTAAAAAGTTAAAAAAAAGAAGAGTAAACCCTCGCACACTTACACCATGGACTACTATACAGCTATTTAAAGAGTGAATCCTGTCTATACTAGTAAATGTGGTAGGGCAAGGGGATGGGAATTTCTACACTACACTGTCAGGGGGCAAGATGCAGAGAGAGTGTATGTAGTCTTTTTTTTTTTTTTTTTTTTTTTTTTTTTTTAAGAAACACCAGAAACGAACATAAATGATATGCATGTACAAATGTAGTAGTGATGTAAAGATTCCTTTTTCCTTTTTATATTCATATTTCAAATGGTCTCACTTGTTACTATGAGAATATATTACTTTTATGATGAAACATGAAAAGTAATCAGTTCAGTTTTGGTTATGTTGATTTTAAGAAATCTTCAAGAAATCTAGAAGGCAATGTCAAATGATCAAGATGCTATAAGGTCTGGTGTTTGGAAGAGAGGCATGAGCTGGAGATCATCAGTGGGAGTCACGGCAGTGGGACATTTGGGGCATCATGGGAGTGGGTAGGACTGCTGAGTGGACATGTAAAGTAAGTGAAGAACAAAACACAAGACCATGCCAGAAGGAACTCTGGCAAAGAGATGTTCAGTGAAAGAGGAAGCACCAGTGAAAGAGAGCAGGATGGAACCACCAGAAATGCCACAAGGCAAACAAGTGATTCTGGGATAGTAGACTTTGAGTGGTCTGGGGTTCAGGTGGGCCTCACTTTGATAGAAGTGGTCTTCATAACCAGAAACTCATAAGAGAAATAACCTCTCTCCCCACCCCACCCTGTCCCTTCCACCACCAGAATATTATTGCGAACCAGTTGTTCAACATTCTTCACAACTTCTTTCTAAGACAGCAGGAGGACAGGTATGTGTAAGTACTATTAACTCAAGAAAAACCAAAGCTTCCTGAGTAAGCTCTCACGCTTGAACACCCCCAAATGAGACTAGAGGAGACTAGGGCCAATCTATGGAGAAGCCTTCACCTTCACACAAGACTTTGAAAACAGAATTTGCTGGTAGAGGCGTCACTGAGGAGCTGAATGGAGTAAATTTTTAAGAAAGGCCCGTGCTTATGACACATACTACCCAGGATCTCTCAGAGCAGCCTTCCAGTCAAAGTGTTGGAGAGTGTACGTGCCGCTTAGACCTCTCCTCTTCTTTCTAACCCCACTGCCATTAGCCTGGCTCACTGCCCAGTGGGATCACTTCTGAACTAGTCCCCTGCGTGTAGCTTCTCAGTGTCTTCAGCTAACACTAGGTGGTCTACTGCACAAGGATACCTGAGGGAGGGGCGAGTGGGACTGGAATCTACCTCTTCTCACCAACCCGTGAAGCCTTGTGTGGACTGCTTCTGCCTGGAAGATGTTGCTAATGCAGGTGTGGCCAGCTCACCATACATTAGCTTTGCAGGACCAGGGAAGGGGCCACCCTTCTCCGATTTGCACAGAAGGTGTTGAAGTGTCTAGTATCAGTTCCGAGTCCCATGACAACAGCAAACCAGACACACAATCTCTGCCTGCAAGGCTAACCGGCTAGTAGAGGTGGATAATCCCACAGACAACTAGTTGCAAAGTAAGTCACTTTAAAGAACACTTTTTTTAAATTCTTTTTAATGTTATTATTTATTTTTTGAGAGAGAGACAGACAGAGAGCCAGCAGGGGAGAGGCAGACAGAGAGGGAGACACGATCCAAAGCAGACTCCAGGCTCCAAGCCGTCAGCACAGAGCCTGATGCGGGGCTCGAACTCATGAACCTTGAGGTCATGATCTGAGCCGAAGTCAGATGCTTAACCGACTGAGGCATCCAAACGCCTCAAAAGAACAACCTCTATCATATCAATGTATTGTTCAAAATCCTTCAAAGGCTCTCCACTGCCTACAAAGAAAAATAAAAATAGCTTTGAATTCAGTGCCTTATGTAGTGTCTCTAGACTAGTCAGGCATCCTCCAGATTGACTTCTCTGACCACGGTCCCTGACAATGTCTCTATGCCTGTATCGGGATGGTATCCCTGGCTTAAGATAGTCCCTCCCACCTTCCTTTCATAGCTCTCACCTCCTCAGTGTGCTCTCAGCCTTCCTCTCCATGATTCCCTGCAGCAATTTCTGTCTGGGCCAGCTGGGACATGCCCCATCAGGACAGGGCTGATGACGCCATTCTTTATACTTTGGCTTTGACTCTCAAACTTTACCTAAGGAAGGAGCCTTTGGAATCAGTAGGATCTTTGCATTGTTGGTACCCAGCAGAGCACGATGAGTTTGACTGTGTGGTCTGAAGATTCTTTAAAAAATTTTTTTAATGTTCATTTATTTTTGAGAGAGAGAGAGAGAGAGGCAGAGTGCAAGTGGGGTAGGGGCAGAGAGAGAGAGGGAGACACAGAATCTGAAACAGGCTCCAGGCTCTGAGCTGTCAGCACAGAGCCTGATGTGGGGCTTGAACCCACGAACCATGAGATCATGACCTGAGCTGAAGTCAGACTGAGCCACCCACGTGCCCCTGAAGATCCTTTTAAAATTTTCCAATGTACTTGCAACTATTTCTGTCAGATGCTTGCCCTTGAAATTGCATAGCTACCTTGAAAGATAGAGGTGTACTACAAAGTGTTTTCTGAATGTTCTCTTAAGCCTCCGACATACATATATTTTTACGTTTTTTTTAATATCTTTCCTGCCTCAGCATGATACATCTTAATAAAGAAAATCAGCACAGAAATATGTACTTTACAGTTGTGCCAATATTTCCCTACTTTAAAACTTTTACAAAATTGAATCTATTTTTTTTTTTTGTTTTAATTTATTTTTTTGAGAGAGAAACAGAGAGTGAGCTGGGGAGGGGCAGAGAGAGGGAGACCCAGAATCCAAAGCAGGCTCCAGGCTCTGAGCTGTCAGCACAGAGCACGACACTGGGCTTGAACCCATGAACCATGAGATCATGACCTGAGCTGAAGTCAAATGCTTAACCGGCTGAGCCACTCAGGTATCCTGAACCTGTTTTCTAATTATGCAGAATAATATTGGCAAAACTAGAAAGCAAATATAAAGAAAGCATCAAGAAATGAGTGTTTTAGGGGCACCTGGATGGCTCAGTAGGTTGCGATGCTGACTTTTGATTTTGGCTCTGGTCAAGATCCCATGGTTTGTGAGATCGAGCCCCTCATCAGGCTCTGTGCTCAGCGTGGAGCCTGCTTGGGATTCTCTTTCTTTCTCTCTCTCTCTCTGTCCTTCTGCCACTCTCCCCTGCTCGCTCTCTCTCTAAAATAAAAATAAAATTTTAAAAAATGAGTGTTTTATTTTACATAGCATTTGTAGCATTTACACCTTTTTTTCTGATTATAAATAACATATGCTCATTGTAGAAAATATATAAAAACAAATTCACACCAAAAAAGCCCACAATTATTCCACCATCCCAAAATAACAACTGTCAACTTCATTTTGTGTTTTTCTCCCCCCTTCTCCTTCCTCCTACACACTCTTCAAAAAATTCCAGTACACCTGGAATTTTTATTAAAATGTATTATTAAATGTTTTATTAAAATGTATTATTCAGAAAGGCCACTGTCCAAGGTAGTAATAGGACATACACATGTCCCGAATGACCCTCCTGATCTTCCACTCATAATATTAGACTTAATTATTTCAATCTGACTTGTTAGCTGTCTGATTTTAAAGTTTAAAACCATTACTGGCATTTTAATAATTAGTATATGAGATCTAACAATGAGCATTCTAAACAGACACTATTGGACGTCTGGTCTCTTATTCCACACGTAAGGAGCTTGGGAGTTGCCACGCCATCCTAACTAGTAAAACGCTGAACAGACTGAAAAATCAACAACTCTTCTCGGATTCGAAAGCGAGAACATGCCACAGGCAGACCACTGCCCTCCAAATTGAAGAGCGAGGTGAATACAGAGCGCCCCTGCTTAGCAGAGCAGAAACACGGAGAAAGAATCCCCCCTGGGAATCAGCGGCAGGGTGGTGGGGCACATTGCTAGAGGTTCAGGGCGGAGAATTCTGAGATAAAAACTCCAGGGGCCCATCATGAGAGGCCTCCACAATTTTGTGAGATTTACCTCTCGGCTCTCTACCAGATCCTCACAGTAATTACCAGAAAAAAATATCCTGGCACTTCCTGCGGGGGAGGGAGAAGGAACCATTTTTAAATATATCCAAGCAAGCTGTTCTTTCTGAAAAGGCCTGCCTTTAGCAGAAACTAGTTAACCAAAGCCAAAGCTGCAGGGGACTTACCAAAACTGACTTGAGAGAAGGGAAATTCTCAACCCCAGTCAGCTTTAACCCTCCATGGGGAAGAAGGAAAAATAGCCAACTCCTATCTCACTTTAGGAGAGAAGAGAAAATGGAAGAACACTAAAAGTTCACAGTCCAGGGGCACAGACTCACTAAAAGTCTGCAACCCTAATCATGGGACTAGGTAAGGCTCCTCATCCCCCTCCCACCCCTAACACCCGCCCCCCATCCCATGTCCCAGCACCACCTTACTTCAGGCCTATTTCCAGCAGTTTCTTTTACCCAGAATGTCCAACTGTCAAGGAAAATGTACAAGGCATATGAAAAGACAAAAATCACAGTTAGCATCAGACATGACAAGGGATGTTGGAAATGTTAGATAGGAAGTTACAAACAACTGTGGTTAATATGTAAAGGGCTTTAGTGGATAAAGGAGACAGCATATGAGAACAGATAAGCAATGTATGTAGAGGTGGAAATTCTGAGAAAGAACCAAAAAGAAATGCCAGAGACAAAAACCACGTAAAGGGAAATGAAGACTTAACTCTGAGGTGCTTATGATAGGCTGAACACACCGAGGAGAGAATCTGTGAGTGCCACGCTATCTCAACAGAAATCTCCGAAACTGAAAAGCAAAGAGAACAAAGATCGTAAAGCACAGAACAAAACACCTAACGACCGTAGGACAACCACAAAAGGTAAGCATATACGCAATGAGAGCACCAGAAGAAACAGAACAAGCGGAAGAGATATTTGAAACAACAATACTGAGAATCCTCCCAATTAAATGGCAGGGGCCCCAACACAGATCCAGGATTCTCAGAGAACACCAAGTCTGTTCAGTGTCAAATGCCAACCAAAGCAAACCAAACCAATCAAAAACTGCATCTAGGCATAGCATATTTAAATAACAGGAAAATCAAAGATAATGAAAAAAATCCCTCAAGAAGGGAAAAAAACACCAATCTACAGAGGAACAAAGGTAAGAATTATCTCTGACTTCTCAAAAATGATGCAAACAGGGGTGCCTGGGTGACTCAGTTAAGTGTCCGACTTCAGCTCAGGTCATGATCTCACAGTCCGTGAGTTTGAGCCCCGTGTCAGGCTCTGCGCTGACAGCTCAGGGCCTGGAGCCTGCTTCGGATTCTGTGCCTCCCTCTCTCTCTCTCTCTGCCCCTCCCTGATATCATTCTCTCTGTCTCTCTCTCTGTCTCTCTCTCGGTCTCTCAAAAATAAATGAACATTTAAAATTTTTTTTAAAAAAGAAATAATGCAAACAAAGAAAGGGTGGGGTGAAGTATTAAAAGCATTGGGAGAATAGAAACCACCAACCTCGTGTTCTGTACCCTATGAAATTATCCTTCAAAAGTGAAGAAGAAACACATTCTCAGACCAACAGAAATTGAGAGGATACATTGCCAAGTAGACTTGCCTGGCAAGAAATGGTAAAAGAGGTTCTTTAGAGAAGGAAAAGAATATAGGTCAGAGACTTGGATCTACATTAAGAAAAAAGAGGATTGAAGAAGGTAAAATAAAAACTTTTCACTTTCTTTTCTTTTTGTTTCTAATTTTTTTTTACGTTTTTATTTAAATTCCGGTTAGGTAACATACAATGTAATATCGATTTCAGCTGTACAGTATTGCGATTGAACACTTACATACACCACCCAGTGTTCATCACCATAAGTGCACTCCTTAATCCCCATCACCGATTTTACCCATCTCCCACCTTCTCTGGTAACCATCAGTTTGTTCTGTATAGTTAGTAGTCTGTTTCTTGGTTTGTCTCTTTTTTTTCCTGTGTGATCATTTGTTTTGTTTCTTAAATTCCACATGAGTGAAATCATATGCTATTTGTCTTTCTCTGACTTATTTTGCTTAGCATAATGCTCTAGCTCCATCCACATCGTTGCAAATTGCAAGATTTCATTCATTTTTATGGTTGAATAATATTCCATTGTGTATGCTACCATATCTTCTCTATCCATTCATCAATCGATGGACACTTGGGCTACTTCTAGGTCTTCGCTATTGTAAATAATGCTGCTGTAAACTTTGGGGTGCACATATCCCTTTGAATTAGTATTTTTCTATTCTTCAGGTAAATACCTAGTGGTGTGATTGCTGAATCGTAAAGTGGTTCTATTTAAAAGTTTTTGAAGATCCTCCCTACTGTTTTCCATGGTAGCTACACCAGTTTGCATTCCTAGCAAGAGTGCAAGAGGGTTCCCCTTTCTCCACATCCTCACCAACACCCGTTTTTCTTCTGTTGTTGATTTTAGCCATTCTGACAGGTGTGAGGTGATATCTCATGTAGTTTTGATTTGTATTTCCCTGATGTCTTCTTTGGAGACATGTCTATTTATGTCTTCTGCCCATTTTTTAATTGAATTATTTGTTTTTGGGTGTTGACTTGTATAAGTTCTTTCTATATTTTCGATACTAACCCTTTATCAAATATGTCATTTGTAAATATCTTCTCCTATTCCATAGGTTGCCTTTTAGTTTTATTGATTATTTCCTTTGCTGTGCAGAAGCTTTTTGATGTAGTCCCAGTAGTTTATTTTTTTAGTTTTTTTAAGTTTATTTGAGAGAGAGCACGTGTGCACACACAAGCAAGGGAGGGGCAGAGAGAGGGAGAGAGAGAGGGAGAGAATTCCAAGCAGGCTCCATGCCATCAGTGCAGATAGAGCCCACAAACCTGTGAGATCATGACCTGAGCTAAAATCAAGAATCAAATGCTTAACTGACGAGCCACCCAGGTGCCCCCAATAGTTTATTTTTACTTTTCTTTCCCTTGCTTCTGGAGACCAATGCTATGGCCAGCATCAGAGAAATTACTGCCTGTGCTCTCTTCAAGGGCTTTTATGGTTTCAGGTCTCACAATTAGGTCTTTAATCCATTTTGAGTTTGTTTCTATGTATGGTAAAAGAGATTGGTCCTGTTTCATTCTTTTGCACGTAGCTGTCTAGTTTTCCCAACACTATTTGTTCAAGAGACAGTCTTTCCCATTAGATGTTCTTTCCTGCTTTGCGGAAGATTAAGTGGCCATATAATCGTGGGCTCATTTCTGGGTTTTTCTTTCTGTTCTGCTGATCGATGTATCTGTTTTTGTGCCAGTACCATCCTTTTTAATGACTACAGCTTTGTAATACAACTTAAGTCTGGAATTGTGATGTCTCCAGCTTTGCTTTTCTTTTTCAAGATTATTGTGGCTATTTGGGGTCTTTTGTGGGTCTGTACAACTTTTAAAATTGTTCTAGTTCTGTGAAAAACGCTGTTGGTATTTTGATAAGGATTGCATGAAATGTGTAGATTGCTTTGGGTAGTATGGACATTTTAACAATATTGGTTAAAACTTTTATTTTTCTTATGAATTGAGTTAACAGAAAATGGTTTGTTCAAAATAATAGTGTATTCAATTGTGTATGCTTATGCATATTGGATGTATATTACTACTTATGTATTCTTGTATACGAGTAAAATGAATGATAGCAATGACAGCAGGGATAGATGGGATGGGAGGAAGAAGTCAAGATTATTTTGTTATCGTAAGGTACTCAGACCACCCGTAAAGCGGTACCGTGTTATTTGAAAGTAGATTTGAATTAGTTGTAAAACCCTAGGTCAACAACTAAAAAATTAAAAAATCAGCAAAATCAAATTCAACAACACTGAAGAGATAGCACTCTTTGGGTGATAACGAACTTTAAGTGATAATGAGGTTCATCAGCTGCGCAAATGTAATAATCTGGTGGCAGGTGTTGGTAATGGGGGGAGGCTGTGTATGGGGTACATGGGAAATTTCTGTTCCTTCCTCTCAATTTTTCTGTGAACCTAAAACTCTCTTAAAAAAAAAAAAAAAAGGTCTTTTTTTTTTTTTTTAAAGGCAGTATTCAATTACTTTTCACAATATTTAATTTTTTTCAGTAAAATAACACAGAATATATTCTGAGAAATCTGGTAACTTGATTTTATTTTCATTACAATCAATATCATTGGGTTTCTTTATTTTAAAATGATCTATGGTGGGGAGCCTGGGTGGCTCAGTCACTTGAGTGTCTGACTTTTGGTTTGGGCTCAGGTCATGATCTCACGGTTTGTGAGATTGAGCCCCACATCCAGCTCTGCACTGATGGTGTGGAGCCTGCTTGGGATTCTCTCTCTCCCTCTCTCTCTGCCCCTACCCTGCTCATTGGCATGAGCGTGCTCTCTCTCTCTCTCTCTCTCAAAATAAATTTAAAAAAAATATCTGTGGTAACACTTTTTTTGGTGAAAATTTCTATGAATTTTAACACATATATGGATTCATGAAAACATTGGGATACAAAACGGTTCCCCCATCCCAAAAAGTTCCCTCAGCCGTCTGCTTGTCGTCGCATCCTCGCCTCACCCCAAACACCCTGTCAACCACTGATCTGTTCTCCACCATTATAGCTTGATCTTTCTTTGAGGATTTTTGAGAATGCCAAAAAAATAGGATCGTATGGTATGTCACCTTTTGGTATCGGGTTCTCTCACTCAGCATTGTGTTTTTAAGATTCATCTGTGTTATGTGTACCAATGGTTTGTTGCTTTTTATTGTTGCATAGTGGTCTATGGTGTGGAGGTCACATAGTTTATTTAGCCATTCACCTGTTGAAGAGCTTTGGGGTGGTATCCAGCTTTTGACTATCAAATATAATTGCTGTAAATGTTCACGTACAGGTTTTTATATAAACCAAGTTTTCATTTCCCTGGGCTATAAACCTAGCAGTGGGATTGTTGGGGGTGAAATTGATATTTAACCGTGTGAGAAATTACCAGATCATTTTCCAGGGTAGCTGTGCCATTTCACATTCCCATCAGAAATGTATGGTGTTGCAGTTGCCTGTGTACTTGTCAGCACTTGGAATTGTATTCTTTTTAGCCATTCAAATAGGTATGTAAGTAATGGTATCTTATGTATTTTTAATTTGCATGCTTCTAATAGTTGATGATGTCGACTAGCTTTTCATGCGCTTGTCATCCTTATATGCTCCTTGGTGTCTCTTTTAGTCCCTTACCCATTTTTTTAATTGTGTTATTTGCTTTTTTACTGTTCAGTTTGAGAACTCTTTGTATATTCTGGATGTAAGTCCACTGTGGGATAGGTAGTTTTCAGATATATTCTCCTTGTCCACAGCTTGTCTCTTCATTCTCTTTGGAAGAACAAGTTTTTAAATTTGATGAAGTCTAGTTTATCCTTTTTTTTTTTTTTTTTTTTTTTTTTTATGGATCATCTATTTGGTGTCATTTCTAAGATCTCTTTGCCTAACTCCATGTCTCAAGAATTTATCGTATGTTTCTTCTAAAACCTTTATTGTTTTATCATTTAGACGTATGATCCATTTTGAGTTAATCTTTCTTTTTGCAAGGTGTGAACTTTTTATTAAGGTTTCTTTCTTCCCTTATGGATGACTTATTGTTCCAATACCCATTAGTTGAAAAGAATTATCTTTCCTCGACTGAATGGTGTTTATGTTTTGTCAAGGGTCAAATGGCTGGCTGTATTTACATAAATCTATTTCTGGAGTTTCTGTTTTGTTCCATTGATCTCTGTGTCTATATATCTTCTCTCTGGGTCTCTTTTAACTGAAAAACCAACCAACAAACAAAAAATAGAAATAATTGTCCTGTGTCATGAACAATAAAGGGTGGATGGGGGAAAGCAGTTCACTGTGTGCCCAAGAACTAGCAGCGATCCCGTTCCTCCTATTACCTATTTCCTGCCACCTCCTAGGTCACACATCACAGAAACTGAGCTGAACAGATCGGTAAACTTACCAGTTAATTTCATGGTGTAACCACTTAGTAAAACCAAATGTCTTCTTTCTTAAATACTTCCCTCACTCTCTGCATGTTCCTCAGTGTGGCAACTGAAAAGCATGCCAGCCTCACATGACCCAGAGCAGAGCGAAGGGGGTTGTACCCTGACTTAAGGAAAAGTTTTAAGTGAAAATACAACTCTGCTTACCAGGTAGGGAGATAGGAAAGTGGAAACATTTTTTACTATTGAATTTGAAAATAAATTGTCATCTAAGCCACAGCGGAAGTTTTATTACATCAACAACTGGTCTCTGTTAAAAATAAGTTTCTGGGTTACCTTCAGCATGGGTGCTTTGAATGAGGAAAATCCAGAATGACATTCCAGTGCACAGATATATAGATGCATGGACACAGACAGATAGTAACAGCTCGAGATAGTCTTCTTTCCTTTCCCCTAGCCCAAACTGGGATCATTTAATACAAACTATTGTGCAACTAAAATAGGTTATCTTTGCTGCATGGAAAGCTGGTGTTGACAACACTAATTATTTCTCATTGTTTCCTTTTTTTTTTTTTTTTTTAAAGATTACTTAGTTGTTTTGGGTGACAGAGAGAAAGAGGAAGAACGAGTGGGGGAGGGGCAGAGAGGGGGGGGGGGGGAGAGACAAAATCCTAAGCAGGCTCCGCACTGTCAGCACAGAGCCCAATGTGGGGCTCAGACCCACTAACCTGCGAGATCATGACCTGAGCTGAGATCAAGAGTCGGATGCTTAACCGACTGAGCCACCCAGACGCCCCTCATTATTTCTTTTGATCCCAGGCGATACAAGTGGTAGAGTCATTGGTGTAAAGCAAACATATGTTTTCTCCCTTCAGGCTGATGTTGGAAGACTTTTCCTTTTTCTGGATGTATTAGGATAATAATTGCAGCTAAGAAAGAATGCACTCTTTATTGACATGGCCAGATGGAGCCATTACTTTTACAAAGACACATGGGTGTTTGGATTCCAAGACCCACATGCATCTTCTAATTATCCGGCTGTTTTACAGCAGTCCTGACAGTTATAGGCTAAGAATAATGGCTCCTTTCAGGTGCAAACCTATCTTACCCTGTTGCTCTGCTCTTGCTGAGTTGAAGTCAGCTTTTTATTTATTTATTTATTTATTTATTAAAAAAAAATTTTTTTTAATGTTTATTTTTGAGAGACAGAGAGAGACAGAGTGCAAGCGGGGGAGGGACAGAGAGAGAGGGAGACACAGAATCCAAAGCAGGCTCCAGGCTCTGAGCTGTCAGCACAGACCTCCATGCGGGGCTTGAACTCACAGACCCTGAGATCATGACCTGAGCCGAAGTTGAGTGCTTAACCGACTGAGCCACCCAGGCGCCCCTGAAGTCAGCTTTTTAAAAGGTCATTATCTGGGGCACCTGGGTGGCTCAGTTGGTTAAATGGCTGACTCTTGGTTTCGGCTCAGGCCATGATCTCACAGTTTATGGGTTTGATCCCCATGTCGGGCTCTGTGCTGATGGTGTGGAACCTGCTTGAGATTCTCTCTCTCCCTCTCTCTCTGCCCCTTCCCTGCTCTCTCTCTCTCTCTCTTTCTCTCTCTCAAAATAAATATACTAAATAAATAAATGGGTCATTATCTGACTCCCTTTCTACTTTTGTTAATTGTGTTCCCAAGTGAACCAATGAACCTTTATTACTTACCTTTTATTTTCACACTTTATCTTGTGCCTATAGATAGGATGGGATTAGGCCAAAGAATGAGAAAAGGGGCCACCATCATGTATTCGTTTATTTACTCATGCATGCATTCATTCATCCTGCAGATATTTTTTGAGTACCTACTCTATGCCAAGTACTTTGCCTTCAAGGAGCATACAGTGCAACAAGTGATAAAGTAAACCAGCAATTGGTCTAGGAGCCCTGCATAGAGTCCACTATTCAGCCTTGAGAATTAGAGAAGGTCTGCATATGAGTTGGTCTAGTGAAGGGGGAAGGAGGTAGGGAAGAGTACCCAAGCAGAGAGCATTGCCTACGTAAGGGCCAGAGAAGATGTCAAGGATTTTTTAGGGGACTGCAATGATTTTAGTATTGCAGGAGTATAGTGTGCAGGGGTGGGTTTTATATTGTCCAGGTTTGATAGTACAGTGTTGTTTAAACACACACACACACACACACACACACACACACACGAATATCCTCCCTAGATAGGGAATATAGTCTTGAGTCCATCATAGGCTCCACCCCTTTCCATTGTTCTACACCATCCTGATTTATTTCATTCTCTGCCTGATCCATGTAGGCATTTCACTTCGGGATCTTCTACCTCTGAAACTAGACAAAGATCAAGTTCAGACTATCTCAGTTGCCATTTCTGATATGACAGAAAAGGAGACTAGCATTTTGATGGAACTTTGAAGACCAACCCAATGAAAGATCTTACCATAAGATAGGACCAGGACAATGACTCGCATCCATTAAAAGAAAGGGTCCCCTCCCCAGCAAAGAAAATGGAGTATGAAAACAAATGTTTATTGAGATCCTACCATGTGGCACGTACTATGCTAAATTCTTTTATATCAGGCCTTTCTATGATAGATGATAGTAACTTAAAGGATCACAGGTGCATGTATGAAATTAATCTTATAACTTACAAAGTGATCTTACACATCACCAAATATCTTATATATGAGACTGTCACTTTCATGTTTAATGCAATCAAATATTCAACACTATTGAGGGACAGTTATGTGTTAGGTACTAGACAGCTATGGGGATAGAGTACAGACAGGGTTTATGTATTAGGTACTTGACCACAGTGGGGATACAAAACAGACAGGGTCACTCACTGTCTTCTTCACTGCTGAGGGCATCCTCACAGCATGGACAATTGTCTCCGTGTGGTCCTTTGAACAGATTTGAGTCACCCTGGAATTAATGGAATTTTTGAAAGAATAAGTCAGAGTTTGTGACCTTGATGAACTTTAACAAATTTGTATATATAAGATTGATTTGGATCAAGCCAGCTCTCCTCCTTGGAATGAAAATCCCAGCCATTAGGTAAGTAAATCAATAGCAAACGCCTCTGCTGGTGAATCAAGGATGACGTTATCTTCCTAGGGCTTTCATATGGATGGTTTAGGGTTTTGAATACCTTGTGAAACTGACTTGAAAAATAATTTCTTGGTCCTCACAATAGAAATTGGGCCAAAGCTGGTTTACATGTTCATGCTTGCATTTGGTATGAGTCATGAGAAATGAGGATATTTATTTCCCGAAAAAGGAGGAGAATCTGAGTTAACTTTGAATCCGTTTCTGTGGCCCAACAAAGTGCCTTAGGCAGACTGTTGCTCAATAAATATTTGCTAATCCAAAAGTCACGTAGCCAGAGATTTATATCTACAAAGAAAGGTCCTCTTGGCCAACCTGTCCGAGGTCCTGCACTGTGGGACTGCCCTATATATTGGAGCCTTTGCCCACGAGGAAGTATCTTAGGGAGTCAGGCACTGGTTGTGTTTCCAGAACCCCTATTTGCCAGGAACGGCACCCAGGTAAAACTAGAATGTAGTAATCCACCCTGAGCACAGACTGCTTCCTTCTCCCTGGCCCCAGTGATGCATCTGGGAGGCATCACTGAGCCCTAGCAAGAGAAGAATTACAGTTTCAACATTTTGAACAGTGGCAGTGCTGGAGCCACAGAGGGAGGGCAGCCACAGCCACAGACGGAGGGAGGCAAAGCAAGTTTGTGCATCTGATGACATACCTCTGGGGGAAACTTAGAACTCTAGGAGAGGCCCCACCAGAGCAATTGGAATCCTGAGTTAATGATTACAGTGAAGCAGAGTAAGGCCAAAAACAAGAGGACTCTGGTGAAACCGAAAATGAGGTGGAGAGAGAACTCTGCACCGTAGGAAATTCAGTGAGAGAGAGGCTCAGGTTCTGTTGGTGAAACACTGAGTTTGGACTGACTGGCCACTGGTAAGCCAAGAGAAGAAGGTTCTGAAATATTCTGGAGCACTTGATATGCAAAGGGAATTTTGAATTACAAATAGAAGAAAATGGGAGAACAAGGCAGTTTTGAGGAGGGGTAGGTTTACCATATTTACATGGACTATTTCAATTTGCTACAGTGTTTCACAGAAAGGATCTATAGAAGCTGGCACGACCGCGGGGATTTATGAGGTGGGTGGAGCAGGGAGCTTGGCGCGGCCCAGATGTGGCTTCCAGACCTGGCAGAGAGCGGAGGTATGCAAATGTGGTGGTTGCGGACATCGGGCAGCGGAGTAGCCCAGGTGCCCAACAGTTGCTGAGCGCTCCCAGGTGGGTCTGGAAAGACATTTGCTCAGAAGTGAGCTGGGCTCCCAGAAGCGCTCTAATTTCTTCAGATCATCTGATAGCAGTCTCTGATGTTTACCAGCTTCAGGGAGATCAGGCCATTGTGATTTTTTTTTTTTTTTTTTCTGTAATAAAACTAGCCTCAGCCAGCCAGACTGGGAACTTACTGCCTGAGCTGTTTTCCAACATGGTTTTGCTGGCAAAACTAGACAAGAGTGTTTCCTCGACTCTCAAGGGGCCTATTTACACTGACTTTATTTTTTACTGCCAGTTTTCAAGTGGGAAGAGGGAGATTATATTTAAAGGTCAGCAGGTAGGCAAAAAGATCCCTGTCCTGCCATTCCTGGGTGTGTGCCTGTGTGTGTGTGTGTGTGCATGCCTCTATGTTTGTGTGCGAGCACGCGTGTGTGTGTGTGTGTGTGTGCTTTTCCACATGCAAATAATGTGCCCTGATCTTGTTGATGAGACCTGATCACTTGTCTGTAAGCATAATGATGGTGCCCGGCCGCTTGTTTGTCAGTTTCCTATTTGTTTATTGTAAAGAAGGTAAATCAATCTGTGGGATTTCTGGATTGAAGGGCAAGGAATATTTACTGTCAACAGGATAAGAACAAGGAGATAAAAGATACTGGGCTCCAGGGTGCATCTGGTGTCAGGACAAGAGCATAAAAAGGCAGGGAAGAAGCCAACTCCCGAGCATTTCTATCTTAAATGGAAACTTTTTAAGTATTTGAGTGGGAAATACAACTTGGAAACTTGCCCTTCGGTCAAAGCACCAGTCCATAGGTCTAGGTCGAGTCAAATTAGGTTGGACTCCAGTTCAATTTCAATTTCATCAGCTCTCCTTTCTAAATTCCTTTCTAAAAAAAACTTTCCCGAAAGATGACAAGCGAATGCTCCCAATTTGGATATGAGAACTGAAGGGAAGAATTGGGAAGGGAAGTCTCTGGTCCATGTACACATTCCCAAGGAAATTTAGCACTGAGACTGACATTCCTGGGAAACCAATTTGCAACTGTTGTTCTCCACTGAGGGACAAACCACAACATTGCTGCTCTACTAAGGATTGACCGAGAAACCATGAAATCCCCGTCTGCAGGAGACTTGGAAGACTACCTCCTGAATAAGGTAAGGGCAGGTACTGGTCTCTCCCAAACACCCCTCCTCACCCCTGCCGCCCCGTCAACCTGGATTCAGAGGGATTTCAGGCTGCTTCCAAAGATACATAAAATGCTCCTCAGGAACCCAAGACTATCGCCCATAAGAGTGTTTACAGACTTGTTTAGTGCCAGAGGCCCATTGGGTGCAGAATGTGGAACAGAAGAAACGTGGGTTAGAACTCCAGCTCCATCACTGATGCTTGGTATAGTCATGAGCAAGGCACTTAACCTGCCTGAGCCTCAGATTTCTTCTCTGTATAATGGGGGTGATAATAGGGGCTTAGTGGGGTCATTGAAAAAGAGTAAACGAAATTAAGAATGCCTTTTGAAAACTGTAATCATGCTAGATTTAAAAATATATATCCTATTTTTAGTACACATCAATTAAGAGTTAATTGAATTTCTTCTGTAGAGAGTCAGAGACTCTTAGAATATGAGAACTTGAAGGGACCTTTAGTATTATCTAACTTAACCCTTTCCATTTACAGACAAAACTATTAAGGCACACAGACAGCCACCCGTAAAACTAAAACATGTAAAATAAGGGTAGGGACTTGTCTAAGATTAGGGACATGCCTTCGCAAGTAAACACAGCAGAGTTCATGATCACAGTGATAAGGAAAGTTGATTTCTTAGGCAAAACCATTTAAAGAGATAAATAGGGGAAACTTACATTGATAAAAATTATAGCCGACAAAGTGATTTCCCACTATTTCTCCTTTTGGGGGCTATTATAAACAGAAGGGGTTTGGGCTGACATTTCCCCATGGTCCTGTGTTTTCTGAAGCAAAAAGCTCCAAATGTTTTAGCCTGGCATCCAGGCTTATCTTTCCACTCTCTGCTTCCCTGTGTCTCCAATAGCAGAAATTCTAAACAGAGCTCTACGCTTTGAATCTAGCCATGCACGTGTTTTCTTTGGCCTACGGAGTAGTTTTAAATGTCTTCACATGTGTTACAAACATTTCATAATAGCGGGATTTTGCATAGAAATCCAGATTTCCATCTTCTTCGGGAAAAGGAAAACATCAGGGTATCTGGCAATCCCAGGTCCCATGGGCTGGGGCCGAGTGTCTGTTCAACAGGGCATTTGCTCGCAGCTTCTCCTGGGTCCGACACCCGCCCCCCTCAGCCCTCCCGCACGTGTGCGTCCCCCTCTGTCCCTGTGGGTGTTTGAATCCGCCACACCTGCTCCAAGTACTGTGTCCTGAGAATATCTAAGGCCCCAGCTTCCCCACTTTCCTCTACCAAGGGAGATATCCTCTCTCCTTTCCGTTTCTCTGGCTCATATTCATCATATTCAGACTCAGCTCAGGGCCCACTTTATCAAGGAAGATTTCCCTGACACCCCAGCACAGAACGTTTTTGCTTTCCTAGGAACTCCCATCATAATTATTACTCACAATATTTATTGGGCACTCAGGTGTACATGTTGACACCCTTCCTATTATTATCTTGGGTGGCAACATAAATATTACCTCATTTTATTCTTTAGAAGTTTCTGGAGGGGAGAATAGTGTCCTGGATATTTTCATTCCCCTTGACATTCACACAGTATATTTGCACATAATGTGGTCAGAGTATTTTTAGGACTCATTGAGGATAATACTAGAATAGTGTAAAAGGTGCTGGAAGGTTGGGGCCCATGCAGTATCTCATTTAATCTGTCAAGAAGCATGTGGCACGTGCCTACTACTTGCATTTTTTACAGAGGAGGAAATAGGCTCATGTGGATTAAATAACTTGCTCAAAGTCACACAGCTGGATAGTGAAAAGTGCTGAGGTGTCAGTAAGAACATTCTTTTTTTTTTTTTTTTTAACTCCAAAGCCATATTTGCTCCGCTAAACCCCTCTATATCTCCATAAACACACACTAAGCACCTGCTTTGTGCAAAACATGGTGCCCAAAACACAGGCCCGGGATGTGGCCTGCTCAATGAGAGGGACATTGTGTTTTGGGTATCTTTTTTGTTTTAATTTTTTTTTAATGTTTATTCAGTTTTGAGAGACAGAGAAAGACAGAGCGTGAGCGGGGGGGAGGGACACAGACAGACGGAGACACAGAATCCGAAGCAGGCTTCAGGCTACAGAGCTCGAAGCAGGGCTCAAACCCATGAAGCATGAAATCATGACCTGAGCCGAAGGCGGATGCTCAACCAACTGAGCCACCCAGGAGCCCCACTGGGTATCTTTAAGGGTGGCCCTACCCCGCCTGCAGATTTTGCACATAGCTCTAAGGGTAAAAGGAGGATGTCCCGTGTGTGGACAGGGAAATGCTTAATATAATATATGGCCGAGCAGAGGGGTTGCAGCAGAGATTTCCACAGGGCACTGGAGGAGAACAGAGGAGTGTTAGCTCTCGTGGGGGAGGTGGTCCACAGCAAGAGGGGTGGAGACTAAGCCTGGGGGGAGCACGCCTAGGGTTTTCACAGACGGAGGAGGATACGAGAGGACTTCCGAGCTGAGGGAAACTCATTCAAGCAGGCAGCATGGGTTTCATTCTCTGCAGCCTTGTCCCTGGGGGAGGCAGAGCCCTGGTTATGAATGTGGGCTGCCAGGTGTGACAGTTTCTGGCATGGATCCCCGTTCTGGGGCTTCCTGACTCTGGCAGGACCCTGGGCAAGATTACTTGGCCGTTCTGAGCCTGTGTTTCCTCCTCTGTAAAATGGGGATGATCATGGCGCCCACCTTCAAGGAGTGTTGGGCAGTGCGGAGGAGCTAGCTCTCATAAAGTGTCCTGCACACGGGAGGGACTCCGGTCTCAGCGCTGTGGCACTGCTGTTGCTGTGGGTTCTGCCCAGCTGTACATATTCTGTGGGGCCCCAGCAGATGGCTCAGGGAAGAGTGGATCTGAAAAGGTGGGGATATCATGGTGGAAGCCTCCTGTCTTGTCCGTAGGCAGCATCTCTTCACCTGCATCCTTTTATTTATTAAAAAAAAAATTTTTAACATTTATTCATTTTTGAGAGACAGGAAGAGACAGAGCGCAAGCAGGGGAGGGGCAGAGAGAGAGGGAGACACAGAATCCGAGGCAGGCTCCAGGCTCTGAGCCGTCAGCACAGAGCCGACGCGGGGCTCGAACCCACAAACTGCAAGATCATGACCTGAGCCGAAGTCGGACGCTTAACCGACTGACACACTCGGGCGCCCCTATCCCCATCCTTTTAGATTATTAACCCCTGGAAGTCAGAGATGGTGCCCATCCTGTTTTATTTAAAAACCCAATTATCGGATTAAATGTGATTCTAGAATTAAGTCTGACTTCCTGATGTCTGGAAGGAAGTTCTCGGCCTTTAATCCCCAGGCGCCCTTATCGTAAGGGACAGTCACACAGGCCATATGCTCAGGGTTGTGGCCAGGCCTGTGTGACATTCCTGGCACGCTACTTGGCTCCACCTCTCTATCTCTCTCAAGAAAGCATGTCGGAATGCAAGCGAGTCAGAATGGTGTTATTATAGGGAATAACCTTGCATTCTCACTAATTTATATTTGAAACAGTAAATTGCTCACGACCTGGAGCTATTCGCAGAAGCAAATGACGTGTGGGACAACAGTGGGCCAGACACTGTGGCTGGGGAGGAGGAACGTGGCCCGGATGGGGATGTGTACGTGTGTGTGGACACGTACCTATGCCCTGGAGACAGGGAAGCCCACAAAAAAATGCCTGGGCCCTTAAAGGGTGCTCCGATGACTCGTTTTGCATAAACTCTGCTTAATTAGAGTACCTGAATCTGCAAGCCAACAAGCGTGGCGAATTTTCTGGGGTCGGTGTGAGGGAAGGGAGGATTCGATGGCGTAACCACATCTAGCACCACGTGTCTGACTAATTTCACCCAGTTCATTTCTGCTTGTGCTTTGTCCCATCCACAAATGCCGTCTTTTCAAAGGAAAAGCATACCTTTGTTCATTGACCTAATCAGCAGAGGAAGTGAGTGAAACTCAAACAGGCACCGAGGTCAAGTTTCAACTGAATGGGCCTTGAATCCTTCTTAAATTACCATATTCCACCCCCACCCCCCCACCCCCACTTTAGGTTTGTTTCAAAGCGGTGCCATGAAATGGATCTGATGCCAAGGCTGTTGTAAGGCCACAGCTGGTATCTTCCTGATGTCGGGCAGGCACTAAAGGGCTTCTGGGGTTGGGCTGGCTACCGTCTCTGCTTGTGGTGAAGCCGCCTTCTTTCCCTGAAATCACTCCCTATAAAGCCGCCTGGGGCCCCATTCCCTGCTTTTCCACACCCTGAAATGGAATCTTTACGCTCTACCTTACTAGGCTGTGGTCAGGACGGCTGGAGGGAAGCTGCCTGGGGTTTCTGGGTTGTGAGTGACACGAGGACAGTGACAAGTGGGGTGTGGGACGGAGCCTGGGAGACCTTTCGCACAAATCCCTGCTGGGGCTGCTGGAGACAGCATGTGGTCCGTATAAGAGTATGGGTCAGAACCAATTGCAGCCAGAGATATGGAGGGGAAGCGGCAGCCCATCATCACCTATGGGAAAGAGGCCTCCACTTGACTCCCAGGGCTTGGGCACCATGAGGCAGGCTTGTCCTAAGTGGGGCTGTTCCCCACAGCTCTGGTCGAACCCCACAACACAGGCCCCTGCTGTGTTGCCCTGGTGTGCGGTGGCTGGGCAAGAGGAGGGGGGGTAGTGCCAGAATAGTCAGGGATGCCCAAATAAATAGAGACTTCAGACTTGTTATTTCATGCGCCTGGACTCCAAATGGAGGGCGTGTTAATTCAGGAAAAGAATAGAGGTAGGTATTACTTCTGGAGCGTCCACTTGAGGGTGGACAGTGGGAGGGAAAGAGCAGCGAGGGAAACTCGATGTTAGGGCTGGCTTTACTG
Source organism: Leopardus geoffroyi (assembly GCF_018350155.1). NCBI lineage: Eukaryota > Metazoa > Chordata > Mammalia > Carnivora > Felidae > Leopardus > Leopardus geoffroyi. The sequence goes on from NC_059328.1 coordinate 99,296,951, forward strand.
CCGAGTACCGGTGTGACATTTGGACCACCTGCCGCTCCGGCCTCCTGTAAAGTGACACCAGGCAAGCCGACTTCTGAGGTCTCTTTCAATTCTAAGATCCCGAGTCAAAACTGCAGCGGAAGTAAGGGATGAAGGAAATCGGAACCAGAATGTGTGGCTCTAGGGCCCTGACTCTGCTCTGCGGCTTCAGAAATCAAGACAGGTCATAAAGATGTATAATGAGTGAGAGATGACAGGTGTGCACCGGGGAGTGTGTGAACTGTCTAGTTCTGCCCAGTAGGAAAATTCCACCATCAGGCGAGGGCATATTTGTAGAAGAGCTTCACAATGGAGAACTTTTTCCGATAGGCTACTCGTTATGTGCGTGTACGTGCGTGCATGCACACTCTTTCTCTCAAGCTTTTATCAGTCAAACTTTATTTATTTATTTCTTTGTTTATTTAATTTAATTTACATCCAAGGTAGCATATAGTGCAACAATGATTTCACGAGTAGATTCCTTAGTGCCCCTTACCCATTCAGCCCATCCCCCCTCCCACAACCCCTCCAGCAACCCTCTGTTTGTTCTCCATATTTAAGAGTCTCTTCTGTTTTGTCCCCCTCCCTGTTTTTACATTATTTTTGCTTCCCTTCCCTTAAGTTCATCTGTTTTGTATCTTAAAATCCTCATATGAGTGAAGTCATATGATATTTGTCTTTCTCTGACTGACGAATTTTGCTTAGCATAATACCCTCCAGTTCCACCCACGTAGTTGCAAATGGCAAGATTTCATTCTTTTTGATTGCCGAGTAATATTCCATTGTGTATATATACCATATACCACATCTTCTTTATCCATTCATCCATCGATGGACATTTGGGCTCTTTCCATACTTTGGCTATTGTTGATAGTGCTGCTATAGACATGGGGGTGCATGTGTCCCTTCGAAACAGCACACCTGTATCCCGTGGATAAATACCTAGTAGTGCAATTGCTGGGTCATAGGGAAGTTCTAGTTTTAGTTTTCTGAGGAGGCTCCATACTGTTTTCCAGAGTGGCTGCACCAGTTTGCATTCCCACCAACAATGCAAAAGAGATCCTCTTTCTCCGCATCCTCGCCAACATCTGCCGTTGCCTGAGTTGTTAATGTTAGCCATTCTGACAGGTGTGAGGTGGTATCTCAGTGTGGTTTTGATTTGTATTTCCCTGATGGTGCGTGATGTTGAGCATTTTTTCACGTGTCGGTTGGCCATCTGGATGTCTTCTTTGGAGAAGTGACTATTCATGTCTTTTGCCCATTTCTTCACTGGATTATTTGCTTTTTGGGTGTTGAGTTTGATAAGTTCTTTATAGATTTTGGATACTAACCCTTTATCTGATATGTTATTTGCAAATATCTTCTCCCATTCCGTTGGTTGCCTTTTAGTTTTACTGATTGTTTCCTTCTCTGTGCAGAAGCTTTTTATTTTGATAAGGTCACAATAGTTCATTTTTGCTTTTGTTGCCCTAAACATTATTTAATAAATAATGTCAAACATTATTTGACAGTGTCAATATGGTGATGAATCTTTCATTAGTTTATCAAGTCAGGAAACAAAATGTGGAGAGTCACCACTCTGTTACTGACATTTGAGTTCTATGAAGTCACATCAGTGGGCTTGGAGGATTTGTGGCTGAGCCTTAGTCCTCAACAGAGTCTAAGAAGTTAGCTATTTGAGAATACTATTTCCCAACCGCTCTGACTGCAGTGTTCTATTTAGTTAGCCCTTGTATTACTTTCTCCCGCTATTCCTGATCAGACTTCTGGTCCCTGAACTTGTCCAATGTTCCCTAATCTACAAAATGGTCTTGTCCATTCTCTTCCCCTGGCTGGAAAACGTGGCCCACCATGGAAACCCTCCCTTGTTCCTTTATTCTTCTCCAGATCTTGCCCAGCAAGTCCTAACCTTAGCACCTCTGTTGTTACCTTTGGAGGGCCGAGGCGTGGAGAACATCTTACAACGAGGCCCACTGGTATCCCACAGCCTCAGGAACCCCCCACAGCTGAGTCTTGGGACCTCCTGGAAATCTTCACATACATGCCTGAACAGCCTGCATTTCTTAGAGATGTGATCTCCAAAGTCTGTCACCCTGAAGTCCCCTACATTCCCTTCTCCACCTTACAGCACATTGCCTTGTCTCCTATGCTGTAAAGAAAATAGTCATCAGGGGCGCCTGGGTGGCTCAGTCGGTTGAGCTTCCGACTTCGGCTCAGGTCACGATCTTGTGGTTCGTGAGTTCGAGCCCCGCGTCAGGCTCTGGGCTGATGGCTCAGAGCCTGGAGCCTGCTTCCGATTCTGTGTCTCCCTCTCTCTCTGCCCCTCCCCCGTTCATGCTCTCTCTGTCCCAAAATAAATAAACGTTAAAAAAGAAAATAGTCATCAGACAGGAAATCTCTCCCATTCCTTCACTCCCTACCCTTTTATCTGTGTTTGCACCTGTCTTTCTTTCCTTCTGATGCACCAAGGTGAAGTGCTCACCAGGTTTCTGGATTTGCAAGCCCCTCTGGCTGGGAAATTCTTACTCCACGGTTTCACTCTCTGCTGCCTCTTCCTTCCAGCTCCTTCCTCTCTGCATTTAGACATGTTCAAACCTGTGTGTCATTTTGAAAAAACCTGTTGGTGTCCCTGTTTTGTTTTACCCCTCCCCTGGCCAGACTTCCTGGAAGAGTTGCTTACCTTGTTACTTGCTTGCCTCGCTCTTAGTCTTAACCCACTTCAATCTGGCTTAATGCCCACCCCTTCCCCAAACACATTGATCCTGTTCTAGTTGCCAAACACAGTGAACATTTTTCAGGCCCTATCTTGCTCGGCCCCTTACTGTTGACTTTGTTCTTGAAATTCTTCTTCCTTTATTCTCAAGACCTCTTGCTGCTTGTTCTCCCATTTCGCCATCCTCCTCCAAGGCAATCCCTTCTCCAACAATACAGGAGCCATTGTAGTTCTTCCCTTGTGCTCCTCATGCTAGATATCTGCCATTTTCTCTTTCTAGAACAACCTTCACACCCTTCTCTTTCCAGCTAACTCCTACTCATCTTTCAAGATACAACACCACTACGCTATGCCTCCAGAAAGGGCCCCCAGCCTCCAATACTAGATGAAATTTCCCTTTTCTGTGTACCCATAGTATCCTGTGCAAACCTCTACCCAGCATTCGATTGCTGTGACTTTAATTTCCAGTTTATTTGTCTTGCTTTGTCTGTAAACCTCTTGACACGTACGCACGGTGTTCAACAAAATGGGTTGAATGGAGTTGAATCACAACACAAAGAATTTCTACACTGCTGAGGACCCTTCATCATGGGCTGCTAAACACGTTCTCCTTTATGTTTGGCATGGCAAATGATCTATCCGCTCTGTGACCACCTTTCCTCTTCCGCCTGGACACTCTGGAAGATGCAGAATCTTGATAGTTTGCAGATGTTCAAGGTAGGTGCCCCGGGTCCCTTCTCCCATGATGAATGTAGTGGGATAGAAATACGGAGAGCAGTATTGTGGCCACTGGTGGCAAGAAGATCGAGCCTGTATAGACACGATCATCATATCTAAGGTCAGACAAGACACATGGATTTTGAAAAGACTATTTCATGTGTATCATGTATTTTCAGTGAGATTGTACACTCCTGAAGATCAGGGGCCTTGTCTTAGGTTTCTTGTGACTCCTAGACATCTGGAGAGTATTAGTTTTTCAAAGACAGTCCCCTGTGTGGGGACAAGTACCTTTAAAACAGGTCTCAGTCTTCAGACTAGAAGGCCTCTGCTCCATTGTACCCAGGGGCACGCTACACTTCCCAATCATGGCACCCACACTTCCATTCAGTACTGACACCTGTCTTCCCCACCACTGTCAGCCATGGCTGTGTCTGTGCTGTTCATTGCTGTGCCTCAGCATGTAACATAGTGCCTGGAACACAGAGGTGCTAAATAAATGTTTATTAATGAACTAACTTTACATAGGATATACTTTATAATGTGTATGTGACATACAACATGTATGTGTGTGAATATTTGTGTCCAATGTCCGTATATGGTTGTTGGGTTTGTGGGTGGGAGGTATGAGGTCTTAGGGGACTGGGCTAGTTGGTGACTTAGTTTAGAAAAGCAGCTAGAAACCTCTTTGCCTTGAACTTGTTTTCTTGACCAGTTTATGGGTGTCTTAAACTACTCGAGAATACGTAGAAACAGCCATTGTACAAAACTGGGTGGGGATATAGAGATTCATGGTGGACCTTGTGTTTAGATATACCAAATATTGCTTCCAGTCAGTTCCTGGCGAGGCTCAGTAGCCCCTCCAAGGGGACACTCGTCAAGGCACCATGAGCAATGGAACAGAGCCCCTCTATTTCAGAAAACACTTATAGACTCTTCCCATTTCTTCTTTACTTGGATCTTTCTAACTCTTCTGGATTTTGCTAAAAGTTCCTTTGTGTTCCCCACAAACACCAATTTCCCTAAACTTTAAGCATCTGTGAAGGTATATATCTTTGGTGTTCGACTTTCTGAGGGTAGTTCTGGTTCTGGGGAACTCACAGTGTGGAGTCTGAAGGAAAGCAAACACACACCTTGTGAATCTAGTAGCAAAGGAGGGGTGAGTACCGGGGTGGAGAGAGCCATCCTTTGTGGACAACGTAAGTGGGAAACCATCTGAAGCATGATTATAAGCATTGAACTGCTTAATCTTCACCAACCCGGATAGCAGCCTTTCTACCCTATTTTATCATCTCACCGCTGCACACAAAGCCCTATGGGATGGCCTGGTCCCGCCATCTTTTCCAAATTCATCCCCTGTCACCCTCCTTTCCCTTTCCCAGGCTCCAACCACAGGTCCTCCTTGCCAGTCCTTGAGCCTTGCCAAGCATGCTCCCGCTTTAGGGGCCTTGGGGTTGGTTTCCCCAGTCGTTGATAAGGTTCACTCAGATGTCACCTCCTTAGTGAAGCCTTCCCTGGCCACCTGATCTAAAATAGCAGCCCCTTTACTCTCTAGTCCCTTATCCTATTTTATTTGTCTACATGCGCTTTATCATACCTGATATTAGATTATACATACACATACCTGTGTGTACATATATACGTGTATATATGTGTGTATGTGTATACGTGTGTATGTGTACACATATATACATATGTCCTGTATATACGAGCACAAGTCTATCTTGTCCGCTATTTTCTTGTCCACTTAGGTGGGCACTCACCGCTCAGCAGGTGCTGGATAAATATTGAACGAATGCTTCCAGTTTAGAGGAGAACATTGAGCCACGAGCAGGTGCCATCACACCCAAGTTCATCTCCCCTGGAGCTCTTGGGTGGGCAGGGTTGTTCGAGTGTACTCCTGTGGTCACCCAGCACTGGGCCCATGTTGTCACTTCCCCGTGCCGGTGCCTGGAGCCTGCACTGGGGATGACCGCCTGTGCCGATCCCTTGTCACGCAGGTGGACTTGAGGCGCCAGCAGATCTCGCAGATTGTGGAGGAGGTACAGAGGGTCGTCCACCATCTGACCACAGAGATCAGCCTCCAAGACCTCCGATTTCAGGCCGTCCCTTACTCTGACACATACAATGGGAACATTAAGGTAAGCAGGGCTCACTTGGACTGCAAGCGCCTCCCAGAGAGCCAGGGAACGTGGGTGGGCCCGTCTGGGCATTCGACGGACGTCACACTGCTGAGAATACTGATAAGCCTTCATGTACCACTGGCGCTCTTAGCGTTTATCATTTACACGCTCGCTCCATCGGTGCTGTCTCATGTGAACCCCCGCATTCCTCCTCTACGGGTGATAAAAATGAAGCCTTCGAGAAGTCAAGTGACTTGATCATGTCCTATTTATTAGGCACTAAAGTTGGAGCTGAGCCCGGGGCTTTTGATTCCAAAGCACATTTTGCTATAACAACTGAAGTTTAGTTAAACTTCACATTCATTTATGAAGCACCTAGTTCATAGATTGAGGGCTGGGGCGAGGGAACTCAGGGCATTGGTGGGAAAACAGTTGAAAGTGAGGGTCTGTGGGTTGCAGGTGTGGGGAGGAAGAAGAGGAAGAGGTGGCCCTTAGAAACGGCAGCGGCAGCCCCGCTGTGCCCACTGCGGACAGGGCTCTAAGTGGCCAGGGCCCTGCGTGACAGCCAGCCTTCCTGCGACACTGCTGTTGGGGCCAAGCCATTGTCACAGAAATAGCCTCACTCATGCCTCCTTGTGGAAAAGACATGGCTCACTGCCTTTCAGTGATGAGAGAAGTGAGGCTCTGATTCTCATTCTCCTTTATCTCAATTTTTCTTATGGCACGTAAGAACCCTTTTCACTCGCATTAAAGATATACGTATTCATGCCCTGTCTCTCACACAAGACTACAAGCTCCTTGTTTGTAAAGTTCATGTTAATTGATCGCTCCATTCCTCGCACCAGCATAGTGTGTGGCCCATGGCGGACACCCAGCTTCAGTGAATAAATGGATAAGCAGAAGAAATAGCACCCGAACAGAAGACCCTTACTGGTCCAGGACGTTTCAAGGTTGTCGGCCACAAGGACCACCCACAAGATTCTAGAACCTGTGGATTTGGGGTCAGAGTGCCGAGCTTGGGAAAATTCACCCCGGAATAAACGTTGCAAAACTAGATTGGATCCTGACATGTCACAACATCGTTTGCCCACGTCTATCACTCTTCCAACCTGTATTAGACAAATACAGACCAGTGACGTGGAGTAGAAACACAATGCCACTTTTCCTAGAATTCTATCTGAGGAAATTTCCTTCTGTGGTCTCACTTAGAATCCATAGCTTAAAATACATTTTGCATTTATGTACATGATGTCCTGCACATTAAATTTTGAAAATAGTTACAGGGGGGCATATAAAAACTGCTTTTATTTTATCTTGGACCACATTCGGCGAGTAATTAAGCACCATTGATGTGACTAGTAACATGACAGTTGTACTCTTGAATTCACATGCAAACGAACTCAAATAATGTATTGATTGTGAGTGCCATAGTTTAGATTTGTTCCCTTTTTTTTTTTTAATGTTTATTTATTTTTGAGAGAGAGAGAGAAACAGAGCGCAGATGGGGGAGAGGCAGAGAGAGAGGGAGACACAGAATCTGAAGCAGGCTCCAGGCTCTGAGCTGTCAGCACAGAGCCCGATGCGGGGCTCAAACTCACAAACTGTGAGATCATGACCCGAGCCAGAGTCCGGCGCTTAAATGACTAAGCCACCCAGGTGCCCCGCTTTGTTCCCTTTTTTAATCCTACTGCCTTTTTCTGTGGCCTCCAGAAGTCATGTGGATCCATCATCTACAGGATCACACTGTTGATCTCTGAGAATGAGGCGGAGTTTGCTGCTCACCCCCGAACTGCCCAGTGACAGGGCCCTGAGCAAAGGTTAACCAAATACCGCTGTGAGAACTTTCCATGAAAGGGAGGTGGCTCTTCCAGTGTGCAGCTGACTGGTGGGGGAAGGTACGGCACGGAGTAGACTGCCACGTGATGTGGCCCACAGTGTCAAGCTCCCTTTGGGCGTAGTGTGCTGCTGGCCAGTGTGTCCTCTCCTTTGGACTTCACACCTGACCCCTTTCACCCTGACCTCTGCCTAACCGGTACCTGTAGAAGTGGAGTAGGTAGATTGTGATTGTTTGTCTTATCCCATGAAGCTTAGAATCATCTCAGTGGCTCACGTGGTCTCAGCAACTGCCTCTCGTTTCATCTGTGATGTTGTAAGGACCGATCATTAAAACGGGCTGTGGGTCATCGGTACGGGCAAAAAGAAAGGGGGACATTTTTGCTGAATGCTTTCACCCCCTCCCGTACCCTCCTCTGCCAGACCCTTCGCCCGTTCCAGGCCACTCCCCCCTGACTGAGAGCCAGCCCATCAGAGGGCTCAGGTTCACCTTCTGGCTCTACCACTGAATGGCTGTGTGTCCCTCGGGAGATCTCAGAGCCCCTGTGAGCCTTAGATTCCTCCTCTGGGAAGTGTTAACAAAGCCCGCCGCCTCATTGTGTAACTGGGAATATCACATAGTCTGATGCGTGAGAATTGCGGTGTTTAGTACGTGCAGAACACAGCGTGTACTATTTGTATTCCCTGCTTTCTCTTCTCCCCCGGACCTTAGGTGCCCTCTGGGGTTGCAAGTCAGGCTCACTCTTTTCCTTGAAGTTTCCTGACACCCAGGACTAGCGGGTCCACTTGCCCGCCAGAGGCATCGCGGTGGTTAGTGGCACAACAAGGACAGACGCCTCCTGGGACGAACAGGTGCAGCTCTCTGTCCGTCTCGGCACGTTGCTGAGGGTCGAGTAGTTCACCGAGCTGCCCGGTTCGGCAGGCCGGCTCCCTGAGGATTTCTGCGACCTCCTGAGTCTGTGAACTCACTCTTCTCTCTCCCTTCTCGACCCCAGGTTTTGGCCCCCAGCCAGTTCCTCGTCACGGTCCCGGTGAAGGGCCTGGTGGGGTACAGGGAGGCCAGGGAGCAGCGCTGGCGATACTACACCCTGCGGGGCACCAGGCTCCCCTGTCCCTTGCAGGACCCAGAGGGCCTGCGGCAGTGGCTGGAGGCGGAGCAGTTCATGAAGAGCCAGTGGCAGTGGCATGAGGCAGACGTGAACATTGAGGGAGATATTGTGCCCGCCAAGGTGCTCCAGGTATTCCGGAAGCTGGTAGAAAACGCAATTGGAACCTGTCATCTCTCAGGTGAGCGGATCGAGAAAAGTACAAGAGCAGTTTCTGGCATTTCCCATTTGCCTCTAGAAATCCTCTGCATTGGTGGGTGTTAACCTGAAGCCCATGCCCCTAAAGTGAGACCATAATCGTGTGCTCCCAACATCTGTTCGATCCTCACATCTGTTCGATCCTCACAGTAGAAATTAGCTCTTTTTTCCGCTGTGACGCACCAAAGAATGGAATCCATACAGCATCTGCTTAGATTTAAGTGGTTTCCTGCCCTGGCATAGCTACGATGGGCTTTGAGTTATGCATCCTTTCCTGGATGTTAATTTAAAAACGTGGGTACTATTTTTATGTTTATTTTTGAGAGAGAGGAGAGTGACAGAGCGTGAGCAGGGGAGGGGCAGAGAGAGGGAGACACAGAATCCAAAGGAGGCTCCAGGCTCTGAGCTGTCAGCACAGAGCCCGACACGGGGCTCGAACTCACAGACCGTGAGATCGTGACCTGAGCTGAAGTCAGACGCTTAACCGACTGAGCCACCCAGATGCTCCATAAACATGGATACGCTTTTTAAAAAGCAAATTCCTCACAAACCACAGACCTTTGTTATTAGCACATTTCTACAACACCCTCCGACTGACGTGTTTTGTACCTCGGTGTTTTGAGATGCCACATGTGGAAACCACTGACTTGTGCCAAAACACAAAAGTGAGAAGCCATAAAGGACTGATTAAATCTGACAATCCCCAAATCTTAAACTGTGTACCACCATGTGGTATATGTGAACACACACGCACACACTGGGAAAAAATGGCTAACTCCCTTAATTATAAAAGAGTATTTATAAACGAAGAAGAAAAAAATATGAGTAGACCAGTAGAAATAGTGACCAAAAAAAAATGACCCCGAGAAAAAGAACATACACAAGTAGTAGTATAAAAGAGGGAAAACATGTTCCATCTAACATATATTTCGAGCAGTGTGCATTAAAACACCTCATAGGTTGACGGAGATGAAAAAGTGTGATCGTGCTCGGTGTAGGGGTGAGTGTGGTGCAACCGGCCTTTGCACGCATTGCTACTGGAAGTGTAAGTTGGTGCCTCCCTTTTAAAGCGTGATTATAGTCTGTTTTCATTTTTATAATGTGCTTAACTTGACAACCCAACAATTCCAGGTTCTAGAAATACATTCCTACACATAAAAGAGAAACAGGTAGGGACACCTGGGTGGCTCAGTCGGTTAAGCATCCGACTTCGGCTCAGGTCATGATCTCACAGTCCGTGAGTTCGAGCCCCGCATCAGGCTCTGTGCTGACAGCTCAGAGCCTGGAGCCTGCTTCAGACTCTCTGTACCGACCCCCCCCCCCGCCCCCTCCCCCGCTCACACTGTGTCTCTGTCTCTCTCTCAAAAATAAATAAACATTAAAACAATTTTTTTTGAAAGAGAAATATGTACAAGGGTATTCACTGCCATGGGCTTTGTAATAGTAAGTAACTAGAAATAACGTCAATTACGAGGGGAAACTGACAAAATAAATTGTGCTACCTCTGCCTCTTGGGCCACTGCGCAGCCTTTAAGAAGAGTGGGGTACACTCGTGTGTGTGCGCACCGAGCTGTGAAAAATCCTTGTGCTGGATAATGAAGGGAGAAACCACAGTGCCGAACAATGTGCACTCCCACGTGTGGAGAAGGAGACGGATCTGAATGTACGTTTGCTTGTCTACACAGAACCATTCTGGAAGGTTCCCTAATGGAATTGGCACACGTTTAATGGATTTTCACCACGTGTAGGATGCTTTCATGGAAAATGCGATGCGCCTAGCAAACCTGTAGAGTAAGAGTGAATGTCCTACCCGTTTGACAGATGAGAACACTGAGGTTGAGAGAGATGGGGTCACACGGCAAGGAAGCAGAGCCAGGCAGGAGCAGGGTGTGGGCGAGGCAGGCTGGCCCAGCATGCGCTAACCTCTCACTTACCTCTGCAACACTGGTAACAGTGCAAGGGCAAGTAAGAGATTCAAACCGGGGCAGGCTGATGAGATGCTTTCAGTAAATGATGCCAAGGTGCCAGACGTCGCCGTGTTCCTGTCTGGGCAGCTCTGATGATATGCAGACAATAAGCTCTTTATCACACCCCAGCCAAGGAGAGGGACGTTATCCTTTTGAACAGCCCGACACAATTAGTGAGGGAGTTCCATTTTCCTCTCCGAGCGAAGAAGAGAACAATAATAGATCCCGATTCAAGACCGCTCATCCTTATCTGTAATGAGGGCAGACAGACAAACAAAACCACTGCGTATCTTTTGAAAGAAGGGAGAACGGATTAGCAGTGAGTCCTCCTATAGGAGCTGGAAGAGGCTACCAGATGCCTTTTTTTTTTCTCTCCCTCTCTCTGCCTGGTCGGAAGAGGCAGTGGGGGCCTGTTTCCACTCCTTCGACCATTTAAGCCAATGGCTATGAACACTTTGAAGTATTTTATAATTACAGGGCTCAGGATGACAAATGCACCTGAGGCTAGACTGGCTTAATGGGCTAGACTGGGGGTACAAATGAGGCTAGACTGGGGGTACAAAGCCATGCTGTCCGAGAGACTGGGAGTCAGATGAGAGGTGGGTTCAGCCGAACCCCACCAGAGGCAGGTCAAGGAGTAAGGGGACTGGAGGCTGTCCTCAGCAAGGTCAGGACATCTGGATGAAACGGAGGGGGCATGGAAGAATGGTCGGATTTCATTTTTACCAGCAAATACTATGTCTTTTCTTTGTCTTCTGTGTCTCTTTTCTTCAGTTGAGCCTTCTGAAAAGAACTTATTAATTTTTTATTTTATTTTTGAGAGAGAGAGAGAAAGAGAGAGAGAGAGAGAGAGAGTGCAAGCAGGGGAGAGGCAGAGAGAGAGAGGGAGACACAGAATCCGAAGCAGGTTCCAGGCTCCGATCTGTCACCACAGAGCCCGATGCGGGGCTCGAACTCACAGACTGTGAGATCATGACCTGAGCTGAAGTCGGACGTTTAACCGACTGAGCCACCCAGGTGCCTCAAGAATCTATTAAATTAAAAGAAAAGGTATCACAAAAACCTTGGGGGTGGGGGAGGAAGGACAAAGAAACACTCACTAACAATGAGATTTTCTAGCAACGTTTCTATCGATATTTACTCAGCTAATTGTCTAGTGTTGACATAAACACCCCACCCTTGGAAGGCTCCTGAGGCTTGAGAGTTGCCCCACCAGTTGCGATCAGGTGGTCAGAGCCCCCGCCCCCAAATTCCTTCTTGGAATGAGCCAGGCTTTCGCTTCTCATCGCCTCGTTGTCATTTCCCACCAGGTAAGGTCAGCATGCTGACGCAGCTCGCCACAGTTTGGGTTGCCGTGGAAACCTCCACATGTCAGGTGGAGCTAGAGCTGGTCCCCACGGTGGAGATCCCTACCGTCTGGCCCGAGAAAGCTCGCTGGCCTCCCTGTCTGAAGCGCTGGCCTTCCCGACAACGAGTGGAGTGTATCAAGGTATCGGGGAGCCGGGGGCTCACAGCTTAGCCGCCCACAGCATCACTGACTGTGAACCAGCTCTGGAAGGAAACATGAGGCGTCACGAGATCAGCGGTGCTCCAGGTGTGGGTCGCAGAATCTGAGAGCCTGCTAGGAATGCAGATTCCCGGGCCCGCCCCGGACCTACCGACTGAGGCCTGCTGGGCGGGGCCCTGCAACCTGTGGTGTAAGAAGCTCCGCAGGTGATTCTGGTTCGGGCTTAACGTGGAGCACCAGGTGAAAGTGGGCACAGCCTCTGCCATTCACTGCGCTCCGGGAAGGGGGCTTGTCCCGAGGCTCCTTCCGTGTCCCCCACATAGGAGGTAGAGCCTGCCTGCTGGCAGCCCCCCCCCCCCCCTCAGAGTAGCGGATGGCTTCAGAGAGGGCTTTCTGCCGTGGCGAGCACCGTCCTTCTCATTCCTGATGGTTTTCTCTCTCCCCAGTCGTTTGGGTTTGCCTTGTTGGCCTGTTCAAATTACCACTGGCAGCAGAGTTTCCTGCAGGCTGAGCAGGTGCTGCTAGACCAGCTGGATGAGGACGGGGGCTGCCGCAGGAAGTGCTTCCAGGCCCTGAGGCAGATGAAGGAGGACGTCTGGTGTCCGGGAAGGAGGCCTGTCGTCACGTCTCACCATCTGCAGGTGAGTGGGCACGCACGAATTTGGGCGGGTCCTCTCTGTATGCCCTGCAGGGCCCGGCCGGAGCCACTCACGACAGGTGTGTGTGTGTGTGTGTGTGTGTGTGTGTGCACGTGACGAATTCAGGAGAAGACCCTAGTGTCCATAGTTGCCATCCCAAAGTTACTGCTCACTACCGAGATGTGTAAACCCGGCCCGTATGTGTGCCCGCCGCAGCCCTGCCCAGGCTGAATGGCCTCCGCCTCCTCCCCGCCCTCCCCTTCTTGCCCTCTTTCCTTTTCTTGCTTTTTGCCCTTTCCAGATTTTCTTCTCTCTCCATCTCTCCCCTCGACTTATTTCACGCAACAAACCAGCGCGATGCGCCAGAAACTTGGCTGGGGTTCAGCATTGATTTACTCAAAGCCTCCGCCTTTGAGAAACCCACGGTCTGATGAAGTCTTGCAAATTGCTTGAACCTCAGATGGATTCGAGGTTTCCCTGGTGTGAGGACTCCCTCAGTCCCCACAGGTGCGGCCACCGGTGCCCCGATGCCCGCCGCGCAGAGGGGGAACCGGGGAATGGTGAGGTTGCCACGTCAGCATTGCCACAGACCCGAACTGCCAGGTTCCAAATCAGCCGGCAGGGGTTTCCCTAAACCCTACGGCACCTGCCTCCCCTCGCCCCCAAACCCAACATTCATGAATGCCCTTCCTCGCTCACCCAGCAAATGTTTATTGAGGTTACTATGGGCCACACCTGCCCCAGCACCTGCTGTGTGCTCCACAAGCACAAGATGAGCAAACACAGATGTGGTTCCTGCTCCCATGGAGCTTATGGTGAGCGGGGCAGACAGACATTTGTCAGATGGTCCTCCAGGTGCATGTGGCCTCACACAGCACGGGGAGCACCAGAGAGGACGGGAGCATCATTCCGTGAGGGCCCAGAGCAGCAGAGCCTGACCTGGGCTGCGAGATCGGGGCCGGTGTGTGTGGGGGGGGTCCCCCTGGGGAGGTGACTTTCACACTCTCAGCTCCTCTTTTGCAAATTTCCAACCATACACCGTGAACTGGACATTCATGGAACAGGCTGTGTGGCACACTGAGGTTGGGAGAAGGCAGACTTAGAGACAGCACAGCCCGAGCCTAGCTAGCGTCTGTCCGGGAGCTTCGTCCGTTCTCCCTGCCCTTCGACAAGGTGAGCACAGGTCCTGTGTGTGTGTGTGTCTTCCTTGCACGCTCCTGCTGTGCCCCTTGGCATTCAGTGGACCTCCATCTTCTGCCCCTGTGTTGGGGTCAGAGCTTCTGACCCCAGCTCCAATGTAAGCTATTTAAGGGCAACTACTAACGAGCCCTTAGGATCTCTCCCAATGTGGTGTACCTAGTAGTTGAGCAGTAAATACTTGTTGGGCGAATGAATGAATGCCTTCACATTCTATTGAGCTTCCCCCCCCCTCCACAAAATCAGTAGTCTTTGCTTTGCTTTCGTATCTTCCCTAATAACCTGTCCCTCTTGACTTGCCCAAGAATCTGTTAATATCTCATTTGCACATAGCTGTGCCTCTCTCTGGAATCTCAACATTCTCAGCACCGAGCACATTCCCCTAAAAACACTCACCTGTTCTCCTGGATCGAGGACATGTGCTTCCTGAAGGTAGTCTAGTTCATTCTGCTGGTTTAGCTTCTTTCCTCCTGGCCTTTCTACAGGCCACACTAGCAACAGCCAGAGCTGAGCCGCAAACTCCATTCTATCTCCTATTGAAGCTCCTAATCTTAACCACTGACTTCATTGCCTCACAATTAAGATGGATGGAAACACATTAAGTGACATGAATAATTTAGACGAGGTTGAATAGGGCCACCACGGGCCTCCCGGCCCTTGACTGCGGTCAAAACTGCATTACTTGCGAAGATGTACTTTTATTCCAGTGGCTTCTCAATCACTAGAGGATTTTAGGGCAACTCCTTAAAGGCGCTCTGTTTCAATTCTCCCGAGCTCACCTCCAAGGCACAGGATTGTGCCCTCTCAAGAACGGGCATTGTAGAGGGGGGTTATTTGTTGAGAAGGGCAGGAAGGACAAAAACAGTCCTAACTGCCTGTTCTTCTAGTCTCCCACGGTGGCCCAAGGGCAGGATGCCCTCACATTTAGACATTGGGATGGGCGTGGCTGGTGACAGTGTGGTGTTAGACCCCATCCAGATGATGGCTTGAGTGGGCGGGATCCTTGCCAAGCCTTCAGCCTGGGGAAAACAGAAGAGACTGGTTGCAAAACAGCATCAGGAAGGTCGCGCCACTTATTGTCACCCCACCTTCAGCCTAACACTGTCTGATGAGTTTCTCACCTCCTCCCCAAAGTGGCTCTTTCCCGAGCAACTCCAGGTGAACAAGAGCTTATCCTTCTTTGGCTTATTTGTTCCTAAAACCCACTCAAAGGCACAGGGGCTTGATTATAAGAGGCTTAACTGTTTTGGTTTGTTTAGGGAGATAAATGCTTAACTACAAGAGGCATGAAAACACTTTTTTGTATCTAGGTTATCTTTTTTTTTTTTTTTTTTTATGTTTCTTTATTTTTGAGAGAGAGAGAGAGTGAAGCTGGGGAGGGGCAGAGAGAGAGCGAGAGAAGGAGACACAGAGTCCGAAGCAGGCTCCAGGCTCTGAGCTGTCAGCACAGAGCCCGATGTGGGGCTCAAACTCATGAACCGCGAGATGATGCCCTGAGCCAAAGTCAGATGCTTAATCGACTGAGCCGCCCAGGTGCCCCAAACTATTCTGTATCTAGGTTATTTTGACTAGCATGATATCCTCTCCGACTCATTTACTTTGCACGATGTGCTCTAAATCAAAACACACTCAGTGTCTTGCTGTGAACCCAAAACTGCTCTTTTCTTTCTTAGTCAAGTCTGTATTTTAAAAATGCTCAACATCTAAATCATAACATTGCTTATTTCACTTAGTCAATAAGCATTTATTGACTGCCTCCCATGGGCCAGCTCCTCTGCTGGGTGCTAGTGATGTAACAGCAATTAAAATAGGTATCACTCTCTTCTTTGATGGAGTTTACAATCTAGCAGGGAATCACATTAATGAATACAGAGACGGCTACTCCTGTGATCACTGGTGCTTATGGGAAGTGCGGGACGAAGAGAGTGTTTAATGGTATTGTAGGGAAATTTGATCTGACAGGTGAGTTTCCCGGACATACTGGGGAAGGAAGTGTGCTCCACACAGAAGTCAGATATGAAAGAAGTCACCCTGTGGTAGAAGAGGGGGGCCAGTGGGGCTGGAAGGAGAGAACAAGAGAGGACGAGGGTAAGATGAGGCTGGAAAGGAAGGTAGGGAGCAAACCTCGCAAACCAAACCATGTTAAGGATTGTGGTTTTTCATTGACCAATGGGAAGTCTTTAAAGTGTTTCTTTTTTGTTGTTTATTTATTGCGAGGGGGAGAGAGAGAGAGTGCATGTGCATGCAAGCAGGGGAGAGGCAGAGAGAATCCCAAGCAGGCCTCACACTGTCCATGCAGAGCCTGATGTGGGGCTCGAACTCCTGAACCATGAGATCATGACCTGAGCCTGAATCGAGAGTTACACACTTAACCAACTGAGCCACTCGGGCGGCCCTAAAGTATTTCAGACACGAAGAAACATAGATTTATACTCAAAAAGATCACGTTGGCCGCAGCGTGGTGGTGACAGACTGGGGACAAGAATAGGGGCAGAAGCCCAGGTGAGATGGGAGAGGAAGAGAACAGTGGAGATGAACATACATGGTAGATGAGAGAAACACTTTGGAGGCACTGGCAGAACTTGATGAGGGTGGTGAGGGAGGGGTGACTCCCGGGTTGAGTCTTGCCTGACTGGCTGGATAAGGAAGTCTGGAAACACCAGGTTTGTGGGGAGAAGGGTCGTGAGTCCGGCTGGGACATGTTGGTGGCGATAACTTTCAGATTCCCAAGAGATACCAGGAGAGGAGGTCAGAGAAGTCTGGCCTGGGAAGAGAAATTATGAGTGACCTCTATTTGTTCGGTGGGGATTCTAGCTGCTGAGGAAGGAAGGAAAAGAGACCAAGAGAAAAAGAGGGTATGGAACGGAGCCTCCAAAACTCCATCACTGGGAAGTAGAGAAAGCAGATAGTATGCCAAGGGGTAGCTGTGGTGCCTGGAGAAACCCGGAGAGCCCAGAAGCTTGGCAACCCAGTGAGAGAGAACCCCACTGAGAAGCCCCAATGAGAGAACCCCATTCTGCTGGGCAAGGCCTGTTGGACTTGGACTTAGCAACATGGAGACCACGGGCCCTGAGGACCGATGGCGGAAAAATCCATATTGCAGTGGATCGAGATGGCAGTCAGCGGAGAGGAAATGACGACAGATAATTGAGAGGATTCTTTTGAGAAGCCTTCACTTGCCAAGATGTGAGAGGTTAGGAGGCAGACGTGGCCCTGGGGCAAGGAGTGGGGGAGGAGAGTTTAGAATAATTTCAAGAGCCAGCAGCGGAAGGACAAGGGCAGGAAAGAGGGAAGTCAGTCGCAGACAGCTCCCAGAAGGAGAGATCCCAAGCCCTGTTTGGGGGTTCCCCTGGCCAGGGGGGTGGTCAAAGCAGAGAGCGAGAGAGGAAGATGCGCATGAGGCGGACTGTTTTGCTGCCATGAGGGTTTCCATCTTCCTTGTAAAGTAGTAGGCAAAGGCATCCGCCAGGAGTGGGGAAATTGCAGATCTAAGGAGAGTGGTGGTAACTGGGGATACCAGTGGCGAGAGAAACAATGATCAAAGAGGCGCAGGAGACCTGCAGGGCGAGGCCGAGAACCCACCCGAGGGTGGGGATCGTGAAATCATGGCGGAACCAACTTGTCCTGGGTGACTCCCTTCTCCCTCCTTCCACGGCCGCGTGAGCCCGGTACCATTTCCGAAGACTTTCTCCTCCATTGCCCGGAACGATGTCTGACACCACCTCTTCCTTCCGTAGACGGTGCTCTTTTGGACTTGTGAGAAATACCCCCACCCGAAGGAGTGGCAGGTGTTCAGCAAAGCGTTCCTGCGCCTGGTGAGGAAGCTGCACAAGTGTGTGAGCCAGCACTTTCTGAAGCACTATTTCGTGCGTAAGAGCAACCTGCTCCAGCATGCCAGCTCGGGCGAACTGGACACCGTGGCCCAGAAGCTGGCTCTCTTCCTGAAGAACCCCCAGATCGGCCTGCCCTGACGTTGCCCCTGCCTGGGAGGCTCTTGGACACTTTATCCTGGCTCGACCTCGTTCCCTGGAGGATCCTGCTCAGGAGAGAAGCAACGTGTGGCACAGGAGATGACATTGACCCACTAGCACTTAAGGGGGGAACACTGTACCCCAAGATGTCCAATCTCAGCTTCCCTAGAGCCAAGCAAGCATTTCAGCCCTCACGAGCTACCTCTCTCGGGGACAAGCTGTCATCAGGCTTCCCCAAGCCATCGATTCCGAGCTGCTGACAGCACTGGATGTGTTCTCCTCGCTCGGGCTCTGAGTGTCGGCCGGGGAGGATGGAGACAAGAACCCCTGGGGGGCCAGGCATCGGCCTGCGGCCCAGGACTGGTGCTCCAGCCCACTGACCGTGGGCTCATTACCTTTCCACTCGCAAATGCAGCTGTGAATGTACCTTTCTGAGCCTGCGGGACTATGCTGGTGCCCTTACTAGAGGAGGGCACTGGGTCAACACAAAGTGTTAGTCATTGGTTGGTAGCCGGCGTTTGCCTGCTGGATCGGTACCAACACCGCTGACGGGGTGATTGTGTCTGACCGGTGGGCACGCCTGCCCTGGCCTTCCTGCCCTCAGTTCTCCTGAACCGTACTTTGGGTCGTGTGGTTCTAGCTGCTTCCCTGGTGTTCTCTAAGAGGGGAGAGGGTGGTTTTGATGGCCAGTGTCGGCCAGAGGTGAAAGTTCAGCCCTGCTTGCCAGCCTGCTCTGGTCATTCCCCTTTTCTTGTGCCCGATGTTTTATATTCTTGGAATGGGCCCAGGATGATGACCTCCAAGAAATGGCTTGATGTCACCCATCTCTCAATACCTGCCTTTGCTCACCTCATTCGCTCACTCATTCATGGGTAGATACATGCTCATTAGGCACTGGGAGTAGAGCGAGGAGCCAAATGGACAAAGGATGTACCCCTTGGGGGACGGCACCTAATGTCAAAGACAGGAAGTGCACGACAGATAAATAAACACGATTATTACAAATGGTAGCAAGTGCCCTGAAGGAAACAAACAGGATATTGACATAGAGCCACAGAGAGCTCCTGGAAGGATGAAAATGCAAACAGCTGAAGGGGAAGGGAAGCGGGGGGCAGGGCAGGCTTGGAGGGGCTGGAATGGGTCAGATCACTGAACCTTGTAAAGCTGGCAAGGAATCTGTATTTTATTCTAAAATCAAAGGCATGACAGTTGGCCTTTCCCAGAGCAGTAGGGTATGGTGATATGATTTACATTTTGTTTGTTTATTTATGACTTGCATTTTAAATGACCATTCCAGTGACTGTATAAAGGGGGAGTAGGGTCCCACACAAGAGTTGAGGCATTGAAGGCCAGTAAGCCCACCCATTTTGAATTTCACTGAGGTCCCCGGGGCCACACATCCCATGTGGCACAAAGAATGCTTGGGGAGGTCAATGCTTTCTTCTGGTACTTATTTATGCTTTTCAACTCAAGGGAATCCTTTATTACTCAGAACATTTCCCCCACTGAAATTTCTAAAAGCATGAACAACTGAGTTTTTTTTTTTAAAAAAGTCACATTGGAAAGTGAAATATTTTTACAAAAATACTCTAACCAAATGGTGGGTTCCCTGGGCTATCACATAGGAAATCATGATTTTAAACTGTTGGGGGAAAAAAAAATCCTTTCAAAGACATGATGAGTTGATAATTTTTGAAAATGTGAAATAATGAGCAAGCCAATGTTTTGTTAAGGCATCAAAACTTGCATTCAAAGCCCCATACTCTTGGGCCTTGGGACACATCATTTCTGAGAAGGTGGCAGATAATAACTTTTTTTTTTTTTTTTTAATGATGAAAACAAGTGAAGCAAGTTTTAAGCGAGCTGTATAATGCCAAGAAGTGGAAGTTGGCTGGACCACTGATTGGAAAAGTGCACGTGGAGAGGAGTGGGACTGACCTACTCCACAGTCTGATCCAGTAGGCTCTTCCCACCTCCCCCGTATCTGTCTGCGGTCTTCGTAGGAAGCAGGGCGATCTGCGGACTCCCGACTGTTCCTCTGCTGGGCAGCAGAGGACAGTAGAGGACCGCATTTGGGAAGAGCCTCTTTCCCGCACATACCCCTCAGAGCCCAGTAGGTGGCACCCTCCTCAGCCCGGGACTTCAATCTGGCTTCTGGGAGAAGGGTGGCCAGCCATCACAGTCTTTCTGCTTAAGGCTCAGGCTTTCAAAGGGAGCCTGGGAGAGAGTCGTCCCTCCTTTCTGTTTGTAGGCACAGAGCACCTAGCTCTGAGAAGTCTGATATTACTGATATTCTGATATGCTGATATATATACACTGATAAGTCTGATATTATTCTGGTCAAGTTTTTGTTTGTTTGTTTGTTTGTTTGTTTGTTTTTATTCTCCAAAAGATTTTTCCTTTCATATCCACTCTGGCCACAGGACTGTTTTATACTGCAGTGGTTGGTATTCAGCCATTTAAGTGACCTGCTTGCCTTTGCATCTCGCTGGCACACAACTGCCCTTGATAAGTTGTTCACCCCTCTCTGTATCTCCATTTTTTTATGGGCGTGGTTATGGGCTGGATTGTGTCCCCCCCACACACACACAAAATTCACGTACGGAAGCTCTCACCCCCAGTGCCTCAGAATGTGTCTGTATTTGGAGGTGGGGCCTTTAAAGAGGTGGTCAAGGGGCGCCTGGTGGCTCAGTCGGTTGAACGTCCGATTTCGGCTCAGGTCACCATCTCACGGTTCACAAGTTCTACCCCCGCATCAGACTTGGTGCTGACAGTGTGAACACTGTTTCTCTCTCTCTCTCTCTCTCTCTCTCCGCCCCTCCCCTGCTCACACTCTGTCTCTGTCTCTCAAAAATAAATAAACATTAAAATTTTTAAAAGAGGTGATCAAGTTAAAATGAGGCCATTTGGGTGGGCCCTGGGCCATTAGGACCGATCTTCCTGTAAGAAGAGGAAGAGGCACTTGGGCAGGGGCACAAGGGAGGAAAGGCCACCTGCGAGCCAAGGAGCGGAGCCTCTGGAGAAGACAATGTCGCCAGCACCTTGATCTTGGGTTTCCATTCTCCAGAACCGTGAGAAAATCATTTCCTGTTGTTTCAGCTATGCAGCCTGTGGTATTCTGGTACGGCCACCCTGGGAAGGCAGTACAAACACGATGACAGAGTATGTGCCTCACTGCCTTGATGAGGGGAATAAACAGAATAAAGGACGTCAAAAGCTCGTTTAGTAATCTGGTGCGCCGTAGCTGTCGAATAAGCGGTTGGAGTCTTGGACAGCTACTCCCCAGGGCCGTGCCTCCACCGCTGCCTTTCTTGATAGCTCCCCCCGCCCCATAGAGACATTCTTCATCAAGAAATGACAAACCATCACGGGGACAACGTGCGTGTCATCCCACCACGAGTTCCACAAACCCATCTTTTCCTTCGTCCCTCTTGCTGAGTAGAGGAAGTGTCTGAGGATTTCTCCACGTGTGGTGGAGC
This sequence comes from Leopardus geoffroyi, assembly GCF_018350155.1. Classification (NCBI taxonomy): domain Eukaryota; kingdom Metazoa; phylum Chordata; class Mammalia; order Carnivora; family Felidae; genus Leopardus; species Leopardus geoffroyi. Next base: position 99,318,418 of record NC_059328.1, read on the forward strand.
GATGCCAACCTGCCTTCTCGGGGACAGCTTTCCATTTATTGTGCGTAGCATGTTCTTCTTCCTCTTACACCTGTCATTCCCCCTCTTAGCCTCTCTTCACTGCCCAGCTTCCTCTTCACACCTTCCTTCCTTCCTTCCTTCCTTCCTTCCTTCCTTCCTCCCTCCCTCCCTCCCTCCCTCCCTCCCTCCCTCCCTTCGTTCCTCCCTCCCTCCCTCCCTTCCTCTCTCCCTCCCTCTCTCTCTTCCTTCCTCCCTCCCTCCCTCCCTTCCTCCCTCCCTCTCTTCCTCCCTTCCTTCCTTCCTTCTTTCCTCCCTTCCTCCCTCCCTTCCTCTCTTCCTCCCTCCCTTCCTTCCTCCCTTCCTCCCTCCCTTCCTCTCTTCCTCCCTCCCTTCCTTCCTTTCTTCCTTCCTTCCTTCCCCCCTCCCTCCCTCCCTCCCTCTCTTCCTTCCTTCCTTCCTTCCTCCCTCCCTCCCTCCCTCCCTCTCTCCCCCCCTCCCTTCCTTCCTTCCTTCCTTCCTCCCTCCCTCCCTCCCTCCCTCCCTTCGTTCCTCCCTCCCTCCCTCCCTTCCTCTCTCCCTCCCTCCCTCCCTCTCTCTCTTCCTCCCTCCCTCTCTCTCTTCCTTCCTCCCTCCCTCCCTCCCTTCCTCCCTTCCTCTCTTCCTCCCTCCCTTCCTTCCTTCCTTTCTTCCTTCCTTCCCCTCTTCCTTCCTCTCTTCCTTCCTTCCTCCCTTTCTTTCTTTCTTTCTTTCTTTCTTTCTTTGAAAGATATCACACAGGTGGGAGTTGAAAGTATCTAAAGAATAATAATAAAACAGATGCCAATATACTACCTAGGTGAAGAATAGCACTTGGCCGGTACTTTAGAATCCTAGGTGCCCATTCTGTTCCCTAGCCCCCTCTCTCCCTGATTTTATGTGAGCCATTCAGCTGCTTTTCTTTACAGTTTGACTCCCTGTCATATTTCATTGAACCTAAGCCCCTAACAGTTGTGAAGTGTGAAGTGAACAGTTGTGAAGTTGTGAAGTTGTGAAGTGAACAGTTTTGTCTGATGTCATGATTTCACGTCCCAGAAAGAAAAGGAGCTTTCATAATTGCAAATAATTGCAAATCACCACTGACTATCAGATGCGTCCTCATTTCTTTTTAACGTTTATTTATTTTTTTGGGACAGAGAGAGACAGAGCATGAACGGGGGAGGGGCAGAGAGAGAGGGAGACACAGAATCGGAAACAGGCTCCAGGCTCTGAGCCATCAGCCCAGAGCCCGACGCGGGGCTCGAACTCACGGACCGCGAGATCGTGACCTGGCTGAAGTTGGACGCTTAACCGACTGCGCCACCCAGGCGCCCCCTCATTTCTTTTTAAAAAAATGTTTATTTTGAGAGGGAGAAAGAGAGAGAATCCCAAGCAGGCTCTGTGCTGTCAGCACAGAGCCAGATGTGGGGCTCAGACCCAGGAACCACGAGATCATGACCTGAGCCGAAATTGAGTCGACACTTGACAGACTGAGCCCCCCAGGGGCCCCGTGCATCCCCATTGTTTTAGAGAGATTAAAATGTGAAAAAGTTGATTTTAGAGCCCACAAAATACGACTTGCGTGCACCTGCATGTCTCTTAGTTTTGCCTGTTTTTGAGTTTTATGTCAATGGAATCATCCCATGTGAAGTCTTTTGGGATTGGCTTTTGTCCACAGCATGCTTCTGAGGCTCTTCCATGTGGGCGTGGGTGGCAGAGGTGTGTTCCTTCCCACCGTCATGGAATACTCCACGGCGAACCCCTGCCACTGTACGTATCTACATTACTGTAGCTGTGCATCGGGTTGTTTCTAGCTTTAGTGATTGGAACTGCTTTTATACACATTCTTGTATGTGTCTTCTAATGCACTCATGCCTTTTTAAAAAATTTTTTATTTTTATTTTTATTTTTGAGAGAGAGAGACAGAACATGAGCAGGGGAGGGGCAGAGAGAGAGGGAGACACAGAATCCGAAGCAGGCTCCAGGCTCCGAGCTGTCAGCACAGAGCACGACGCAGGGCTCGAACTCACCAACCGTGAGATCGTGACCTGAGCTGAAGTCGGACGCTTCACCAACCGAGCCACCCAGGCGTCCCTGAATGCACTCAGGTCTCTTAAGGGTATATACATAAGAGTGAATTCTCAGGTTCAAAGAATACACACACACACACACACACACACACGTTTAAATTTGTGAGGTAATGTCAACATATTTTCTGAAGTGATAGCACCAATCTAAATTCTCCATGTTCATGTCGGTGAACTTTCAGTGACTTTCTCCATTAGAATGGAACGCATTTTGTGTCTTGTGTAAGAAATCCTTCCTGTTTTTTAACGTCATGGAGATATGCTCCTATGATGTCCTCTACAATTTTACCACTGTGCCTTTTTTCACCAGAGTTAGAAAACACTCTCTCTCTTTTTCCAGTCAATTCTCATGAAACTGGGATGATCTCTTTGCTTGGAACTTTAGTAAAACTCACCTAAAAAGCTGACTGGGCCTTGTGTTTTCTTTGTCAGAAGATTTGAAGCCATTAATTTTTCTTTTAGGGGTAAATGATATTCAGATTTTCTACTTCTTCCTGAGCTTCCTGTTAATTTACATTTTACTAAGAATTCTCCCATTTCATCCAAGTGTTCAGATTTGCTGGCAAAATAATTGTTCATAATAATTATCTATTTAAACTCTGATATATCTGTATTCTTTCTTGATGAGACTTAGCGAGTAATTGTGTGTTTTGTTCATCTTTGTATGTTTTTCGTTAATTTCTGCTCCTAGCTTTCTTGCCCTCTACTTCCTTCAGGCTTACTCTAATGTTATTATTTTTTTTAACTTCTTAAATGCTTAGCTCAGAACTCCTCAGCGTGTCTTCTTTTCTAAGCATATAAATTTCCTCTTAATACCCTTTTAGTAGAATTCCACAGGTGTTAATAAATTGCATTTTCATCTTCTTTTAGTTCTGTTTATTTTCTGATGGCTACTGCGATTTTCTCGCTGACCCATGAGGTACTTAGATGTTTTAAAAAGTATTATTTTCAAACATATTGGGTTTCCTAGTTATGTTTTCATTACTGATTTATAAATAGATTGCACCAGAGTCCAAGAGAGGAGTCTGAAGGCCTCACTCCGTGGATACTCATGGAGGCCAGCTTTTTTGCTCTGAGCGTCTCCAGTGGTCAGTGCATACAAGGGGTTGTGCGAGTTCGGATGCAAGGTGTAAGGAATGTCAGTTAGATGGTGTGCTGCTTAAAGTTTGTACCTATTTCAGATTTCTTTTTGGCTGCAGTTTCCAACATTTCCTGAGAGAGTTGTTTTAAAATCTCCCATTACGAGCGTGGATTTTTCGATTTCTCCTTAAAGCATCGACAACTGGTTCTCGATATGCTTTCAGACTATATTATTAGGGTCATACAGGGTTAGAGTTTATGTCTTCCCAGTCAACTGAAGATGTTATCATTATAAGGTGACTTTTTTTTTGCACTGTCGTAAACATTTGCGTAAACATTGCTTTTGTCTGATGTTAATGTTGGAACACCACCTTAGTTGCCCTCGCATATCATTTTCCATCAGTTAGCTTTCCACCCATTTGTATCTTTACATTGTTGATAACTCTGTCTCTTGTAAATGGCTGAGTTTCTAAAAACAAATGGAGGCCTTTTGACTCGACTAATACATTTAGATTGATTGCTACTCTTGTGCTTTCCATGTGACCCATTTTCCATACCTTTTTCTGTCTTTTGCCCCAGTATCTTGCCTTTTTAAAAATTAAGGGCCTTTTTTCTCTTTTGTTTCTATTTCTTTCCCCCTCCTTACTAGTTTGTAAGGTTCATGTACTATCTCTCTGTCTTTTTAATGGTTACCGAGGCTATTTGTCTATATAGACTAATTCTATGGGCTCAAGTGAAAGTTAGCCACTACCTTTATTCTCTCACTGAGGACTCCCGGGTCTTGGCTCCTATCCTCCTTCCCACATTATCTGCTACCGTGACCCTGGATTTGGATTCTAGCCTGTTTGTCCCCCCTCCCCCCCACACACAGAGTGTCTTTTATTCCATTGTGTCCCCAGTGTGTGGCACACAACGGACAACAATAACCTTTCAGGACACAAGTGAATGAACCTTCCAGCAACATTGGTACAGGCTTCTCATTTAGGCGCGATGATTTTGGTTTAGGCATTTGGTGGAACAAATATGCCTGATTGCCTTACAGCTTCAAATATCTTGACATGGTGTCTGATGCCCTAGGGACTTCTGGTCTCCGTGCACCACTCACCAAGTCCCCTCCAGTTTTCAATCACGTCACTCCTCCACTCACAATCCTCCAGTCACGTCCCATCCCACTCATCCTAAAATCCAGAGGCCCAAACCACCTGCAACCCCCGAGCCCCCTGAACCTACCTCCTACCCCTTTCCTTTCTCACTCCCACCTCCAGTCACACCTTGCTCTTCTAGAACATTCCAAGCATGACTCCGCCTCAGGACTTTTGCTTGTTGTGTCTTCTGAAGACCTTCCCTAACCTTTCTTGTTGTTTTGTTTTGTTTTGTTGTTTTGTTTTGTTTTAAGAGAAAGTACGCACACATGTGCGGGTGCAAATGCAAGCTGGGGAGAAGAGAGGCAGAGGGAGAGAGAATCCCAAGCAGGCTCTAGGTTCAGTGCAGAGCCCCATGCAGGGCCCAATACCATGACCCTGGGATCATGACCTGAACTGAAATCTAGAGTTAGACATGCAATCAACTGAGCCACCCAGGCACCCCCTTCCCTAACCCTTCTTATACAAACTAGTTATCACTGGTCCCTACTCCCTCCTCACCCCTGTCTTGATATGTTCAACTTCCTGTTCTGCTTTAAGTCTCTCCATGGCACTAAACACCACCTGGACATTCTTTCCTTCCTTTTTTCTATCGGTCTGTCTATATATTCTTCCTATCTATCTATCTATCTATCTATCTATCTATCTATCTAATCATCTATCATCTATCATCTCCCACCAGAGTGGAGTCTCTGTGAGAAAGAGATTTCATCCCTATTTTCAAGGTTGTGTCTACAACCCTGGGCACATGGCAAAGGCCCAATAAGTAATGTATTGTGTAGAAGTATTTGCAGAACTCCTTCAGAAACTACCTATTCAAGTCTCAAGCTTCCTGGACTTTTACAGGAATTTTTTTTTCTCTCTCCTTCAAAGTGGCAGAATCCTAGAGTTTTCTCACTTGAAGAGATGGTAGAATGGGGCAACTGAGGGTTCGGACAGGTTGACCTGTTGGGCTCAGCTCACAAACTTTGAGGCGATTTGTAATTGAAAATCTAAAATCTTTTCCTCAGAAGCCCATGAAGCTTCTAAAGTGCAAACCTAAGTGATGTAGGAATTGCAACCCAAATCGGACTCTGGCCATACATTTTTGGTGATTCTCCCTCATCTGTGGCCTGTGCTCTCTCACCCCCCCTCGCCCTCCACCCTGGTCCCACTGCCATGGTTGTCAGGACATCAACATGGGCAGGGCCCTTGTCGGATACGGGGACCTGCTTTTGTGGTCTCTCTTTCTTTCTCTCCTTCTCCCCCCTCTCTCTTCCTCTCTCTTGTTGCTTCTTTTCTCTGAATTCAGAATATATTTGCAGGTTTAAAAGACATGGGAATGTGGAAGAGTTAAAGAAGGTAGCCCTAATCATCATGGAGGAGAGCCTGGTGACCAGCTGGTTGCCTATACGACCTTTTGTTGTATAGGTGAGAAGGAGAGGCTAGAAAAGAGGACAGAAAATGATTTGCTCAGATTTACAGTGCCCCCAACGGAACCCTTGATTTCCCTTCTCCAGCCTGTCCCCACTCAGTAAATAGAGTCCTTGTCCAACCATTTGCTTCAGCCACAAACCCACGCGTCGTCCTGGAGCCTCTCCATCACCCCGCACCTTCAGCCCACCACATGCGTCCCCACGCCTCTACACGGACTTCCTCACTGGTTTCCTTGCACCTGCTTTTGCCACCCGCCCCGCCGCAGGCCACCAAAGTCTTCCCCGCCCAAGAGCCAGCCGTCTCTTTGACATGCAAGTCATAGCACGTCTCCCTGCTCCAACCCTTCCAGGAGCTTCCGGTCCCTCCCAGAAAAACTCAAAACTCCCATTGCAGCCCACATGGCCCACGCGGCCTGCCCCCCACCCTTCTCTCCGGCCTCACCCGCCACCTCGCGCCTCCACCCCATTCCGGCCACAGGACGCCACCGTCCTTGCCTTGTTCCAAACACAAGCTCGCTCCTGTCCCATGCCTCGTACCAGCTCACCCCTCTGTTCAGAAATCCCTTGGCCCACAGTTGACAGAGCCGCCTCGGCCCCGACCAGTCTAACAGATCGCACCCCTTCGCTCTGCGCCCCCAGCCCGCTTTCCTCTCCGGGTGGCAGGTTGCCTGTTCTCACTGGAATGTACACTTCCCGTGGGCGGAGAGTTGTTTTGTTCACTGCTGCAGCTTCTGCACCTAGAACGGTGCCTGGTGCATAGCACGTGCTCGGCGAACGTTTGTTAAACGGATACTTAGATGAAGGGATGAATGCATGAATTCGCCCCACAGTGTGCTTCACTTCAAGGCAGGATCTGAACTTGAACCCACGACTTCGGATGCTCAGGCCAGGCTCTCCCCGCGGTGAAGTAACATTCGGAAGGGCTGAGGAATCCCATCCCCGCCTCTAGAGAAAGAGAAGTTGCCTCTGGGCTCCGGATGCCTTCCTTCCAGGAAGGGCCTGGCTCCTCTCCCGGTGCAGAGCCCGGTGTGACGCAGCGGAATGCGGGTGCACACTCATGCTGCGCGGGGGGGGGGGGGGGGGGGGGGGGGGGGGGTGCCGGCGCTGCATCCGGGCCTCCCCGGCCACCGCGAGGGGAACACTGACGCGTACTTGTAGCTGGCGCTTGGCGGACGCAGCCGGCTCAGCCAGGATCCAACCCAACGCAGGCATTTTGTGCACTCCGCGAGCAACACACACGCACCCGTGCACACGCACACACTTTGCATGGAAACAAAACACATCAGAAAGGGTCCGGGCCTCCCTCCTCTCTTCCTGCCAAGCATGGGGGACAAATGGTAGGGCTCTTGGCAGAAGGTCTCTGTCTCATTCTCTTCGTCTCTGACTCTAGACCATTCATTTCCTCTCATCCAGACGTCATTATGTTTTGGCTGTGTGACTTTCTTTTGTGAGCTTATATCTTCTGTTCTCAGGCTTTGTTACCTATGAATCTTCTGTCAGGACCCAGCCTTTGAAGGCCCGATACAACAGACAGAGCGAACAGTGGTCCTGTGAGGGTGGCATTGTGAACGAACAAAACACTTTCACAACATCATGCTCAACTCTTGAATGTCATGTAAAATGTCACCTCCCTCTTTGGGGCCCAGAGGGATATTAGAAAAGTAGGCGGAGCACCGAACCCAGACCAGAGAGACTGAGTGAGCAAGCCACCTGCCCAAGCCTGAGGGCTTTGGTCATTTGGTGGCCAGGGGACAAAGACGCTGGGCTCTGGGCTCCTGTGCTGCGGGACTTATGACAGCCCTCGGCCGGGCCCCCTCCTCCTGCCTTTCCCTCCTCTCTACTGCCTCCTTCCAAGGAGTTCTTCCTTGCCCACATGGTGAATTAAGGGACATCAGGAAAGTTCTCTGCCCTTGACTCTCTCTGTCCAGCGGCCACCGTCAGTGACTTGTGGCCTTGATGACCAGGACATGGGCTCCTGAAGGAGTGAGGAGGAGCAGTGGGGGGCCTGGCATGGGTGCCCCCTTCACCCTCCACCCAGAGGGAAAGTCCAGGGGCCCGGTGGGGGAGAGGCATCTGTCCTGGTGCTCAGTGCTGTCTGACTATGAAGTGGCAGGGGGCGCCCGTGGCTCCTCTCCCGCAGACCCTGCAGCAGCTGGCAATGCCACAGCCCAGAGTGCCCACAGGCCCCCTGCAGAGCCCTGTGCTTTTGGGGTGCCCCGTCGGCTCACCTGATGCCCGGAGAGGCCCTTGTGACCCCCCGAGCTGACTGCGTGCTCCCGGGGGCCCTTCTCTTACTGCACCATGCGAATCCAGGCCAACCCCGCAGACGGTGACTGTCCCTGAGCTGCAGGATGCCCAGCGCCTCGCCCGCAAGAGTGGAGGGGCTGCAGAAAAGAAAAGGCAGCCGTGCTCCTCTAACTCCTCTTCCTTACAGACCCGTGGAGGGAAAAGGAGGAGGAAAGGAGAAGCCCCGAGGCTGTGGGTAGGCATCGTGAACCCAGTTCGTCGATGAGCATTTGGAAGCTCAGAGAGAAAAAGGAGTCCCCTCAAGGTCACCCCACCGGATGTGGGCACAGCCATGTCTTTGGTATTTGTCCCAGTGAACACCTCACAGTGCAGGGCGTGGGAGAGGTACGCGGAGACAGAGCAGACCAGGCCTTCCAGACAGAAGGTTTGGCCTTCCTGCCTGCCGGCTCTGTAGTCAAGTGAGCGCCCAGGAGCCAAGGGAGGGGGGGCTGGCAGGGAGTGACCCACATCCTCAGCCCTTGACATGGCTCACTCCTCACAAGGCCGTGGGTCGATCGTTGGGGGAAAGGGTACGGGTGGAGCACAGGGTATGGGAGAAAGTGCTGTCTTAGAATTTTCCCTGGGCTGACATTTCCCAGTTGCACCTTTGAACGCTGTAAAAAAATCCTCAAAACTCCCTTTCACGGGAGTTACTCATTCACTCTCACCTCAGGCCAGATGACCTTTGGCATGTGGTTGGGGTTTTGTTTGATTTTCTTAAAAGTCCTAGAGTTTGGGGCGCCTGGGTGGCGCAGTCGGTTAAGCGTCCGACTTCAGCCAGGTCACGATCTCGCGGTCCGTGAGTTCGAGCCCCGCGTCAGGCTCTGGGCTGATGGCTCAGAGCCTGGAGCCTGTTTCCGATTCTGTGTCTCCCTCTCTCTCTGCCCCTCCCCCGTTCATGCTCTGTCTCTCTCTGTCCCCAAAATAAATAAATGTTGAAAAAAAAAAATTAAAAAAAAAAAAAAAGTCCTAGAGTTTGTAGTTGGACCAGTGTCATTTGGGTGAGGAAGAGACGAATTTGGGGTGCGGTACCAGGCTTCATTTTCCTCCTGCCCTCCACCTCCTGGGAGTCTGGAAACATTGGAGAGGTTATGGATTCCGAACTCAAACAGGTTGATCATCTCTGGCTGTGGCCCTCATGGGGTGCCGAATGAGGGAGACAAAAGCACATCAAAAACAAAAAGACAAAATCCAAGCCACTGCCCATCCTGCCCCCAATTCCTTTAGGACTGTGCTGTCATCTGGATGGCAGCTAAATTCAACCCAGATCATTCTCTTTATTTCACGACTGCAGTTACCCTAATCAGCTTTGTACACTGAGAGGTGCGTGTTAGCAACTTTTCAAAGTTAGTATTCCAATCACCTAAAAGTTAAGTGACCTCCTGTAAGAATCAGGGAGGGCCAATTGGCTGTGTGACCTTGGGCAAGTCACCCAACCTCTCTGGGCCTCAGATACCCCTTCTGCACCGAGGAGGAATGAGTTCCAAGGCCCTTCCAAGGCTGATGCTCTGCAGCCTGTAATCATGCAGCCTGTGGTAAAGGGCCACCCCAGCTCAACTATTTCTGACCCACAGATTAGAAGGTTTGTCATAACCACACCCATCTCGGACTTTCTGAGAGCTGGCTGGACATTCTCACCCGGCGTCCCGCGGGCCCTCAAGCGTAAGATGCCCCAACCAGACAGTTGTCCCCTTTTGGCAGCCTAACCCTGCTAATAGCCCCTTTTCTCTTCCTGCCCCCAGGCTGAGAGCCTCAGGATCACCTTTGAATCTCACTGTCCTTCAACCTCCACATTCATCTGGTTGCTGAGACCGGAACGTTCTAGTTATGAAGGGCCCTCCGTTCCTAGTCCCACAGCTGCTGCCTGGTTCATGCCCTTGTCACCTCTCCCCTGGACTCTTGCTTCCACCTCCAACACGCCCACAGCCTCCCTCCTGTCACTCTCACTCCAACCCATACTGGGTCTGTCACACGAACCCACGACTCTGGCCAACCTCTCCCTACTGCGGACACTTGAATAGTCTCCAGTGGCCAGTGGAACAAACAGCTGATGTCCGGGGCCTTGCATGACGTAAGCCCAACCTTACTTCCCTCCCACACGTCCCCTACATTTCAGCCACGTTCGGTGTCCCTTGCCAGGGGTGTCCCACCCCAGCTGTTCCCCCACCCTTCACATTCAATCTGGAACACACATAGCTACAGTACCTGCTAAAACCCACCTCTTCATCAAGGCCCCATACGAATGTTTTTCCTTGAAACTTTCCAGGAGACTCCCATTAAGGATCAATTTCTCATTCATTCAGTCAACAAATATTGAGGAGTGCCTGGGTGGCTCCGTCGGTTGGGCATCCGACTTCAACTCAGGTCATGATCTCGCAGTTCGTGGGTTCGAGCCCCGCGTCGAGCTCCGTGCTGACAGCTCAGAGCCTGGAGCCTGCTTCCGATTCTGTGTCTCCCTCTCTCTCTGCCCCTATTCCGTTTGCACTGTGCCTCTCTCTCAAAAATAAATAAACATTAAAAAAATTAAAAAACACAAAAAACAACGAATACTGAGCACCAACTCTGTGCCAAAAACAACAAATATTGGGCACCAGCTGTGTGCCAGGTACTGTTCCAGGTACTGCAAATTCAATGCTGAGTAAGATGGACACGTTCCTACTCACAGGGAGCTCACCGTTCGTGGCAACAGAACATGAGCAAACAAGGAAATTGTCGGTTCTGGTGGGTACGACAGAAGAGCTCTCGGATCCGCTGGCCCTTGTTACAGTCCACTGTAACATGCCTAGTGGTGATCAAGCACTACCTTGTGAAGCCCCTGGAGGCAGAACCTGGGTCGGTCAGTAATCTCTGTAACTTCCACGACGCCTAACATCATGACTTCCATCACTTCCGTGTGGCGGTGCCTCGGTACATGTTTATGAGAGGAAAGAACAAGGGGAGGGAGAGAGGGAGGAAGGCGTGCATTTGGAAAAACATTTTTGAAAACTTTATTTGATTTTATTTTTGACAGAGCACAAGTGGGGGAGGGGCAGAGAGAAGGGGACATGAAGTGAGCTCTCCACTAACAGCAACTAGCCCGATGCAGGGCTTGAACTCCCCGACGGTGAGATCATGACCTGAGCCAAAGTCGGACGCTCAAAGGCTCAGCTGACCGAGCCACCCGAGTGCCCTTGCAAAACATTTAAGCCAACACTCCTGGCCAGCAGTGGAGCACTTACCAATATCTTTACTTGTTAAATTCAGAATTGCAGTAAAAGGAAATTCTCATCTCGTGCGTGCCCATTTCGCAATCCCTAGAGATGAGTTTCAGTTTGAGAAGCTCACTCCAGATAGGCAGGGGAAGGGCGCTGCACAGGCCTGGGATGTAGTTCCTGCCCTGCCATCTAATGATTGAGAGAATTTGAGCATGTTTCTTAATCTCTCTGAGCCTTCATTTCCTCATCTGTAGAACGGGGATCATAAAACCGGCCTCATGGAATCGGAAAACCAGATAAGACAGGTGTGTGAGGAATTGCTTCTTAAACTGAAAGAAAGCACCCCGTAACCATAAAATTGATTGGGAATTATCCCAGGTCCGTGTCCTGGCTTTGTCTGGGGAACACTACAATAGACTATCTGCTCCCCAAAGAAGAAAAGCTGCTGAAATCTACCGTTCTGGAAGCTTCCACGGTAACCTTAGGCTGCCCGAAAAGTGACTGGGTCTTTCTTACTCTTCCCTAAAATATGTTCTCCTATGATTGCCCCTCTTCTAACTACTAGGGTCGTAGCTGCGACCACAAGAGGCACCTGGTTGCCTTCCCTGAAAAGTGTGCCCTTATACCTCATGCTCCCAGACCAAATGAAATGAAGTCATTTCTTGCCTTTGCCATGATTTGCTAGTGCCGGCCTGTGAAATGCGGTCTGCCCAGTCTCTACTCACCAAACATAGACTGTAAAGGCCCTGCAAACTTCTCTCGTAGCCCACTGCTCCTTTCCAGCACAGTCTCAGACTCGGGCACATCTTCTGCGCCTTCCAAAACTCACTCATCCCCACAGCCCCCATGCCAGACTGATTCCAGTGGGGTTGGCATGGTAGGGAATGACTCAGCCTCAGGATGTCGCAGCCAGAATCAAGCCTTTGAAACAGACTATCATTCCAACAAGATGAGATTCCAGTAGGGTCAGGTCTGTGTTGGTGACCCCTGGTAGACACACTTGCCCCTTGCTTGTCCAGACTTTCCTGATGGGTTCTGGAGTTTTGGCAAAAGTTCCTGCAGCATTCTGAACTATCATTCTATTAAAAATTTTTTTTAATGTTTATTTATTTTTGAGACAGAGCGAGACAGAGCATGAACAGGGGAGGGGCAGAGAGAGAGGGAGACACAGAATCTGAGGCAGGCTCCACGCTCTGAGCTGTCAGCACACAGCCTGACGTGGGGCTCGAACTCACGGACCGCGAGATCACGACCTGAGCCGAAGTCGGATGCTTAACCGACTGAGCCACCCAGGCGCCCCATGAACTGTCATTCCATTTAAGGATTAAGTCCCCTAAAAATGGCTCTTGACCATCAATATCTACTCTGATGAAATGGGGATATAAGCAATTACTTGGGCACATACACCCCTTCAGATATTTGATAAATATTAACTGAACTAAAGAAGGGGAGAGAAGGGGCACCTGGGTGGCCCCGTCGGTTGAGTATCTGACTCTTGGTTTTGGCTCAGGTCATGATTGCAGGGTCGTGGGATTGAGTCCGGTGTTAGGCTCTGCACTGAGTGTGGAGCCTGCTTAAGATTCTCTCTCTCTCTCTCTCTCTCTCTCTCTCTCTCTCTCTTTCTCTCTCTCTCTCCCTCCCTCCCTCTCTCCCTGTCTCTCCCTCCTCCACGCCCCCTCCCCAACTCATGCCCCAATGCTCTCTCACTCTCTCTAAAAAACAAAAGAGAAAAGAAAAAGAAAAAAAAAGGAGAGAGATATACAAATATAGAACAATCTGTCATTAGCACATTTCCCATTAGTGTGTTCTTGGCATATCATTCACTGCTCCCGATCACCTCAATCAATCAGGACTCCAGTGGGCATCTCCCCCAGCTTCTGCTCTCCTCCTCTCTTAACGAACATCTGCTTTTTGGGGTAGAGCGGGAATGGGGAGAAGAGGGTCTCTCAGACAACTGTCCTCACGTTGCAGGGAATTGGAGAAAATTGCATGGAATAGTCTAGCAATCTGATTCTTGCTCCTGCACTCCACCTCCCGTTTACTTGGAACCCGGTAGAATGCCACACCCTTAGGGAATTACAGAAGGAAAGATCACCACAAAAGGAAAAGAAGCCATCTGGAGAGCAGGCATTTAGAGAGTGGGGGAGGTCTTCTCTGCTGCGGTGGGCTGAACACCATGCTTCACAGGGATGGACCGTTGGAGCCAGGAGCTGAGCCACAGCCCCCCTCTGATGCGAGTTCCCACTCGTGAAAGTCTTCTGCAGTGAGGTCCTGGCAGCCACTGGCCCTGGGCACAATTGCTCCTGGATTAGCTTTCCATGGAGGGGCGGGGACACATAGAATTGCCCTGCCATCACCGTCCGGGGGTGTAAGCACAGAATCAGGGGAGAGCTGACAGGGACTTTCCACTGAGGACCTGGACCTGTGGCTTGACTTGCTCCTCAGTACACGTGAAGACATCCCCCCCCACAAGACTCCATTTGCCCACCTGTGAAATGTGACCAATGACACACATCTTGTGTGGTTGTTGGTGGGAAAATTATGTGAAATGTATCTGGAAGCACTTTGGCAAAGGTTTCGTACAAATGTTAGTGACTGTCACCAGAGAGCTAATGCACACACAAGACACACCCATTTTTAATTTAGTTTTTATGTTTTAGAGAGAGCGTAGGCAGAAGGTCAAAGGGAGGGAGAGAGAATCTTAAGCAGGCTCCACACTCAGTGCGGAGCCCAACAAGGGGCTTGATCCCCAAACCCTGGGATCATGAACTGAATTGAAATCAAGAGTCAGATGCTCAACTGACTGAGCCACCCTGGCACCCCAAAACACACCCATTTTTTTAGTTTATTTATTTTGAGAGAGAGCGCACACACACAAGTGGGGGAGGGACAGAGGGAAAGAGAGACAGAGTCCCAAGCAGACTCTGAACCGTTAGTGCAGAGCCTGATGTGGGGCTCGAATCACAAACTGTGAGATCATGACCTGAGCTGAAATCAAGAGTCTGTGCCACCCAGGTGCCCCCAAACACACCCATTTTTAAACTTCATTTTAGAAATTGATATACAGTAAAATTGGTGTGTGTGTGTGTGTGTGTGCGTGCCCAGTTCTGTGAATTGTAATACATGTACAAATTTGGGTAACCATCATCACAGTGAGACTATGGAAGAGTATCATTGCCCCATTCATCCACTGAGGACTTAATCACAACATATTATTATTTTCACATATCACTAGATTCAATTTGCTAATATTTTATTGAGGATTTTTGCATCTATGTTCGTGGAAGGGGGATATGAAGTTTTCTGTTGTCATTGTGTGGCTTTGGAATCAGGATAATGCTGGCCACTAAAATAGGCTGGGAGCACTCCTCCTTTTTTGCTCTTACTTCTTGACATGTTTGTGAGAATTCACTAGTGAGACCATGGGGGCCAGGAGATTTCTCTTTTAAAGGGTTCCTAACTATGAACTCAATGTCTTCAATCATTAGAAGACCCCTCAGATAACCCTTTTCATCATGGCTGAATTGGTAGTTTGTTTTTTTTTTAAGAAGTTAGGCCATTTTATTTAAACTGTCAGATTTGTGTGTGTGGAGTTGTTCGCAGTAATTCTCTTATTGCCACATTAATGTCTAGAGCATCTGTAGTGATAGCTCTCATTCTGAATATTGATGATTTGCATTTTCTCTCCTTTTTTTATTCAATGTTTATCAATTCTGTTGATCTTTTCAAAGAACCATCTTTTGATTTCATTGACTTTCTCTATTGTTTCTATTTATTATTTCATCGATATCTGTTCTTTTGTTATTTCCTTTTTTTTTTTTTTTTTTTTTTTTTTTTTTTTTTTTTTTTTTTTTTTTTGCTTGCTTTGGCTTGCTTTTGCTCTTCTTGTTCTAGTTTCTTAGGGTATAAGCTTAGATGATTAAGCAGATACCTTTCTTCTTTTCTAAGATAAGCATTGTTTTCTTCTGAGCACTGCTTTAGGTACATCCTATAAATTTTGACATTTTATGTTTTTACTTTTATTGATTCAAAATATTTTCTTATTTCCTTTGAAACTTTCTAATTATTTGAAAGTCTTTTGTTTAATTTCCAAGTGTTTAGAGATTTCCCCAAATATATTTTATAATCATTAAACCTAGGAAAGCTGTACAAAACTAAAGAAGCCATTATTTTAGAAATGAAATAGTTTATTGAGCACCTTATGTGTGCAAAGCACTAGGCTAGGTATTGTTTGGGGTGCAGGGCGGCACAAGATTTAGATCCAGCCTTTGAGGAACTGACTGTTGAGGAGGAAAACCAACATGCTTATGCAAACAAATGGAATGCATGGTGGTCGGTGATACGAGCTTCTACGTGGTGCAGAGAAGGGCTGTGATGGGGGTCGGTCTCTTCCAGCCCAGGTGATCAAGGTCAAGGTTGTGAGCTGGGCTTTGAGAATGGGTAGCATTTCCAGACTGAAGGTCTTAGGGTAACACCATGTTGGTTAGAGGGAACTTTGCTTGGCAATGGCAGGAGACCCTGCCCTTGGTCACTCTCCTGCCATGCCCACCTGAGCCTGGCACGCTTGGCCTGCTTAATTCACACGTCGGGGGAGTGACCGAATCAGACTGACAGGACCGAACTCTTCCAGAAGTTGAAGGCAGCTCCTAAAGCCTGTAGAGAAATGGGGAGTGTTTCCTGGGCCAGCAGAAGGGGAGGTGGAATGACGAAAATAAAGCTAACATCCAAAGAGTATTCTATTCTACTTCCCTCACATCCTGCCGCCTCACAGATACGGTCTGTCCTCCTGCTTTGTCAGAAATTGAGCTGCACTTGGAAGTTAAGGGCTCAAGACCATAGAGCAACTCATTGGCAGACCTTGGAGCACGCTGCTGTGTTGTGGACGTGAGCCGAGTCAGCTCTGGGACTTGAGCCTCTCCAGCCTACGGAAGGAACCCTGGAGTCATTGAAGCCAGCAAAGAATGGGATGGCAGGTGGTAGGAGAGAAATATTTGCTCCTGTCCTGAGGGTTTGGCTCAAGGAACAGAGGGGGACGTGTGAGGTGGAGACGGCTCCCATCCCGTGAGACACAGGAGAGATCAACCACAGAGGAAGAATTCCAGGGAATCCATAACCACGTTTTATTCATTCTTCCTGGGGCTGTCAGTCATATTTCGTCCTCTTTCCCATTTTTCTTCCCAGCCTGATGTACCGGGTCAGCTTTCAGCACATAAACAAGAAGACTAAAAGCAATGCTTCTGAGATTTTGGAACTTGCATTTTCCCCAGCAGTTTACCTTTTGCACTTGGATATATTGGCTTTTTTTTACTGATACGCTGGTGACTTAACAAGAAGGAAATATGTTTTAAGTCTCCTAGCAAAGATTAAAATAACTAGATTTCATTTTATACAAAAAAAATTTTTAAGCAACTGGTTGATTTCTCATTGAATTTTGTTACATAAACTCTCTAGGGGGTTGCCACAATGTGGGGAAGATAAGGCAGCAATCTTAGCACCTAGCCCAGCCAGTTGTAGACCCCTTGATATGGAGACAGGCTGCATGAAGAAATCAAAGACGGAGTGAAATACCCTAAAGCTTTATGAAATCCCATCATGGCATTTCCAAATGACGCTATGAAATTGGAACTAATCTTGGTTACCTTACCATGTGGCCCCAAAGTGAAAGGTCTATGTGACCTGTGTTCTCATGCAAATAACTAGTTTGTTCTAAAGAGGAATAATTTTGTTTTTTTTTTTTAATATATTTATTGTCACATTGGCTTACCTACAACATCAGTGCTCATCCCAACAGGTGCCCTCCTCCATGCCCATCACCCATTTTCCCCTCTCCCCAACCCCCCCCCCCACCCTCAGTTTGTTCTCTGTATTTAAGAGTTTCTTATGGTTTGCCTCTCTCCCTCTCTGTTTATAACTATTTTTTCTCCTTCCCTTCCCCCCTCATCTTCCGTTAAGTTTCTCAAGATCAACATATGAGTGAAAACATATGGTATCTGTCCTTTTCTGACTGACTTATTTCACTCAGCATAATACCTTCCAGTTCCATCCACGTTGCTGCAAATGGCCAGATTTCATTCTTTCTCATTGCCAAGTAGTATTCCATTGTGTATATAAACCACAATTTCTTTGTCTATTCATCAGTTGATGGACATTTAGGCTCTTTCCATAATTTGGCTATTATTGAGAGTGCTGCTATAAACATTGGGGTACAAGTGCCCCTATGCATCAGCACTCCTGTATCCCTTGGGTAAATTCCTAGCAGTGCTATTGCTGGGTCATAGGGTAGTTGTATTTTTTGAGGAACCTCCACACTGTTTTCCAGAGTGGCTGCACCAGTTTGCATTCCCACCAACAGTGCAAGAGGGTTCCTATTTCTCCACATCTAAAGAGGAATAATTTTGAGGCAGAAGAAATTCTTAGGAGGAATCAGATTCTGATGTATGCAAAAACAAGGCATCCTATGGGATTTTATATTTCTTCTGGTGCTTTATAGTTCACGAAAGACTTTAACATACCCTATCTCTTTTGGATCACCAGAATGGCCCCCAGAAAAAAAAAAAAAAAAGGCTGGGAAGGGATCAGTGACTGTGGCCTTAACGACTAGGGAAACGAAGACTCCAAGAGAGTGATGAAGTCCATGGCTTATGGAGACTAGAAGCAGTTTCACACGTCTGTGTCCACTTTTTTTTTTTAATTTTTTTTTTAACGTTTATTTATTTTTGAGACAGAGAGAGACAGAGCATGAATGGGGAAGGGTCAGAGAGAGAGGGAGACACAGAATCCGAAACAGGCTCCAGGCTCTGAGCGGTCAGCACAGAGCCCGACGCAGGGCTCGAACTCACAGACCGCGAGATCATGACCTGAGCTGAAGTCGGACGCTTAACCGACTGAGCCACCCAGGCGCCCCCGTCTGTGTCCACTTCTAACTAAGGTCTCTATGCCGTAGGAGACTAGGGTCAAAGCTATTTAGAAGGCAGATTGAACCCTTTTGTACTTACTGGTACATTTCCCTAAGGCGCCCACAAGCATCTGAGTAATGGTTTTAGGCTGATATTTGATTAGCTTTCATGATGAGAGAATGTGAGATTTTTACCGAAGTTATTTAAATAGCAATGTGTGCATAAACTCAGGCTATCTAATGGAGACGAAGGGAGAGAGAGAGAGAGGGAGTCGTGTGGGCAGCTCTGCGGCCTGTCCTGGGCTTGCTGGCTTGACCGCTAACCAAGCCTCCCCACTGCACGGTGCCTGTGACTTGGTGGTACCTTTTCAGTGAAGCCTGCCAGCACACAGCCTCATGCCCCCGCACACTCAGCCGGGGACGGGCTTCCAGATGGATCTGGCCTGCTCAGGCCAGATTCTGACCCATTTTAAGTGATCCCTGCTTCCATTCAGGCTCCTCGGGTGAAACATTCACAGACACGGAGGCCTGTGTGTGTTGCGCACTGTGCCAGGAATCCCACGAAGACCCTGAGAGAGTCCTTGCCTCGAGGCTTACATTCTCATTTCTCCTGTCTCTACTGCCTAAATAATTGGCCCTGAGATGGATTTGGTTCTCTAATGTCTTTTCCGTCAGTGAATCCCCGAGGCGGTTTCACTGCTACCGGAGAGCAGTGAGAGAGAAGCGTCCAACGGCCGGCCCGTGCTCCTCAGGGGATGGCCCAGTGGGACCGCCTTGGGCACCTCCAGATGCCCAGCATCCCAGCTTCTGGGCCCCGATCGATGCTAATGCGCTACCCCCAGTCCCTGTGACCACCGAAAACATCCGCCCACCCCCTGCCCCCTGGTCTGAAATGCCAGTATGGCTCTCAGGTGAAAAATCACCGAATCAGTCTGACTAGTAACCTTTGTGTTTGGAGGCGCGTTGCCCAACGACAGTGGAGCCGGCAAACCGTGAACCGCAGGTACAACGCGGCACACGGCCTGCTGGTGTGTGACCCTTGAGCTAAGGATCGCTCTCGTGTTTTCAAAGGGTTGGGGGGAAGAGGAGGAGGGGAAGTGATAGACTCGGCAGGTGCTCCTGCCAAGTTTGCAGGTGCTGGTGATACCATGATGGAGAAGACATCCTTGTTGTCCCGAGGGAACGACAGTCACGTGTGGGAGAAAACAAACCACCAGAACAGCAAGCGCAATTGTGCAGTGATGGGGCCCTACACGTGTTCACATGTTGCTATGGAGGCATAAAAGAGGGACGCCCAGCTCAGCCTTGGGGACTTGGGGAGTGCAGATAAGGGGAGCCTGCCAAGGAGAGGTGGCCGGTAAAATTAATCTGGAAAGAGAAGTAGGTATGAGCCAGGAGAAGGGTGTGGTGTGGCGAGATGGAGGGGGTCGGGGGGACGGTGAGGTAGAAACAACAGTCTTGGCAGAGAGACAGAGACAGAGACAGGGAGACGGGGCACACAGGCTATTAGCGGGACCCAAGGTAGGGCACCTCAGGAGCTGGAGCTGGAGAGGGCTGAGGGCCGTGCCAAAGGACCTTGTGTCTCACAGCTAGATGCTTGGACTTTACCCAGGTTCAAATGCTGGCCCCATCGCTTAGTAGCTGTGCGGCCTTAAGCAAAGCGTTTAACCTTTCTGTGCCTCAGGCTCCTCATCCGTAACCCGCGGTTAAGGAGAGGACCTGTCCCGGACGGTTGTGACAACACCGAATGACACAGCACACAGAAAGCAAGCAGAACCATGCTGGTTCACAATTCATACTTGGCCAACGGTGGTAAAATCGTTGCTGTCGGGCCGTCGCTGGTTGGCCATCGGCAATAGGGAGGCAGTTGAGAAGCCGTGAGCACCCGCTGCGTGTCTGTCTCTACCTTAAGCGCTAGGAGTACAATGGTCTTGTCTCATGACTTCCATACGAGACCTAGACCTTGCAGAAATCCAGGCAAAAGGTGCTAAGACGATGAGGTTCCCTGGTGCCAGTTGCCAGTGTGGGGGAAATGGGTCTATGCCATGACTTGTGGAAATGGGTCTATGCCACTCTTCGCCGAAGGCATGTAGGGAGCCATCTTTGAGCACGAGGGCTTGCATGGGAGCCCAGGCAAGCAGGAGGTCTGGAATAGGGGCATGAAGAACTTCTTAATTCAGGAATCACATGCTTCCGTCTTTCTCCTAAAAGGGAAACATCAAACCTGGCTTAAGAGTGGAGAAAAGTAGGGGCGCCTGGGTGGCTCAGTCAGTTGAGCGTCCAACTTCAGCTCAGGTCATGATCTCGCGGTTGCTGGGCTCGAGCTCCGTATCGGGCTCTGTGCTGACAGCTCAGAGCCTGGAGCCTGCTTCAGATTCTGTGTCTCCCTCTGTCTGTCCCTCACCACCCACTCACTCTCTGTCTCTCAAAAATAAACGTAAAAAAAAAAAGAGGAGAAAAGTAGTGAGCCTTCCCTGGACCCGACTCATACCGATCTTTGGCAACTTTTCTTTGCTTCGGTGACCCTCTCAAGTCATTAGGTCTCTGAAATTTCTTTGGGCTCATGCAATCCTTCAGTGGGTCTGTGTCTCCTCACACAAAGAACGCCTCTCCCTGCATGTGTGGTCCAGCCTGGAGCACAACAACCAAAGAGGCAGAGGGCTGTCACCCGTGAGTTGTGCCCACCTGGGTTTCTTCACCCAAACAGAGTCCAGAGCCTAGGGAGGGCTTGCACTGGACAGAAGACAAGTCATTTCCTGCCCTCTCTTGTGGGGTCTCCCTCTGTCTGCTTTGCCCCGGCTCAGGGGACCTTAGACACAGACATAGCCTGCAAAGGCTGCCGGGAAGTAAGTGCCAACTTTCAGGACTAGACCCCCTGCCCCCCATTTCTCCTGTTGGCAGTGCAGTGAGCATGGAGAGATCCCCTGCTTCTGGAAAGCCCCTCCAAGGCCTCTGTGCTTTTCTAAGCTGGTGAGGACCTCCAAGGGCAGTCGTCTCTCCACGGGTCAGCCATGTGCCAGCGGACCTGCTGCGGGAGCACGGAGGCTCCAGTCCTTCTGCTGAGTGCGGCTGGGCCCACAGTGCCCGTGGCCCAGGTTCTGTCATCCCCACTACAGCAGCGGACCGGCACTGGCAGTCTCAGCCACCCAGCCCAGGGCCCATGCAAGTGGGACTCTGACCATGCAATCTCTAAGTGCTCTGGGCTCCTGTGAAAGGAGAACATTATCTTGGATATTATTATACCGTAATGAGAGAACGTTCCTCTGTTCTGCGGCTTTCTGGCTGAGCACACCGTGCTCCCTGAGGAAATATGCTCTGATTTATTTTCCCTCCAGAATACTCAAGCTGACACACAGAGACTCGGGTCTGTGGTCATTTCCTGACCATTCGCCTCTCTCCGGGCCACCCTCCACTCCCCAGACACCCCATTGCCTGCCCCTTGGGTCCCAGACCCTCTCACCGGACTACCCAGGTTCTTAGAACTTGCTTTGTACTGTTTAAGCACTTCGCTCAACTGTGTCCATTTAATTCTTAAAATAGTCCTAGGGTGTAAGGATTATCATTGCTCTCATTTCACAATTGAGGAAGCTTAGCCTGGAGAGGTTAAGTAACTTGCCCAGGGTCACACAGTAAGTGGCAGAGCACAGATTCAGACCCAGCCATCTGACTCCATAATTTGGGCTATTAACCCGCACTATCCAGCCTCCAGGTCTGTGCTTTTCCTGTGTGGATTTATCTACACACGGAGCAAACTGGGGGCACTGTGATCCTTGGCATCCAAGCCAGGGGACGCCGTGGGGCCGAGGAGCACCGTCGATCAGCACTGACCTCGTGGAAGTTTTAGGCCAAAGTTAGATAAAACTTCCCTTTCTCTCTAGGACGCTCCCAGAACTTCTCAGGTGACCCCACAGTTTGAGTGTCTGAAACCTCTCTAGGGAGCCCAGGATCTCCAGAGCAATTCCTCGGATTCTCAGAGCTTTCCAGACCAGCCTTGGTTTGAACAACTGAGCTGTGGCCATGGAGGTGCCAGATACTGGGCTCTGGGGCCAGCTGTCTGGACGCAGCCAGCAGTGGGCCATGGTGACCCTCCCTAGGAACGCCCAGTTGACACGTCTTGGAGTCTGTCCGGGTAGATCTCTGGGGCTGAGCCTGTCTCCGTGTCAAAGGACAAACGTGTATCTCACGACGGTGATCTTCACTAATGGCTACACTTGTGTTTTATTTTGCCCACCAGTATGGATGCGTGTGGGGGCTTATGTCCCAATATGGGTATGTTCCAATGTGGACACAAAGTGTGTTAAAGTTGGCATGAAAAACTGAAAGGCTGGAGGGACATAGCTGTATAGCCACATGTGGGGGGTGGGTGGGGCACACTCTCCTGGTGGCTCTCAACACAGTTGTGGCTTGTAGCCACGTTGGCCCTCCTCCCTTGCTGCGCTAAGGCAATGTTCGCAGGTGGTCCGGCCCCCCGCCTTGCACCAGGAGGCAGTTTAGTTCTTTGTGGCCTTGATTTCCTTCCTGCAGGAAAGGAGACAGCCCCTCCAGCTTTCCTGGCACTCCCACGGATTTTTGCTCTTCTCCCCTGCTCTGCTCCGGCCATGTGGACTGTCCTCCCCGCCCCCCTCCTCCCCTGGCCACATCAGAGGGAGCTGGCAAACATGTGGTATGGGGCAGTTTTTGAGCCAAAGAAAGGACGGTGCCCAAGGAGTCCCCAGAGCCAGGGCAGGACTGAGTCCCTTTCCTCTATGAATTTCAGCATCCCACCACCACCCCCCCCCATCTCCTTTTAAATCAAGCCTCTCCTCCCCCCAACCCCAGGGGGGCACAACTCCTGGGGGAGGGCCCTCCGCACCCCAGTTGTTCTGACTGGTTCACAGTGGGGAGTCAAGTCACTCTCTGAGCCACTCTCCAGCCACCCCTCTAGGTCTCTGGGGATTTCACTCAGAGCTTTCACATCCCCCCCCCCCCCCCCCCCCCCCCCCCCGGCAAAGCTGGGCGAACTGGGGGCCTTTAAAACCGTGACTCCTTGGAGTCTGACGGAGAGGGAGACACCCAGCTGCTGGTGGGGTCCTAGGAAAGCGGTGGCCGTTCAGGACGCAGACGTGGGAGATGGGTTCTGCAGCCTGGCAGGGAGAGGCAGCTTTGGGCAAGGCTCCAACAGTGCCTTGCCAAGTCCCTGCCTCTGCTGCAGCAATCCATACCGCCTGCGGCCCTGCCTCGGGGCCTGTGGCCAGATCTGCCAGGGTGTGGCCATCTTCCAGACTGCTCTCTGGCCCCTGAGGGCTGGGGCAGGGTGCCTCCAGGCCAGAACTCTGTTGTGCTGAAGAGAACAATCCGAAAAGCTCTGTGACCTCCGGGGAATTGCTTCAACACCTGTGCCTTCCTTTTTCAATCTGTAAAATGGGAATAATGACCGAACTAAGGCGAGAATTAAAAGAGCTACTGTAGGGGAAGCCTGTGGACAGTAATGGCACCTAGTAATTGTTATTGTGAGACGACCCCCAAGGTCAGTCTGGCCTTTTCCCAAGGTCGGTTCGAGGCAGGACGGTGCCGGAATGGGATGGGAGCGGGTAGGGAGACTTGTCTTTTGTGGTGTCTAGGCTTGGAAGAAGGGCTGGACAATGCCTTTCACCCCTTGGAAAGGATTCCCACCAGCCAGGCATTACTGGCTGCATGGTGGACCCGGCCCAGGACAGAGCCTGCCTCTCCCTGCTTGTCTCTCATCTCTGAAGTCTTTTCTTAAAGGTCAGGAAAACAGAGAGACCCCTCTAGAATTTGTCTCTGGTGATAAGGCCAGCCGACATAGGCTCTAAAAATAAACCTTAATAAGATTTTGGGTAAACACTCTCCACCGCAGTTCAGATCACGATTTTTTTTCCCCATTCCTAGAGCAATGTGACCTATGGTGGAGCCTCTTCCCGCAGTGGAAATGTCAAAGGCTTCGAGTGCCAGGTTGAATTTGGATGAGGCTCCACTCTGCTCTGGGGCCTGGCCTCGCCAGAAGGACCCGCAGTCTTAGTGTGAGAGGCTCCCTTCCAGTTCCATCCATCGCGATGCAGTACCCCGACACTCCAGCTACCCCCTCCCCCGCTGCCCCCTCCCGGGCCCAGGGAACAACGTGAGCTCCGTGGAGTGTCTGTACCCAGGGGCAGGCGGGACGGCGACTTCGCTTTCTTACTGTTCCCTTTTTCCCCAACATGTGGCTCTCAGAGGTGGGGACTGCGAGCCTGTCTAGTTTACCGGGCCTGGGGGCCACCCTGGACGGGGCACACAGGGCAGTGCCTGGGGCGTGGAGTGCCCGGGAGAGGGGCGCAGGCTTCGGATCTCAGCAGCAGGCGCAAGCCGACTGGGACCTGCCGGCCGGGGCCTGCGGCAGAGTGGTCTTTAGAGCTCCTTCTCACTGCAAAGCGAGAATAGGTCAGCGGGGTGCTGGGATCGGGGTCCACGGCACTGGCCTTCCCCCTGGGGCGGTCCAGACCGGGAGGCTGTAGGAGCTGGGGAGAGAAGGAGGTAGCGCACCGGGAGAAAGGGTGTAATTGGGGGTGGGGGGGGGGAGAGAAAGGAAGAGGAGGAGGAGCCAGGGGTGGGGCGAGGAGAGGGATGGCAGAGGCCTCGCCCGCACTGCCGCCCTCGCCCCCGCGCTCCCCCTGTCCCCCACCAGCGGTGGGGGCCGCGGTCCCCGGCTCGCGCACGCAGAGACTGGGCACAGGAGCGGTGGGAGGGGCTGGGGTGGGAGGAGAAAACCGGTGTGGCCGGAGGACTGCGCCGGGCCGGGGACCGAGGGAGGGGGAAGGAGCCAGCGGGGTTTTAACGGCAGGGCAGGGGACGCCCCCCGCTCGCACCTGCGCCGCAGCCCCCCGCCCGCGGCGCCCCCCACGCCCCCGCCGCTGAAGTGCCTCCCACCTACCGGTGTTTTCTCCCAGCGTTCTAGGGGACCGTGGAATGTTTCACCCTTTCCTTCCTGGAGCTGGAAGGAAAGAGTATCGTAGGCTCGCCTCTGCTCCCCGTTCGGGGTGGGAGGTGGAAGAAGGTGCATTCTCTCACAACGAATGAATGTAGGTGGCTGTCACTGTGGGCACAGCTGGCCCCAGACAAAGGGCAGAGCCCGGGAGATCCAGCCGAGAGAAGGGAAACAGTAACCGCAATCTAGAGGGGCCACCTCCTTGGCCTGCTGCTCGGTGGTGAATCCAGCCTGCAGGGCCCAGTCCTCAGCGCCCAGCGCGCCTCCCGACGCGCGACCACCACTGACTAAGCCCTTTTCAGGTTGCCTCCCTCTACCCTCAGACGTACCCCCAAATTAGCTAGTATCCGCCCCATTTTACAGATCAGAAAACTACAAAGAGCTTAAGTACCTTGCCTCCAGCGACACTTCCAGCAGCTGGAAAAGCCCAGACTTGAACCCTGATCTCTCTCTGACTTCGGCAATGTTTCCTGGTGTACCAGGCAGCCGCTCCGGATTCTTCTGCGCCCCAACATTCCCAACGCCCTCCTCACCCTCTCTCTCCTTATTCCATCCCCACCCCTGCCTCACTGTCCTGTCTACCTCACTCCTCCATTGGAAGGATGATCGGGGACTAGTTCACACTGAGGTTTAGTGACCGATTACCAGCCCGAAGCGCTTCCCTTCTCCTCCCTCCCTGAGATCTGCCTTGTAAGTAGCATCTGAGCCTCAGGTTAGAGGACAGGTCCCTGAGGGAATGGGTTTAAGGGACAGCCAGGAATGCGGAGCGGTACTGTGGGGGCAACGAACCCTCCCGGCGCCCCTGCCGCACAGAGGCTAGGCTCCTTCCATCTGTCGGCGGGTCTGGGAGAGAGTCACTGAACCTGACCTGTGGACCTACTGCGTGCCTCCAGTGTGCTGCCGTGCCCGTCACAAGTGTTACCCCCTTGATTCCTCACAACGACCAGGGAGGTGGTTGTTAGTCTCCCCATCTCACAGAGAAGGAAACCCGGGGCTTCACGAGGAAAGAACTTGCCCAAGAAAGTGGTGCTAGTAAGTTGACTTGGAATCCAAACCCATTCATCCATTAAGTGCGTTGTTATTATTTTGCTGTGTGCAGGGATACGGACATGGAATCATCGCTGCTGTTCCCAAGCAGGTGAATAGGTGTGAAGGAATCAGTGTATGACGGTCTGAGAGTCGCCCTATGGGGGCGCTGTGGGGGAGTCAAAACCACCACACACTGGTGGGTCCTCCCTAGGGACAGGTGGTGGGGAAGTGGAAGGGAGACAGGGAACAAAAGAAAACCTTCCTAAGAGATACCTACGGATTCTGGGCTTTTTTTCCCCTCTCCCTAGTGCTGCCTCCAGAAGCTCTGTGGCTTGGGGGAGGGGTGCACCGAGGCCTCCGATGCCACCTCTTTAAACGTCCCTTGACTCCCCTGCTCTTCACTGTGACTTCACTGTGACATTCTAAGGATTATTAGATCACTATCAAGCGCCTTGTATTTCTGGTATATTCAGGCAGCCTAAATGTACCGGTATCATCCGTTTTTTTTTTTTTTTTTTTGCTTTACCCAGTTCAACAGAGGATGCTTTTAAAATATGCTTGACTTGAAAATCAAGGATTAAGAAGAAGAAAAAAAAAAACAAAACTGTGGGAGCTTGAGGTAAAAATGGGAAAGAGATGAAACCCAATGTATTTTCAAGGTGTCTTTCTCTGTGTTTCTTTTTTGCAGGTTTTAAAAGCAGAATTCAAGTGTAAAGCAGAGGGAAATTTCTCTGATGCAGCATTTACATAAGAAACACGTTCAGAAAAAGAGGCTGTGATTCTGAAGGTGTCCCTATTATAACTGCACAAAAGATCTCGGGGGAGGTTTACATTAGTCGGGGAGAGGAGAAAGTAATATCCCCCTTTTCAAGTTGCAGATCTCTCCCTACACTGAACATCTGCACCCCCCCCCCCCCGCCGCCCCCCTCCAGGAGATGGCCACACTGTGTTCAGGAGCAGACAAAGCCCTCTTTGTTGTAAGGGCTCCACCTTCTCTGTGCAATTCCTTGGCTCCTTCTGTGACTAACAAGTCCCAACATCGCACCTGGTGCCGCATCATGAGCACACAGCTGTCGGGGAGGCCCTTGTTGTCGGCGGTTGTGCATTTTGCTTTCGAAATGTATCCACAGCCCGTTTAACTGCCTCACGGAATCAAAGTCAGTGGGAATAGCACAAAATGGGCTGCACTCTTCCAAGCCCATGTGATGTATGTATGTATGTATGTATGTGTATTTTCTCCGACATTTGTCGAGTATTTGCTTGCTAAAGCGCATAGAATGTCACCTAGAGTAATGCTATGTTCTGGTTATCTATTGCTGCCTAATCAGGCTCCTCGAAACTTGGTGACCTAAACAGCAACCGTTTCATTATGTGTTGTGACTTTGTAGATCAGGAATGAGGCAGGGCTCAGCTGGGTGATTCTCCTGCTCCAGATGGTTTGGGATCACGCAGTGGCTTGTGGCTAGTGGTGGCTGATGCAGAGGGTCCAAAACAATTTTACTTGCATACTTGGCACCTTGGCAGGGATGGCTTTAAGGCTGGATTTGCGGGGCACGTCTCTCTCCACGTAGCCCCAAGGCCTCTCCGTATGGTCTCTCCGGGAAGATGGCCAGTCTTCCAACAGAACAGTTCAGGTGTCTGACATCAGATGTTCGTAAAGCCAAGATTGAAGGCCCTCCTTTGGGGTCCCAACGTTCCAAATTTCTTCCTCACCTTCTTTC
The DNA here is from genome assembly GCF_018350155.1 of Leopardus geoffroyi. Lineage (NCBI taxonomy): Eukaryota > Metazoa > Chordata > Mammalia > Carnivora > Felidae > Leopardus > Leopardus geoffroyi. The sequence continues at coordinate 99,346,243 of NC_059328.1, forward strand.
CCCCTACCTCACTCCAGCCCTGCCCGACACACCCATTCTCTGTGCCCAGAACTGCCACAGTGCCCCCTCGGGTGCAGTCAAGTCACAGTGCAGCCCAGAAACACAAGGAGAGGAAAGAGACCCCATCTGTCTGTGTCCATCTCTGACCCAGCGGCCAACAGCAGCCAGTATCAGACTTCTTTTTCCAGGAATCAGCATAGACTACGCGGAACCATCAAATCTGAGACTTGAAAGATACCCTAAAAGATCATCTAGTTCAACATCCTAATTTTGCAGATAAGTGAGGCTAGGAGATATCCAACAACCTGGATCACAAGCCCTAATTGCAAAGGCAAGCCTCAAACCCAGGGGCTCTGATCCCAGATTCAAGGAGGTGTTTACTGGGTGCCTACTAGGTTCACAGTGAAGCACTTACACTGACAGAAGAGGTGCGAAGTTGAGGGCTAGGCCATCCTGGTTGTCCAAGAATTTACAATTCGGCAGAGGGCAAGAGTCAAGAAATGTAGGTAGTATAAGCAAATAAGACTTGGGCGCCTGGGTGGCTCAGTTGGTTAAGCGCCCAACTTCGGCTCGGGTCACGATCTCACGGTTCGTGAGTTCAAGCTCCACATCAGGCTCTGTGCCAACGGCTCGGAGCCTGGAGCCTGCTTTGGATTCTGTGTCTCCCTCTCTCTCGGCCCCTCCCCTACCACGCTCTGTCTCTCTCTCAAAAAATAAATAAACATTAAAAAAAGAAAAAGAAAATAAGACTTGCAGACAGCATGCGGTGAACATCTACAGAAGGGTAAATCTCATCTGGCAAGAGAGTTCAGGAAGGGATTTCTGAAGATCTGGATTGATACTGGCTTTTAACGATGGGTGAAACTTTCAACTGGTGACAGCACAGCAGTGGGGGGGGGGGAGGGGGGGTTCCAGCCAGACACATCACGAGCAAAAGGAGACAACAGCCAGGGATGAGGGTGGATGGCAGAGTGAGCAGTGAGGAAGTGATTTTGCATTATCCCCACTCGGACACAGTCACCCTGGAGAGCTGGAGTGCACACTGTGCAGACAGACATCCAGCCTGCGACCAGTCTGTGGTGGTTCAGTCAGATGCTTTCCAGCTAAGTCTCCTACTGCAGCAGGATTCGCTTTCTGTTCTAGGCCAACTATTCTTGACAGTGATCTCCGTGGATGCCTTTGGAATATCCCGATGCCTGGGTCCCACCCCAGAATGAAAAAGTTAGATTCTCTGGGATGGGACCCAGGTCTTGATTTTCTTTAACTCCCCAGGTGATTTCATTTATTTTTTAAAAAAATGTTTATGTATTTGTGTTGAGAGAGAGAGAGCACGGGGGGAGGGGCAGGGAGAGAGAGTCCTAAACAGTCCCCATGCAGGGCTCGATCTCAAGAACTATGATATCAGACCTGAGCCAAGATCAAGAGCAAGACACTTAACCCACTGAGCCACCCAGGCGCCCCTCCCCAGGCGATTTTAATGTTCTGGAGCGCCGTTCCTCCAGAATCACAGGGAGGGCTTATCAAAACATTGGGGCGCCTGGGTGGCTTAGTCAGTTAAGCCTCTGACTTGGGCTCAGGTCATGATCTCGCGGTTCGTGAGTTTGAGCCCCGCATCGGGCTCTGTGCTGACAGCTCAGAGCCTGGAGCCTGCTTCGGATTCTGTGTCTCCCTCTCTCTCTGCCCACCCCTGCTTGCGCTCTGTCTCTCAAAAATGAATAAACATTAAAACAAATTTTCTTTAAAACATAGATTACTGGTTCCCACCCCCCAGAGTTTCTGGTTTAGAAACCAGAAAATTAGCATCTCTAACATGCTCCCGTGTGATGCCCATGTCACTAGTCCCTGGATCACACTCTGAGAACCACTGCTCCTGACAACTGATCTAACCAGTTACATTTTGAAGCCATGTCCTCAGAAATTCTATCATTGAAAACAGAACTCAGGTCACAGACTGTGTAGCCCAAAGCCCTGCTGTTCCAAGTGTGGTCCATCCCTGGACCGGCCTTGACATTTGCCTGGGAGCTTGTTAGAAAATGTAGACTCTCAAACCACATGCCAGACCCAAGCAGTCAGAATCTTTTAACAAGATTGCCCAGCTGATTTGAAGGCACAGGAGTTTGACAAGCTCTTCTCTTGAGCTGAGTTCTGAGTGTTGATTCCTCAGGGACACCTGAATCTTGATAGGATCACAAGATGAGCAGAGGTCTTCAGGTATAGAAGCTATAATGACTTACCTGAGATGGGCCAGTGACACATCGGTAGCACAGAATCACCTAAGCTTTTTAATACATAAACCATGAATTGGAAAATAGTAGCTAGAAAACAAAATCCAACAGGTTTTGTATGTACTTTTTTTGTGTTTTTGGTTTTTTGTAGACTTTTGCAGTTTATTAAGCATTTTTACCTTTGGCTGGTTCTGCATCTGTTAAAAAATGTTGACCTAGCCAACTCAAGCACAAGTAAAGGGAAACTTAATCGCTTAGCTGTCAGGAGTACCCACTACTTTAAATCTCTTTCCTTCACTCCTACCAGTGGGTGGCCCCGGGCCATTTGCACAGCATTTGGCCTAGTTCCAGATGGGATGACGTTGCTATTTGGAATTCAGGTATTGATTACCTCTTTCACAGTGCTCTGATACCCAATCAACACTAAATGCTCCCAACTGCCTCATAGTTTCTTGCCTAAAGGGTTTTTCTTCCTCTTCACTGTGTGGAGAGTGAGGATTCACTCAGCAAAATCCATTTCTCCCAGTGCGTTTGGAATTCACCTCCTCTTCAGGGGACTTGTTCTAAACCAGCTATGCCAATGCATTACCATGGGCAAGATAACGAAAGTCTTCCTAACCCCTTCCGGAGATCCAGACGTCTTGCCTTCCGTCTTTGTCCAATTGGTTCAATTTAATCCTACCCAGTGGAGGCGAAGCAGGGTTCAGGCTGCTGCTGTGTCTCATTTCCAGTTGGGTCCCTCTGTCACCTCTTGCCAGTCTCATGATCGATAGGGTTGTTCTAAAACATGAAGTGGGGTCTCTCGTGGCAAAGAAAAAAAAAATCACCCGGGGAAGTCGCTGCAGGTCTACTTAGTGGCGCCGGCGTGTATTAAATGCCACACTGGCGAGGCTCCAAGCAAGACAGTTCCTCATGGGGATTCTTGCTGTCTGCACAGAATGTTGTGTTTTTCTATTTTATTTTGTTTTCTTATTGTACGATTTATCGATTTATAAATTTATTTTTTATTTTCTTGCATTTTTCTCTTTTTCACAAAAGAACACCATCGTCTGGGGAGGAGAGAAAAGTTTTGGCTCACCTGAAAGACGAAAAGTCACATTAACGCCGATACAAGAATGAGGTCTCCCGCCAGAATGATCAGTTTTCTTGTCAAGGTACACAGGTGGTTATCCTATGGCTAGACACAGTTACCAAAAGGATTCTAGTTTGGCTGATCAAGTTCTTTTAACTGGGTGTTATCTTGTGGCAGGAAGGGATCTTGCGGCAGGAAAGGAGAGGGTGAACTCTGCTGGGAAGGGTTCTTTGCTGTGCATACAGGGGTGGGCAGCTTTGAGGAAAAGAATGTAGAAAAAATGAGGGGTTGTGCACTTGCTTCATCAGGGAGGAATTATCTGCATTGCAAAAAGACTCTGCCGCAAGGGCCCAGGACTCAGAAAATTGGAGCTGGAGCTTTGAAGGAAGCTGGCTGGCTGGCTGGCTGGCTGGCTGGGTCTTTCTGGATGGCAGTACCCACAGAGGTATACCACCCCCCAGCATCTGTTTCTTGCCCTTGTAGATCCAGAATCTCAGTTTGGAAATACAGAGTTGACAGGGCTCTGTGGGACTGACTACCACTGATCTAACTCAGAGGGGTCCAAAGTATAACTTAGTTATGTGTTGGTTTACTGTGGGATCTCCCCTTTCCATTATTAATTCATCAGATTTTACTAAGGGCCTGTTAAAGGCTCAAACTCCCTGCCGTCATGCTGCATACATTCCAGGAGTGGTAGGGAGGGGGGCAGATAGATGATAAACAAATACATATCTAGTACGTGAGGAGGCAATATGTGCTACCGGGAAATTAAGGAGAAAGTGTTGGGGTGGAAGGTGAGGATAGGGATTCGATCCTATTTCAGTTAGGCATGTCAGGGAAAGCTGGAGACATCGGAGCAGAACGCGGAAGCAGCTAGACCCAGAGATTTCTGCAGGAGGGATACCCGGGGCAGAGTCGCAGCAAGTGTGAAAGTGAGCGTGTACTTGGTGTGTTCAGGGAACCGCAAGGAGGCCAGAGTACCTGCAGAGAAGGGGGGAGTGGGGGGCGACATCAGAGAAGTATCCAGGGCCAGGTCCCTGGCAGGCCTTCGTAAGGATTTCAGCTTTTGCTCAAAGTGAGATTTTGAGCTGAAGAATGACATAATCTGATTTACATTTTAATGGCATCACTCTGGCTGGCTCTGTGGAAAATAGATGGAGGGGTGGGAGGGGGGAGGAGGCCAGGGAAGAAGCGAGATTAGTCAAGATGCTTTTGTAACAGTGAGGCAGGAAATGAGAGTGGCTTGGACCAGAGGCCAGGGCAACACAAGCTGTGTGATCAGGGGTCAGATCCCGGGTACAGTTTGCAGTAGACCCCCCGGTATTTGCTGATGGTTTGCTTGCAGGGTGGGAGAGGAAAGAACAGAAGCAAGGATGGCTCCCAGCTTTTGGCGTGAGGAGCTGGAGAACGAAGGCTCCATGTGCTGTGAGCAGGAAGGAGAAGCCTCGTGGATGTGTGTGCTGTGTTGCCGGGGAAGAAGCAGGAGCCCAGTCTGGGAGATGTTAATTTTGCCGTGCCCGTTAATATATCTGGAGATGCATGCCACGGGATGCATGCGTCTGGAACTCGGTGGAGAGATCCAGGCTAGAGATATAAATTTGGGAGTCACAGCTTGTAGGTGGCATTTCAAATCCTGACAGTAGCTGAAACTGCAGAAGCGAGAGTGTGCATGTTGGCCCGAACTCTATCCGGGATTCTCCACCCGGTAGAGGCCAGTGAAATGAAGAATGCTCTGCAAAAAAGACTGATAAGGAACAGCCAGAGAGGAGGGAGGGGAACCAAGAGAGATCAGGGGCCAGAAGCCAACAGAGGGTGTTCCGAGGGCAAAGTGACAGGCTGTGTCAGATGCTGCTGACGAGCCGAGTAACATGGGGACAGACATCACTCCGGGAATCGGGAACCAGGAAGTCAGGGCTAACCTTGACAGCAGCAGTTGCAATAGAGAGGTGGGAACCGAAGTTGGACTGGATGGGATTCAAGAGGGAAGGAAAGAGAGGAAGCGAGGGGGGCGGGGGTGAGTACAGAGATGTCAAGAGTTCCGCTGTAAAGGGAAACACAACTGAGCTAATGGCTGAGGAGGGATTGGGGTCAAGGGGGTGTTTGGGGGTTTTGTTGTTTTGTTGTTGTTGTTGTTTGGTTTGAGGATGGAAATAGGGCAGAGCGGATTTGCTGGGGAGGGGAACGGCTTTTGGAGGGATGAGCCCGGCCGGGAGACAGGGGATAAGGTCAAGCACACGGATGTAGGACGGGCCTTAAATCAGAGCAAGGCAGTTCACCCGTAGCAGCAGAAGGGAAACCAAAGTGTACATTAGTTGTGATGGTGGGAGCGGGCGGTCTTCTGTTCTCAGTGAAGTAGGCCGCAGGGTGTCAGCCGAGATTGAGAGGCACGTAGGGGGAGCGCTCAGACGTTTGAGGAGGAAGAGGAGGCCAATGGTGTTGTCTAGGACAGTAAGACTGCCGGCGATCTAGAGCAGTGGTTCCCAAAGTGTGGTACCGGGTGGGACCCACAGCACGAGGGTCATCTGAGAATTCACCAGAAATGCACATTCCCAGGCCCACTCCAGCCCTCCCGTGGCGCCAAGTCCGGCCTTCTGTGCTCTGGCAAGCCCCCAGGGGACTCGCACACTCACGTCCGAGAAGTGCTGCCATAGGAATAAATATATCGTGTGTTGCCAGGTAGCCGGAAGGGCCTCCTTGAGGTCAGTGGTCGTGGATCTTGAGTGAAGTCAGTGCAATTCATCCAAGCGCATCCCGATAATGCCACCCCCCTTCCAGCGATCCCACCGGGGCAGGACAGAGCATCCCGTTCTAGCTAACACGGCAGGAGGAAAAGTCCGCGGGGAAAGGCTCCTAGCAAAGCTTCCCTCGGTCTTAAGAATGAACTCAGGGAAGACATGATCTCTCTTTGCTTCTGGCTTTTGTGGTGCGAGGATGTGGCGGCTGTCTTCTGACGGAGGAGAACAGCCCGAGGACGAGGCCAGGAGGTGAGGAGGGCAGAGGAGGAAGTGAAGGGACAGGTGGCTGACGATGCCGTTCGGCCACTGGACCAACCCAGAGCTGCCCCATCTCTGGGCTTGCTGATGCGGAGGTAGAACAGACTCGCGCTCCGTCCCCCAATCCTTGCCTGTGAAACCATGTCCTTATAAAGACTAAGGGAAGATCATGCTTTTGAAAACAGCTTCTACCATCCCACCAGCGTAGTTCCGATTAGTGCATTGGTATCCTGGTTCGAATCACACACATTTTGTTCATATACAACTTTCTACTACGTGGGCGAGCGTGGCGGTGAAGAAAGGCACCAGTGCGTCTGGGGCCTCCCCAGAGTGCTCCAACCTCAAGCCTGTCCTAGTGTGAACCCTTGCTTTGTCTAGGACACCAGCCGGCCTTGGACCTCACAGACGGAGGCTTCCTCGCCGCCCAGTACACCCGGGCACTGGGCAGCTCAGCTGGGCAAAATAGGCCTGGAAACTGGGCGCAGAGAGCAAATTCCACGGCCTGGAGCTCGGCCGCCCCTCACCCCAATGAAATCTCTCACCCGTTTGTAAACCCCATAGCCCATTTCAAGTCTCCCCCCAGGATGACCCATTTCATTCCGAGTGCCCCCTTCCTACACAAGCGGAACCGCCCCTCCTGTCGAGAAACTTCCTTCCTGGAGGAAGCGTGCACTCCCTCCTCATCCTCCATGTTGCCCCTGACCCGAGTTCAGGTCCCAGTGGGGTCCTTTCACTTCCTACCCTTCTTCTTCCTTCTCCTTGGCAATCAGTGCCTGTGAGGGCTTCCCCTTGACTGTCACATGTCCTTGCAATTCAGCAGAAAGACGAGTTACCTTTGAGGCTCACTTTTAAAGCTCAAGTTGGGATCAGCCATTACCTTTGAGCTCAGCTCATGGATGCCATTTGGACAAACACCGTGTGTGCCCTGGGCATCGAAAGGAGCAGAACCCCGTGACCTGTATAACTTTTAAGGGTAGACTTTCTCTCTCACGCTTAGCGGAGGGGTCCTTGAGTTCTCCACCAAACAGGTTGACGTGGAGGCTGCTGGCATCTTGAACGCTATTTTATTATTCACGGCTTTCTTGTTACTGCTTCGTGCTTGGTGCTGAAGGTTGCTGGCTTTGGCTCGGGCGCCTGTGAGGAGCCACTGACCAAAGGTGGCATCAGAGAGACTTGGCGGTCTACCTGGGGAAAGAGACATTTCACACCTGTGTGAGGCAGGGAGTGCAGGAAGAGGGAGAGACCAGATTGCATACAGCACCCACAATAAAATAGCAATAGCGAAACAATAAAACAATCCACTAAAGGAACAGGGGACACAACCACATGCAGAGGGTGGGTGACCCATGGACTGCTGGAGAACTGGCACGAGGGACATCAGCCTATCGTGACTAGGTCTCCCCACACCTGTTTGCAAAGAGCCGGTCAGAACAGGCTGGGGCAGGGCAGCACCTGGATGTGAGAGCCAGCCCATACCGTGAGCACTCGCAGGGACCACTGGGTATGCCTCAAGGGCCCGGCTCACTCTCCTACAAAACCGTGCCCTCAGTGGAATCGTGAATGGCTAGGACCCCTTGCAAAGGCCACGTTACTTCAGACTGGAATCTCTTTGCAAACCCGGGTTCCCGGACTGGTTCTGGCATCTCTAGGAACACAGGACTAGCTGCTTCACCCACGTGCCCTTCTACTAGTCCTGGGGCCTCACAAGAACAGTGAGTGTCCCCTCAGAGATGAACTCAGAGCTTGGCACAAGTCTGTTCCCCTCGAAACCTTTTTGAACTGAAAGCCTAGACCAGGGGTAGGCAAATGGTCTCTGTTGCAGATCTATGTCAACTGTGAAAACAGCCACAGATAATTATGTAAACAAAGGAGTGAGGTGATGTGCTGATGCAACTTTATCATATGGATGTTGACATTCGAAACTTCGTATGATTATCCCTTGCCATGAGACATTCTTTTGATTTTTTTCCAACCACTTAAAAAAGGTAGAAGTCACTCTTCGCTTCTTGGCTGCACCAAAACGGGTCACAGGCCAGATTTGGCACACAGGTTGTCGTTACTGATGCCTGGTCTAACATATCAAAAAAGGCTCACTTCCTGTTTCCAAGGGGAGTAAGCCTAGCTCTTCCATCCATACTTTTTAGTCTCTTAAAAGCCACTGATATGGGCATAGCTCAATAGTTGGATCACTCCACTCCTCCCTGGTGCATGTGTGGGCACACACATGCGCACCCATGCACACACACACACACACACGCACGCGCGCACACACAGATCTATCCAACATGGCCACTGTTCTGGACACCAGGGTGTGAGAGGGGGCAGTCTCCAGGCAGCCATGATGATTGCAGATACATTTTTAAGACTGCTGGTTCTCAGTAAGAGTGAGATGTATAGGGGCGCCTGGGTGGCTCAGTTGGTTAAGTGTCCGACTTCAGCTCAGGTCATGATCTCACGGTCCGTGAGTTCGAGCCCCGCGTTGGGCTCTGTGCTGACAGGTCAGAGCCTGGAGCCTGTTTCAGATTCTGTGTCTCCCTCTCTCTCTCTCTGACCCTCCCCCATTCATGCTCTGTCTATCTCAAAAATAAATAAACGTTAAAAAACAACTAAAAAAAAAAGAGTGAAATGTATAGACTGTCAGTGACTTGAGCCTGATATATCTTTCTGCCCCACTACCTTTACTCCAGCCCATATAGGCCAATGGTGGGAGACCATAACTAGTGGGAGAGAGACCAGGTAGCAAGGAAAGTTAACAAGTGGTCTGCAGACAGGGCAAACATCCTACGGGACCAGCGCCATAGGCTGAACACCCACCTTCACCTCTGCCTGCTCAGACCAGTGCCAGGTCTAGAAAAGATGGCCTCCGGGCCTCAGAGGACACTCCTGCTGTCCAGAGGATGCTTCTTCATGGGGGTCAATTGTAGAATGGGATTAATGTCAGGGCCTGCTGGGGAGCCCCAGGGAATCACCAAACTGGCCTGTGCACATTTGAATCTCTCATCGCAGACATAGAATTCCCAGAGAAAGTTTCTCATGCCGAGTTGGAATTTGGCACTGCTTTGTAATAAGGTGAGAAAAGCTTCAGACTTTGAGCAAGAAGCCCCAGGTTAAGCGACCCTGAGCAGGTCCCCTAACCTCTTTGAATTTCTTGCATTTCCTCATCTGACGGGACAAGAACAGTGACGCACTGCTTACCCCACTGGATGCAAGCGTTCTACAGAACTGACCGGAAAGGTGTGGAAGTGCCATGGCCTTAGTGCATCTTCCCCACTTTAGGTCTGCCTTTGGCCTTGACCAGTCGTGGAGTGGTGTGCGACGTCCCAGGTCTAGCAGAGCAAGATTTTGCCCCTGGATGTCGGCATCATCTTTTGGGGAGAACCAAGGGGTTCCAAAGCCTTAGATGTCCAGACATCTTGCAAGGTGAAGACAAGCCTTGGTCTTCTTCCTGCAGTCGGGCAGTGTGTGAAGCAACCTCACTGCAGAGCAATACAGAATGAGATGAAATTCACATTATATTACTTAAAATGTCATAGCACTCAGTTTCCCGGCCTATTTTGTTGACACGTGATATCCGGCGGACGCTTTCTGACTTCTATGTTAGCTTGCAACGGGTCCTTTTTGTGTTTTTTTTTTTGTGTGTGTGTTTTCCAGGTGAGTTCTTGCTGTCCTCCTTGCACACTTTGTTTTTGCCAGGGTAAGTTGCATCCAGTGCCATCTGACTGCCCGGCTCTGCCCTCAGCCCCTCTTCCTACCCCTGAGCCCAGCGGAGGCTCCGCCCACCATCTCCCGCTTGGCTCTGCGGGCTCTTCCTGGAGGAGGACACGCCCCTCTGCCTGGCCGCTCAATTGTGAGCCCAGACTAGGTGGTTTTCATTCTGGTGAGGGGGCTTCCGCCTCATTCCACGATTTCTTACCTGAGACGTGGTTTTTGTTTTTAATACTTACGTTTTAATAGCCGATTGCCTCCGACGGGCTATAGAATTATTTATTTTGCTCTGATGAATCTGTCTTCTGATCTAAAATATTATCCCTCTCTGTCTGGGGATTTACAGCCTGGCTGCTCTAGGTTCACAAAGCTCTTCCATTAAAGGCCTCTCTCCTCTGCCAATATTTATTGCCAGAGTCACTGTTTGCCCAGAAGCTACTGTCTGCTGCATTTTCTGGGAAATGAAATTTATGTCTCCTGGCACTGATGGGGGTGACATCACTGAGGCACTGTTTACATCCCTGGGGGGCATAAGCCCTGAGCCTGTCTCCAATGGGTGGCAAAGGTGGGGGGAGCGGGGGAACGGGGTGGGTTTACATAAACAAACATGTCTACCTCTTCTTGTCCCTCCCTTCCCTGCACCATCCCACCGACCGCTTGCGTTGACAGTATCATTACATAGTCAATGGAATCTACTAAAATTGACACCTCCTCTTAAACTTGGTATTGAGTGGCGGGGGTCAATAGTGGTGGAGGAATTGGCGGGAGAAGGATGACCGACTTTTGTGTGGAGGGTGTCTGCTCAAAGGGCGATAACCGTGCCTTCCCTTCATAGCAAGTGACCCTCCCTATAGACCAAGTGACACAGGCTTGGCCATCCTCTGTTGACAAGCGAGCTCCCTAGGGGACAGAGACTCAGTCTTGCTAATCCCTGCCGGAAGTGGGATTCGAGCCTACCTTTTCTCACTCTGTTTCCACGATCCCCTGGTTTGGTAGCATGTGCCCCGTGAGGGGTGAGTGGAGCTCTCAGCCCCAGCTCCCCCTGCTACCTGCTCTCCACAGAAGCCCCGCAAGCCTCCAAATCAAGCGGGCTCCGAAGAGAGACAAAAAAACGCCCGAGCAGCAGTTCGCTGGGTACACGTAGCCTCCACCCATGCTCTTCTCTCTTTCCCTAGTTAGCCAGCCTTCTCCTACCACATCGTGTCTATTTTCTCCAGCGAGTCTTGGTGCCATTACCACTTCCTCACCCCCATGAGCTCCTCAGCCCACTACATTCGTCTCTCTTCCCCCTCCCCGCTTCACCTGAGTTGACCACTGAGCTCCCGGCTGCCCAACCCAGTGGAAAGCTTGGGGCCCAGGCCTGACTTCACAGGCACGGGAGGAAGACAGTGGCCCAGGGACCCGTCCTCTGAAGGGCCCCACGCTTGGTTTCAGTGCTCCACCGTTGCTGTCTGGAAATTCTTAGTATGTTGAACAGAGCATTCCAGAATCCCGTTTTATACCGGGCCCTACGCATGACGCAGTGGATCCTGTCTTTTAAAGATGTGATTTGTGCCTCAGACATCATCCGTTGTCTACCCAGCATGCATTCTCTCTCTGTTCCTCCAACAGAACCCATTTCTTTTCAGTCACCATTGGAGACCCCTTGAGTTTGGGGAGAGGCCATTCCTCAGCCCCAGGGAACGAATCTGATTGATTAACACAAGGATGGAATCTTAAGACTCTCGGTCCCGAATTGATCTAAAGGTGACCACATGACCTAGAGAGGAAAGAGAGGAAAGTAAAAGCTTGTTCTGGGAAAGCTTTGGTGTTCCTGAGAAAAAATGGACAGACTCAGCTGGCCTGCTTTACTCTTTTGCGCGTCCTCTCTCCTTCTGGTGTGGATGTGGACACGATCGCCAAAGACACAGCAGCCATCTTGTGACAAGAGAGGGAAATCCAACACATTGCCAATGGTAGAGAGAAAGAAAGGCACTGGGCCATTGTGCAGGCGCCGCCCCTCCGAACTTCCTACCATGAGGCGAACAAACAGCAACAATGACATCAAAACCCTTATTTTCTAAGTCATTGCTGTGATGTTTTCGTATTTACTGCAAATGAACTGTTTTGTAATTGCTATGACTTCTCAGCGTAATTTGACACAATGCTGTCTTTTGCCTCCACTTAAACCATTCTTCCCTTGGCATTCATGATACCGTGTCTGTGGATTTTTCTGATCACTTCTTATACTCCTCTCCTTAGCTCAGCCCTCGATGGTGGGGTTTGACAGGACTTCGTGGTTCATTCTTTAATTCACTGCCAGGTATTTACTGGGTGCTGCTGTGTGTCCAGCTTTATACTAAGCATGGCAGGTGCAGCCCTGATGAGAGACAAAGCCCCCCTCTCAAGGAGCTTACACTGGGGTCCTGGCCACTGCCCCAACTGCCGTGCACACTCCTCCTGCACAACCTCATTCCCTTCCTCAGTTTCCCCACACGCTGCTGTCTCATTCCTTTGCAGGACTTCACAGTGACTTACTGAATTTAACAACAGTCAACAGATCCTCCTGGAAAAGAAAGAGGGAAGAGGCTGAGGTGCCCCTCGGTGAGTCAGCCGTGAAATAATCTCTACCCCATATTCCCAGCCAAGATAGAAAGAGAAGACACAAAGGAGTTGGCTACCTTTTCTCCTACCTAAGCTCCAACTTAATTTTTCTGCAACACTCACGCATGTTAGGAGTTTCTAAAGCAGCAAATTCCCCTAAAAGAACCCTGCCATATGTGGGGATTCTCTTTGTTTGCTTGTTTAAAAATTCTTTTTTCTCTCCAAATGTTTAATTGAAGTGCAGTTGAGCGGGGATTTTCTTTTATTTCCTATAAAAGGTACTGAAAGTTCCCATCAGGTTTAACAGTTACTGCTCGGTTACTACTGTCAGACCCGCGCTCCTTACACATAAATGGTGGCAGAAGAGAGTAAGAGAGGAAGTAGGAAGTGAAAAATGTGTCAAATTCCCCCGGGGCCCTCATGAAGGGAGACTGCTACTGTGGATAATGGTTTTTGGTTTTTGTTTAAATGTGCTTCATTTGGGAAACATTTAAAAGGTAAACGCTTCAAATAAAACGGCAACCCACTAATTCCATGCATATGAATGTGAGGGGATTTGACCTAAAGATATAATTCAAATGACAGAAGATAACTGATCCGTAGATATGCTTATTATCTGTTGATGATAACAAAAAATTGGGAAAAACTTTTCTCACTGTTATTCATGTAGTTCACTACATTTAAAAAAAAAGTTTATTTATATTTGAGGGAGAGACAGAGACAGAGCATGAGCGGGGGAGGGGCAGAGAGAGAGGGAGACACAGAATCTGAAGCAGGTTCCAGGCTCTGAGCTGTCAGCACAGAGTCCCACACGGGGTGGGGGGGGGCCGAACCCGTGAGCCTTGAGATCATGACCTGAGCCGCAGTCAGGTGCTCAGCTGGCTGAGCCACCCAGGCACCCTTATTTCCCTGTGCTCTTACATTGAAGGAGAAACACTACATGATCATATCAATAGATGCTTAAAAAGCACCTCTTTTCAAACGTAATGGTCATTGCTAATAAATGTTTTTAGTAAGCCAGGAATAAAAGGAACACTTTTCATTTATAAAGGTTATATGAAAAAACCCCATAACACACATTGTACTGAACAAGGAAACAATAATTCCCACCATCAGAGTTTGGTAAAACACACTACAGATCCTTCAGAGCAGGGACAGTAGGCAGGTGAGTGATGAACTTGACTGAGGTACAAAGGTTAAGAGCATGCCCAAATCAGTCATCAGTACACTAAGTGATAGCTTAATGCAACATTTTGAAAAATTAGAATTGATGTAAAAACTCCTTGAAGGACAAAAATATAAAATGTACAAGTGTTACATATAGACAGGATCAGTCTTTTTCCCGAGTTTTTTCTTTTTGCCTGCATCTCTAATACGGTTCTTTAATATTCATTCAAATATTCTTTATCTTGATTGCTGAACTTTCTGGTACCTCTCTAAATTTTATACCTGAGACAAGTGCCTCACCTCATCCTGGGATTTGCTGAGATGGAAATGAACTTCCCTGTGGTCCCCTGTGGTGGCTTGTGCAGGACAGTAACCCATCAGTAGAGCCTTGGTTGTCTTTGTCCTAGCCTCCCTTCCTCCTGCACCTCCTCACCCCCCAGTCTAACAACTGAAGAGGGCCTAGAGTAAGGGTTTATTTTGAACAAATATTTAATGGGTGCCTCCCATGTGTCAGCACTGGAAGTACAATGATCTCCACATTCCCAGCCTCAGTGGATCTCACAGTTGGATGATGGAGAACACCAATGAAACAAGCAGGAACAATAAAGTATAGTAGGTGCCATGGTGGGGCAGGGGGATGGCTAGGAGAGCCCCGGGCAGGGCTCTGGGCTCAGTTCACCAAGTGGGAGGACAGGAGGTACAATCCCCAGCCCGAAGCCTGATTAGGAGCCAAAGGGTGGGAGGGGCTAAGGAGAAGGGTGAGGCTCTCAGAGATAACTGTTCCGGAAAAGGCTTATTTGAGAGGCGCCTGAGTGGCTCAGTCAATTAAGCATCGAACTACTGACTTCGGTTCAGGTTATCATCTCTCTATCGTGAGGTCGAGCCTCGGGCCAGGCTCTGCACTGGGCATGGAACCTGCTTAAGATTCTCCCCTTCCCTCAGCCCCTCTCCCGCTCTCATGCGTGCACGTGCTCTCTCTCTCTCTCTCTCTCTCTCAAAATAAATATAATTTTTAAAAAGGCTTATTTGAGAATATAACAAAATCACAGTAAGGCTGGAGCCCTCAAGAGACGAGTGTGGCGTAGAGAGAGTAGAACAGAGAGTGAGACAGAGGGCAGGCTGTGAAGGACTTTGTAACCCACACGGAAGAGTTTGGAATGGATCCCAAGAGCAATGGGAAGACTTTGAAGCAGGAGAATGCAGGGATTGAGTTCGTGTTTCAGAAAGACCTTTCCAGCTGTGACATGAAGAATTCAAGAAGGTAAAGCTACATCCGGAAGACCAGTTAGGAGGCTGTTAGGGTAGCCGCTGGGGACTGACTGTTTGTCCCCTCCCCCGCCCCCCTTCATATGTTGAAACCCAGCCGCCAATGTCACGGTGTTTGGAGGTGGCCCTTTGGGAGGTGATGAATCATGAGGTGGAGGCCTCGTGAATAAGATTAGCGCCCTTATAAGACAGGCCCAGAGAGCTTCCTAATCCCTTCTCTCCTATCAGCATGCAATGAAAAGGCACCCACCTCTGAACCAGGAAGGGGCCTCTCACCAAGACGCTTTCCATCGCCACCTTCATCCGGGACTTCCTGGCCTTCAGAACGGTGAGAAAAACTTTCTGTGGTTTATCAGCCAGCCAGTCTGTGGTATTTCTTCAATAAGCAGCCCAAATGGGCTAAGTTAGTCATCTAGGGGAGAAGCCTTGGTGGTCTGATGAGGGTGGTGGCAGGGGGGTGTTGCTGTATTTGCAAAACGTTGGGTAGGTATAATCAAGGGGACTTGGTGATCGATTAGATGTGAGGGGTGATGGAGAGGAAAGAATCAAGGGTAACATCCAGGTTTGTGACTTGTGCAATTGATTTTTTTTAAATACATCAGTCTTACTATCTAGCAACCTTGCTGAACTTTCTTTGATGAACGTTTTCCTTGATGAACTGTTCTTGAGGAACAGTTCTAAAATTATCTGTAGATTTTCTATGTAGACAGTTCACTGACTGCAAGTAGTTAAGGGTGGTTTTGAGCCTCGCCTTCCTGTATAATGATATGGTAGCAGTCAGAGTTCAGTCAGGAAAAGAGCATCTACTCTTGGAATTTCAAACAGAGAGATTTAATAGAGGGGATTAGGTGTCTACAAACCTGTTGGGAAAGTTGGATTAGTGGAAGTCGGAGGAAGCTGCTAGCTCTTAGTTTCACCACTGCAGCTGTGGTCCTACAATTAAAAAAAGTTGCTGCCGTCCAGGTCAGGAAACTGCAGAAAACTTCTACTGATGATCACACCTGTCCTATGGCAGTGAAGCGGGTAGCTGACGGGGTCCCTTGAGAACTTGGTAAATCTTTGTTTCTGCCAAAGCCCAAGCACTGAGAAGCGGCTGCCGGAGACAGAAGAACACAGAACATGCTTCCCAGACCCTTCCATTTCCCAATCTCCCAATCTCAAGCAAGTGAATCTCATTGGCTGACAGCTAGTGGTGTTCAGTTCCCTGGATATAAAGGAGCATGGGATGAGCAGTCGGTCCCCAGGCTTCCAGCCCCTGTAATAAAGG
The DNA here is from genome assembly GCF_018350155.1 of Leopardus geoffroyi. Lineage (NCBI taxonomy): Eukaryota > Metazoa > Chordata > Mammalia > Carnivora > Felidae > Leopardus > Leopardus geoffroyi. The sequence continues at coordinate 99,362,521 of NC_059328.1, forward strand.
GCACCGGTGGTAGAAATAAAAGCTGGTTGCAAAGAGAAACCAATAAAAACAAAAACAAAAACCAACAACAACCAATAGCCAGCACAGTTTTGTTTTAATTTGCCAGCCTATCCTTCCGTATGTAAGGCCCACAAAACACTTTCAAAATGAGCTGGGCTCTCCGAGCCCTTCACCCACCATTCTCCTCCACATACCCTGGATCCTAGAGGGTGCACAAAATGCATGCAGGCTTCCAAACATATTTTCCGTGCCTATTCACTTGTCCTACCACTCAAAAGTTAACTTTTGCTCTGCTTGGGAAGACCCTTCTTGTGCCTCCACCACTTAAACCCACCTTGCCCCATACCTACATCAGGCAGGACTGACCTGGATCTCTCAGAACTTCCTCGGCCTCTGGTTCACAGTTTTATTATGGCCACTTGTCCCAATGAATTTCAGCGTTTAGTCAAGGGAGCCATCTCTTCCAATAGACCTAAGTATCCCAAGGTGAGAGACCAAGGTTTATTTCATGTTTATGTCCCAGGGGCTTACTTACAGTGCTTGGAACAAATGGTGCTCATTGAAGATTTATCGAATGTAGGAAGGACTGTGCCTACAAGGTCGCTAAGAGTGAGCACCTGAGGTCGAATGAGGAGCAGACACCTTTAGAAATAGGCATGCCACATATTCCCCAAAAGGGGGTCTAAACAGTGTCAGGATCTTGGAAGGACAAAAACTGTTTATAAATTGCTTCTTAATGCCAGCTCCAAGTTCTAAATTCTTATTTCCTATTTATGTTGACTTTTTCCGGTCTTTTCCAAGCTTTTGCCATCTGTCCTTGCTTCTAAAGTTTGCAGCACTGTTTCCCATTAAAATGTAATTCCCATGCCACATTCTGGTTGCCCCCATCACATCAAATTAATGCAGTGATGGCTTAAGCTTCTGGGGAAATATGGGTCATTACACGTTGCTGACAGCAACCCTCACAGTGACCTTGCAGCAGGGACAGAGAACATCTTAATAAATGATTACTTATACAAAATCAGCAAGCTCTTGAGTTTGACATGTCCTTAGAGAGCCAATCCTTTTGTAACACGAAAATGGAGATGGAGAATTTCCCATGATTCCTTAGAACTATGAAAACTTAGCTAGCTCCTCCCTTCCTTCTTCAGGTGGGGGCAGCCTGTATCGCTAGACCTCTGAGACTTTCCGGAACCCAGGATAGTGTTGCATGCAAAATAGGCAATTAACCAAATGTGTGTCCTATTTTTTAAATCCCTCAAAGCCGATACTGTGTGGTTCCCTAAAGGACATGCGCCCAAGGTAACCTGGAAAATCTTTGTTTTTCTTTGTAGCAGATACTGTATGTTGGTTGACTCGGCACCCATTTCTAACTCCATTTCTCTCGTCCACTTGGCTTATAAAGCCCAGGGAGGCTAAGTACTTTTTCGGCTTCTCTGCTTTGGAAGTGACCAGGTGACAGTTTTAAAGTAAGAGAGATGTAAGCAGAAGCCTGCAGGAGTTTTCTGTGAACATTTTGCTTTCCCGATGGAAGGGACAAAGGAGGCTGATGCGTTCCTTGCTCTCTTTTCTGTCTGGAGGGTGATGTGGGCTGCACCTACCTCAGCCTGTTTGTCCTGGAAGGGAAAGGCTAGGAGAATGTCACTGTTGGCAGATATTGTGGAACCGCCAGACCATCACCAGTACCATCAACCTCCTGGCTTCTTGCTATTTGAGAGCAACAAACCGTTCTTTGGTTAAGCCACTGACTTTCTATTCCTTGCTTTGAAGAGCTTTCCTAATACTCTATACTAACTCTATACTCTAAACTCTATACTAACTGCAGAACCCAGCTAAACAAGAGGGACAGGTCTGACAGATGTGGACCTTACCATTAATGTACTTTATAAGCTTAGTTTTATAATATTTTCTTGTCACCGCGTTTAAGGGGAAAAAAAGGTTGTTTCAACGAATACGTAAAATTTGAAACCAAGGGAAACCAAAAGCAGTTGCTGTCTTACCTCGGCCTCATCGTTCGACATGTTGTTGACTTTTGTTTTAGCTGCATGGGATTGAGAGAATCCCAACTCACACACATGGGTGGTTGCAAATGTACAAAACAATGTAGCGAAAAAGAGTCCAGATTCTGGAGGCAAATTCTGTGGGTTCAAACCCTGGGACTACCACTTGTTGGCAGAGCGCCTCGGTTTGTGTCTTCGTTTGCAAAATGGGCACATTGGCGGGAACCTACCTTAGAAAGGTGGTGGGTAGCTTACGTGCATCAATACCAGTGAGGCTCTAGAGTAATGCTGGACACGTCATGACAACCGTTAGCAATTATGAGAGGTCTGATGGTGCCCCTCCCTCTCCATTGCCTGTCTCTATCTGATATTTACTCAGATATCTAAAATAGACAAGTTTATTCTGCCTGGAACATTGAATACATAACTCAGGTTTAATGTCTTCGCTGACCAGTCATCTAGGATTAACCTAGAACCTTGCCAAGGTAAACGTATTCAACCTTTGAAAGGAAGGGACGCATTCAGATCTTAGAATAGATGCAAAACTATGTATATTGTGAAAGAAATCAGTGCCCTGCAACCTTTGTCCAATGGCCGTCTGAAGACCGATTACTGTACTGTGATCTCACAAGGTGCTGAGCAAATGTACATTTTACCTGGCATTTAATTTCATAGGGCCCATGCATGCTGTGTTTGATACTCATAAATACAATGTCATATAAATAGACACAGGGAAGGCCTGCACTTAAAAAAACCCAAACAAGGGGCACCTGTGGGGCTCAGTCGGTTAAGCGTCCGACTTCGGCTCAGGTCATGATCTCGCGGTTTGTGGGTTTGAATCCCGCATCAGGCTCTGTGCTGACAGTTCAGAGCCTGGAGCCTGCTTTGGATTCTGTCTCTCTCTGCCCCCTCTGCTGCTCAGGCCCTGTCTCTCTGTCTCTCTCTCTCAAAAATAAACATTGAAAAAATTTTTTTGATTAAATTAAATTAAAAACCCAATCAATAATATGGAAAGGACCAACAGGGCTGCCACATTCTGAATCAACAAACATTTACAAAATATTTATGGTAGGAGCTATATACACAGAAGCATGTAAAGCTGGAAGGCCCGATTTAAATACATTGGTTGTTTCCAGTATATAAACATTTGGTGTGGGAAATATTTAACTGTGAATATGTTTAATTGCAAAACAAAATTCTAAGTGAATTTGAATCAAATATTGGTAGGCTCCTAAAGCATCCCTGCATGACTGTAGGTGTCCCTTGGTCAGAGTTTAAAAATCATCTAAATTATTCTTAAGGTCCCTTTTAAAATTGGAATTTTGAGTTACAGAGATTAATTCATGAGACTTTCCCCAACCCTTCCTGTTTTGGTCATGCATCCAGTTATACTGGTTCTTTGTTGTCTGTAAGGCGAGTCTGTCTCAAAACTAATAGAATTATCTTACCTTAAGACAGTCTATAGAAGGTAGTTCCAGAGCATGGGGCTTCTTATATTAATTAGGATGCTTTTGCCAAGTCATTATCAACTCAATTCAAAATGGCTTAAACAATTAGGGCATTTGCCATCTCACATCACATAAAGTGTAGGAGGGCAGCTCCTTAGTTGGCTAATTCAATATTTCAGCAACCTCACCAAGGGCCTAGGGTTTTTCTGTACTGTCTGCTGCTCAGCTGTCTTCACCATGTCGACCATTTTTCCTGGTGGCCCCAAGATGGCTGCCACAGCTCCAGTGACCGTATTTGGGCACAGCCATGTTCAGAGGTAGAAATGATCTGTCTATATTCTTTTCGTTTTTTGTTTTTTTTTTTTAAGTTAAAAATCCTTTCCCAGAAGCAGCCCCAGAAGAGTTAGCCTCCAATCTTATTGATCAGAATCAAGTTACATGTTTTTTCCTTTTCTTTCTTTCTTTCTTTCTTTCTTTCTTTCTTTTTTAATGTTTATTTTTGAGGCAGAGAGAGACAAAGCATGAGCAGGGAAGGGGCAGAGAAAGAGGGAGACACAGAATCTGAAGCAGACTCCAGGCTCTGAGCTATCAGCACAGAGCCCGACTCGGGGCTCAAACCCACGAACCGTGAGATCATGACCTGAGCCAAAGTCGGACGCTCAACCAACTGAGCCACCCAGGCGCCCCCAGTTACATGGTTTTTCTTAAGCCAATTCCTAGGAAGGGGAATGAAATTACCATGATTGATCAGATTATCAAGATTGATGTGCTGGGCCTGGGAATAGGGCCAAATTCAGTAGAGCCCATGGCCACACTGACGAATGTGCCTGTTGGAAAGCAAACAACACATTGGGCTTCTGGGTGGGAAATCAAGAGTGTCTGCAAGAGTCTGAAGGATGGCATTCTAAAGAGGACCAGCAATGCTACCTCCTGCCTGTCTGGCAAAAGACCCAGGAAGCAATTAGAACAAGAGAGCCACGTTGTGTCTACACAGAGCTAAAAATTCCAGTAGAAGCGAAGATTCAATTGATCTGAGTGTTTCACGTAGCCTTAGTCGGGAGGTTGTTATGCTGTGCTAAGAATTTAGTTTTGGTTTGTTGTGCTGCTGGTGTGTACGGGGGATAGGCGTTGCATGCGTAAGAAGCGTTAGCCAGACAGCTTTTCCTTTTCAAATGTTTTGTTTAATGTTGTGCTATCGTGAAAACGTTTATGAATCTGCTGCAACTATGCCCCCCCCCCCCCCGCCAATCCCGGAAAAAAAGAGCACACGGGCACTTTCATGCAAAATCTGCAATAATTTTAGGAGATTCACTGATGCCCTGTCACTCATTCGTGAGCTCAAAGTTATAGCCTTACAATATTTGGTATAGTGAAAAAAAAAAAGTGCGATTTTGTGTGAGGAAAGGAGTGAAACAGAACAGCAGAGTCAGGAAGTCTGATGCACTTTTGTTAGCTGTGTGGCCTTACTTGAATCTTTTTTAAGACCTCAACTTTGCCTCTGTAAAATGGATCTACTGGAGTTATTTCAAAAACCAAGTGGGTAATGTGTAAGATTGTTTTAAATGAAATAGCACTTTACAAGTGTTGGCTTAAAAACTTAATTGTCGATAAATCCAAATGGCATGACGGCTCTTACTTCCAAATTGGATTGGCTGAATTCAAAATAGTGCACCCCATGATGTTTCAAGGAGCAAAGTTTCCTTCTCCACAAGCAAGGTCATTTTCAAACTCGTGGATTGAACCCAGTACCCCTTTTCAGCAGCTGGTTTGGAAAGAGGCACCAAAAGAAACATCCCCAATGCACTAGGAAGTCCTCACTGCCTACGGGTGAAGTCGGGACATGCCAATCCTGGGAGCGGGAAAGAATGGAACAGCCTTCTAGATGCTCCTTCTCCACCTGTCCCAGGCTAGCAGCCACCCCGGGAGTCCTTGTTACCCTCACCACTGGCACCACCCCTGCCCTAGCTTGGTCCCCACTGAGAGCACACCCCCAGCCCCTCCCACCCTTTGAGGCAGGAATCCCACGGCTGCTTTTCTCACCATGGTATCTGTCTCCCATTCACCTTTTATTTCCCATCCTTCCTTTCTCTCAGCGTGAGAGGCTCAACTTCCTCTCTTGTTTGTATAACATTCTTCCCCTCCATGCCCAACTGCCTTGGCAGCCTCTCCTGCACCACTGAATGGCAAAATGCCCATCAGAGTTTTCCCAGGGATCGATCAACGAAGAGTGTATTACAGACAGTGGCAAGCCGTCTGAAGCTCTGAGGTCTGGGGCAAACAGACCTGGTTCCTGCCTCCAGAGAGCATGCAGGCAGGTGCACAGAGCCCTTCTTGCCTCTTCCAGTACAAGTAGAGAGCTGACTGCAGGAATTAGGAGATTTTGCTGGGCAATGAAGAGCATTTGGACTATACCCACACATGCCAGTAATAAAGCAGAAAAAAAAAAAAAAAAGAAAGAAAAAAGAAAAGAAAAGAAAAAAGAAAACAGCAGATATACCAAAGTTATGATGCTGCTATCAGTACAGCTAGCCCCTGGAGCCCAGGGCCCATATTCCTCTGATAGGCGCTGGACCCATGCCACCTGCTTCTTAGGTCCAACCGCTCCAATTGGTGGGGCAGCAGTCTATACCCGAGGGGCCCCAGGTCTTGCAGAAGGGGCAGTTTGTCTGCATTCTGTATGCCCATGGCTTCACAGCTCCATCAGAGCACAGCATACTCCCCTGTGCTTCAACTCTACGGTTGTGACACTGGGAGAAAGGGGCCAGTTCCCAGGCTCTTCCATGGCCATCAACACCCCAGCCCTGCACTCGTCAAAACAAGATGCCGAGCAAGCAGTGCCCCCCCCCTCCCGATTCCCGCTTGCTTCTTATCCCGCAAACTCCCAGCCCCCTGCCACGTGCAGCGACAACAGAAGTCGGGGAAACTGATGCCAAGAGGGCTTTCAGGATTCCCACTCATCCAGCGGGGGGCTGATGTCTGGAGGTCTGGGGAGAAGGCAGACCAGCCAGACCAGGCAAGGCGCAGGGAGCAGGGCGGCTTGGCAGGTGGCTTCCGTCCTGGCTTCAGCACCAGCGCAGACCAGTGCTTGTGACAAAAATGGCTTATCTCCTCAGCAGGTCTGCTGGGGGCCTCCTTCAGATTCATAGTGCCTTGGGATCAGAGGGAGAAAAAAAGATCAGCTGCAGACGGGCAGCCTTTCCCTCCTTGTCCGAATGCTTCCTGGCTTAATGAACACTGCTGGGACACACTGGCTGTCTGGATGATGGTGACATAGCTGCAAAGATTATTCTTTTAACAGCTGCCCTCACCATCAGAACCATCTCCATGAGCAGGCACTGTCTCTGCAGACTCTGATCTGACATTTCACCCAAGGGCCCCCTGCTTGTCTCTCTCTCTCTCTCTCTCTCTCTCTCCAAGACTTCGTTTTGCCCTAGGTCTGAGATGAGCTGAAAATGTTAATTCCCGCCACCATCTCCCGACTCACAAGGGAGCTTCTGATGATTGGTTTCTCTCTTCCTCTCTACAGACAGAATGATCTTGTTCCGTTTTTGGTCCTTGCGGGGCTGTTATGGAGAGCTTCGTTTTTGCTCATCTCTACCTCGTTTATGTGCTTTTGATTCAACGTGTTGAACAAAAGCATCGCTGCAAATTTATGATGACCCTATTCATTTCTTTTCAGTGTTCCTTCTTTATTTTCTTCGCCTCTCAACTATGAGGACGTGTTCAGATTTTGCTTAGTCCCTGAGGTCTAATCGTGGAGGTGAAAATGCATTGCCTTAGGTGTCGCTAAGCCTCTGTGTGCTTGGATCCAGACCTGCCACTCGCTAGCGGCATGACACTCAGTTAGCCCCCATGAGTACTCTTTCCTTTAGCTAGGCAGTGGGAATAAAAGAATCTCTTTTGCCTCTCTTAGAAGGATGTCTTGAGGATAACATGAGGTGACAGGTAAAAAAAAGAGAGCGCTAAAAACTAGTGTAAAAATCATATTAATTTTCACGTGTTGAGTGTTACGCTATACTGGCCACTAAGCTAAGCTCGTTACCTACTATTATGTATTATTTGGTTTCAACCTCATGACATTGCAATTAGGGGTAGTGTCCTTTCTCTCTGCATTTGCTGCTGAGTACCTTGAGGCTTAAGTAATTGGCCTGAGATCACACAGCAGGTGAAAAAGGAAGAGCCTGGATTTGAACCAAGTCTGTTTGGCACCAGACTGGGGGCTCTTAACCCCTGCACCATCTCGAGACCATCTGAATTGAAGGTGCCATCGTCCCAGATGCTGGTGATGTCTCTAGAACTCCATTCCAAGCAGTCAAGTGATTAGAAGACAGTGAAAGTCTCAGCACAATCTACAAGGGGCTATTCATTGAATAGCGGGCTAGAGAGGAGTCCTTTGCCAAAATTTTGCCTGAGTTTCTAGAATCAAAACTCTCACCATTGACCAAGGGGGCAGCATGGTGTGGAGGTAATTAGCATCCTTGTCTCCAATTAAAGAGGCCAAACTATGACTCTGGGCAAGCCAGTCACTCTGGCTCTCTGGCCTTCTACATCCTCACTATGAAGAGGAGGAGTTTGGATGAGAAAACCATTAAGGTCCCTATAAGTCATAATAATAGTAATAGCTAATATTTGGTAAGTGCTTACTAAGTGCCAGGCTTTTTCTAAGTGCTATGTTCAGTCTTGTATGACTTTCATAACAACCCTAAGAGGTAGGTGCTCCCTTTTTTGTAAGTGAGGAAACAGGCACAAAGTGGTTTGCCCCAAATCACATCGAGTCAGGGGCAGAGCTGGGCACCTGCCCGCTTAACCACTCCTCTTTCCTTCCTCTCTAATTTCTAGAAATTCTGTTATCTTGGATGGATGGGGAACTTCCTTATGGTTGGCCCCAGTTTTTTCTCAACTCTAGATAAAAAAATAGTGCCTGTTTTTAAACACTCCGTCACACTGCCTAGGACATAGTAGGTGCCCGGCAAATATTTGCTTACCTGACGTTTTTTATCAGAATAAGCCAAAGATAATACACAGCATGAGCCCGTGCAGTTCTTATCTTGACGAAACAACCCATAAATAAATGAATAAATAAATGAATAAATAAATAAATAAATGTGTGTGTGTGTGTGTGTGTGTGTACACAATCCCAGTTGTAGAAACTTGATTATTGACTTTGGCAATCCTTTCTCCATCTCTCTGTGCCAAGAAAGTTATTAGAATTGAATTGAGAGAGGCAGGGGCACAAGAATGGCCGAGACAAGATGCTGAGTAGTTGAAATTAATGACTCGTGGAGCTGATCTCCTGCCAAGGGCTACACCAGCTCCCGGGAGGAATCCACCACTCTGGCCAGTGGCCCAGCACTGCGGAAGCTGCAGGTCAGGTTTCTGGAGGGGACTCCCAGGTGGTTGGGGACCGACAGGTGTGGGAAGAAGGAGAAGGGCACTCTTCCCATTACCAAGGGCCAGATAGGCCAGCACCCACCAGTCTGAGAACAGTGAGGCTTTGCTAGACCCTTGTCCACCCCTGGCTGTGGAAAGAGGAGAGGATGCAGCGAAGGGGATGGAAGAGAACACAGTGTGATTCACAATCCGTCTGTGACAGGAAGACAGAGTGGCTTAATAACCCATAGCCGGATGAATGGAATATTCCTTCTTTCCCCTGGCAGGGCTGGGCCTCTGGTGCCATCACCCATAAAATGGACAGCCACCCAAGGAGCCGTGGAGCTAATTAACAAATATGTCCCCAAGTGTGCCAGAACCCAGTCCACTGGAACTGTAAAGATGGAGAGTGTTTAGACACAAGCTTAATGAGGAAAACACCAGCAGGGCTACTTAGCACCTCCTCCATTCACCTTCTCCTGCTCGGCCAGCTGCCTCCCGTCTCCTGTGTCGGCGCCCAGCATCTTCCTTTCTTTTGCGTTTTCCGTCCTTCTCCCACCAACCATGAAGCATGGGAGCCACCAGCTAAAGCTTGTGGCCAAGTTTCTGAGAGTGATTGCACCTTTATAAGCCTCTAAGAAGCTGCTAGCAAGGGTATGGGCTTTTATTAGTTGAGTTGTGTATATATTTGCTTCTCAGTGTACATATTTTCCACAACAGTAATAGTAACATGTACTGAGCCCCTCTTATATGTCAGGCACTCTTTTAAATGCTAAGAGTACTTAGGGAATCTGTGTAATTCAAGAGTGACCCACCTAGCAATACTGACATTGGAGGTTCTCCAACAATCCTACATTACAATACAAAGTCCAAAGCTCCGCTCACTTGCCCAGAGTTTTAAATGAGCTTATAGTTCCCAATCAGATAACTAGATCCATACTCTTAGTCACAATTGGATATCCCACTGCTACTGAACATCTAAGGAGAGCTGACTATGTGGGAAATAAATACCAAAACAAACAACAAACAAATGAAGCAGTATGCAGGGAGATGTGAGAACATGGGAGGAGAGGAGAATTAATGTTACATTTATCACGTCTTTATGGAGAGAAGATACTGCATCCAAGAAAAAAGAACAGGGTGAAACAAAAAAGGATCATTCAGAAGCCAAGATGAAATTCTTGGAAATTAAAAACAGCTGAGATGAAAAATTCAACAGTGAATCTCTCAGAAAGTATAGCAAAAAATCAAAGAGATTTAAAAAATCAGAAAAGAAAGCAAAATTAAAAGACTAGTTCAAGAACTCCAGTCTGTAAATAAGAGGAGTTCCAGAGAGTGAGAGAGAAGAGAACAGAAGGCAGAAAGGAATTAATTCCAAATGAAATTATTTCCCCAATTTTCCAAGAGATTAAAAAAAGACACATGTTTTCAGCTTCAAAGAATACATCAAATGTTGGGTCACCGTGAATGAAAATAGATTCACACTGAGGCATGTCATTGGAAATTTTCCAAAACTTGGAGGAAATAGTGTTTACGAGATTCTAGAGAAAGAAATAAGTCACATGCGAGAGTCAGAAATGAGGATGGTTTTGGACTTCTCAAGAGCATCACTGGAAATGAAAAAGAAAATGGGGCAACGCATTCCAAATTCCGAAAGGAAATGCTCTCTAACCTAGAGTTCCATACCCAGCCAAATTACCAAGAAAAAAAAAAAAGCCCAAAGATAGAATAAAGATATTTTCAGACATGCAAAGTCTCAAGAATGTATTTCCCAGGCAGCCTTTCTCGAGAAAGGGAAAGATATAACAGGAACAGAAGTTTCAATACCCTGGAGAGAAGTAAAGGGAATTCGCAGGAGAAGGGAGAGAAAAGATCCCAGGAGGACATTGCACACCAGCCATGGAGGGCAGCAGCCCAGATTGGTACAACACCAGTCAAGAGACAGGCATGTTGAGGTGCCCAGAGTCACTGTACTGTCTTTCCAACCCATGGACAAAATGCTCAGGTAAGCTTGGCCCATATTCTTTACTATGGGCTGTGCTCTCCTCCTCGCCTGCTCTCTCGCTGAGCTTGTCTGACCCCACAGAAGAACTCTGCAGTGACCCACTCCTAAGAGTTAAAGTAGGCGAGGAACTTAGATGAACTCAGAGGCGGAATCCACAGAGCGGTCCATTTTCCCCGACAATTTCTCTTCCCGTAGGAAGAGGCCACAGAAGCCCATGTGCACAGGAATAGTAAAGGGATCTGCAGACAATATGGGATGCAAAGAGTGTTATAATAACCAACGATATCTGCTAAGCCTACAATTGGTATGAAAGTCTTCAGCAGCTTGAAGTGTGAATAGGAACTCAGCTTTTAGATGTTCACATCCCACTCTCTCCTGAGTTATATTCAGCTGAAGATGCTCTATGCTTGGATTCCAAGGTCACACTCACATATTCAGCCTCTGTTCCCAAAGTAGGCTCTTTGTGCAAGCATGGTGGGTCCAGACAGAGAGGCTTCTCTCCACAGGTGCTTACTGTGTGGGAGTCAGCACTCCTGTGTCAACTATCTAGGTCCAAGCACTGAATTTAATGAGTTTCTCTGGGGAGCTTTTGGGCCCTTTCCTGACAGCTAACACCACTTAGAACCATCTCAATAACTGGAAAGATGATAAACACGTCAGGGGCTAGGACTTCTAGGTTCCAAGAGGTTCCTTGACTTCAAGCAATTTGGCCCATTTTCTTGCTACGGGTATTTAAAAGGGCAGGCTTTGTCGCCCAGGGGTTTCTGTCCCTTCTTTGCCTTCTAGGTAATGGATGTCTGTGAGGCTTACCTGGAGGGTATAGTCCAGCGACTTGAGAGCAAAATCTCACCCGGAGACGATGTGTCATCTCCAGCCAGACAGAAAACAGGTGAATGTAGTAAATGGTGGTTTTTTTTGCTACAGTTTCACCTAAGCTGGCCCCACCCTGCCCTGCAGGAAATGAATTTGGTTAACTTTCTACTCTGCGTTAGGGCTCTTTGTATCCATATCTTCTTTTAGACTAAGTTCTTTGAGGGCAGAAGTCCTAAGTGAGGATTCTTTATTTCCCCCATCCCACCCACCCCCAGTGCGTAGGACGTGCCTGACCCAGTGACTGCTCTCCATATGTTTACACAGTGAAAAAAATGAATACATAATTGAATTGATGCTGACTCCTGTGACATCCAAGATACATATGCCATGTTTTTAGGCTAAGGCAGTTCTGCCAGCTCCTGGGAAAAATCAGATCCATAACTATTAGAATAAAATCTCATGAATCTGGGTGTAAGGTGAGAAAGCCTTTCTTTTTTTTAAGTTCGTTTCTTTTGAGAGAGAGCACGCAAGCAGGGGAAGACCAGAGAGGGGGAGAGAGAATCCCAAGCAGGCTCAGCACTGTCAGCACAGAGCCCGATGCGGGGCTCGATCTCACAAACTGTGAGATCATGACCTGAGCTGAAATCAAGAGTCGGACGCTTAACCGAATAAGCCACCCAGGCGCCCCGAAGAAAGACTTTTTAAATTAGTGACAATTGTACATGATAAAATTACTTATAAAGAAATTCACTTATTTTATATACACAAATTTACCTTAACTCAAACTAGGCCGACTAGGGGTTCTATAACGGAAGTCTTAGAGGATTGAGGAGGGATGTGTTACATAGTCATTGTTAACGGATCGATAGATACGTCTGATGTGTTGCGGTTCTTGAAAGCAGTTGCTTTTTTCAGTGTTTTAAGCGTTCCTCATAGAATCGTGTTTTATTTTAAAATACTGTGGAGCGGAGCACTCCTACGTCGTGAGTGGGGATGTAAGTTGGCCCAAATACCTCGGCAGCATCTGCTAAAGCTGAACGGACGTCTACCCTGTGACCCTACGGTGCCACTCTCGGGTGTGCTGGGGCCCCACCACACACACACACAGGAATGTTCATGGCAGCGCTCTTTCCAGGAGTCCCAAACTATAGTAAACCAGTAGCCAAACTGGGATCTATCAACAGATAGAAACACCATGGTGGACAGCTCATATTTACACAATGGAATACTTCCCAGCAACAAAAAAAGAACTTCCTAACCATTGCCCGTCACAAGAAATGTATTGTTGAGAGAAACCAACTGCATTGCAAAAGGACATACACCACGTGATCCCATCCGTAGGACCAAGAGCAGGCGAAGGTGCATAACCGCAGAGGTCAGAATGAAAGATTATTTTGCGATGAGGCACAGCCTACGTGGGCCACAAGAGAACCTTCTAGCAAGCTGGAAATATTCTCCAGAGTTGGAGTAGTAGATTCATGGGTGTATACATATGGAAAAATGCATCAAACCATATACTCTTTGTGTTCTTTACTGTGTGTAAGTTGTACTTCAATTTTAAAACAATGCTGCAAAACTCAGTTCCCTTAAAAAAAAAAAAAAAAAAAAAAAAGCACCGTGAATTTCAACAGAGAAGTTTCAGATGCGGTTCCTTCCTGCCTCCTTTGTTTTTCCGGTAAGCCCTTCTCCTCCCACCTCCTTGGCTTGCTGTCCTTGGTGGGCTTCTTTTCCTCTGCCCGGGGCCATTCTGTGGTGGAGCCCTCCGTGTGCTCCTCTGTTCCTGTTTGGGTCCTCCCCTAGCGAGCTTTCACCTCCACCTGCTGATGTCCCTGCGTCCTGACATCTCCAGACCCCACCCTTCTGCAGAGCTTGGATCTTGAGATACACAGCCTGCTGGCTATCTCTGTTTGGCTGCCTCATACAAAAATCAAGTGCAGTCTATCCAAAACTTACTCGTTATTTTCAGTGTGACATTCTCCCTTTAGCACCCAGCTACCATCCAATGAATGGTACCTCCATCCACTCAAAGAAACCAAGAGGTCATCCCCGACTCTCCTCTTTTCTCCCTTTGCCATGTGCCTCTAGCAGCAAGAGCCATTGGTCCCACCTTTTGAGTAACCTCAGGACTTTGCTGTAGTCCCCAGTCGTGGTCTCCTGGATGTGGGGAGAGTCACCTGACTCATGCGCTTGTTTAGAGTTTCGCCCCCACCAACGCACCCCCTGATCATCTCCCTACAATGAGAAACTGATTATACCTCATTCCAGCTTCCCTTCCGTGACCAGCACCCCGCACCTTAGCTTGGACCACCACCCTCAATGTCCGTCTTTGTCTTATGTTCTTTGTCTTACGTTCCAGACTCGCCTCCTGCCCCCTTTATCTCAGGCAGCCTGAGTGAATTCCAGCACTTCTCCAGCTGTTTCACACTCCCTGGTCTGCGGAAACCCCTCTCTGCCTGTTCTCATTGCCACGGGGGAGCTCCTGGCTGTCCTTCACATCCTGACTTCTCCAGGTGCAGACGGACCCCCGTTTCCCTGCTCCCATAACACCCACAGTAGCGGAACTATTGGGCTGTTTTCGCCACTGGCTAAACTCTCAGGAGGCTGAGAGGTGTTTTGTCTTCTCTGTCCTCGGATCCTAAGATCATGGCTCAGAGCTGGTGCTCAACAAATTGGTTGCGTAAATGAGCAAAAGCTCAGTTGTTAGGTACAAAGACTTTTTTTGCATCAAAGACACACAGCTCAGCAAGTGCATTTCTAGCACCGTCACTGTTTCTATTTCTGAATCTAATTGCTAGTACACAAAACCGTTCAGGGCAGAAACTGCAGTAGGTGAAATGGTCCAGCCGCTCCCTTCCAATGCAAATGTTCTGTGCTCTTGTGAAATTTGCTGCCGTTTCAAAAGGGTGTAGGCCTTTGGAATTTTAAGCAGGAAAAAAAAAAATCGCTGTCCAGTGTTCTGCCTGGGAGATTCTCACCCCACTTTCTCCAGGAATGCCTCCTCCTTTCTCTCCCAGTTCAGATGGACAGCACTGAAAAATCACAAATCTGAGAAACCCAGGACGATCCCATGGGCATGGAGATTGCTGCATGGGCCAGAACCCAAGGCCCAAGGGCACAGAGTTCGCCTTCTCTAGACCTTGCCAAACGCTGGCCGTCCTTCCTGGTGGCAAGTTCAGAGGATCACGGCACACCCCCCACAGAGGTCAGCCAACCATGAATTTACCTAAAACTCCTTTTGACGTACTTTTAGGCCTCCACCCAACTCCCCGTTGGATAATGAATTCTGTGGGTTTATTACTTGCTGGCAACAGAATAGCATTTCCTTTCATTTGACCTAAAAGTCCCCTTGCTCCAATGTCACCAATCCCTTCCGAAATTCCGATGCTGAGATTGTGTGGGACAAGGACTTGCTGCCCGAGCCCTGTCTGCCCTTTGGGGCGTCGTGGACACTTCGAGCAGCCCCTCCCAGCCTTCAGCTTTCCAGACTGGAGTAAATATATGGTGTCTGGAAGAAGGCCCTGAACATAATAGATATTGAATAATGACGATGGAGCTGAATGATGATAAGGACTGCCTTTAAAAGGGGACTCAAGTTCTTGCCACGAGCCTGAGATGTGAGAATTCACTAATAAATCATCGCCAAACACAGTGTAGAGAGAAAACGAGTGGGTGTGCTTCGGGCCCCCTTGGTCCAGGGCCACGGGCTCATCTGTTCCCCCACCACCGGCTGTTCCGGTTTCCCAGCAAGGAGCCTTCCCTCTGTGCACGGGCAGCCTGCCTGTGGGAGAGGGCAGGACACTGGGCCAAACCACTCTGAGGACAGCGTCCTTGCGTCGGACGATTGTGCAAGGGGAAACCTAGTCTGTGCCCGGCTCCTGGTAGACGCTGGGCACTGCTCTAGGAGCTTTGCAGGGGTCACGCACTTTAGCCCACAGGCTAATAATCCTAGGAAGGATGTTGGGGTCCCTGTTATACAGGTGAGGAAACTAAGGCTCCAAGAAGCTGGGTAATGTGCCCAGGATGCCAGAAGCAGTGGATCCGGGCTTCAAAACCAGACCTGGTAGAGCCCAAATCCCATCCTCTATTAGTGATACTCCCTTGTCCCCTACCCAGGGGACCGTGTGGCCCCATATGACCCTCCCATCCTATGGAGGCCGGGGTTTTGTTCCTGTTCCAGGCAGCAGGACTGATCCCCTTACTGCCGGTTCCATCACCCAGGCCCACAAGGTGCCTCATGAGCTGGCCGGGGGCCCCTCCTTTCCTTTTCCTTGCCTTATCTGCTTGCAGGAAGCAGAGGGGCAAGATGGTAGCAGTGACTCATCGCCAGAAGAATAAATCTGGAGTGGGGGTAGCCCCAGTGGCATGGCTGGATGCTGTGACAATGGAAGAAAGTCCCCTGAGCTTTGTAAGGGTGTTGCCTTTTGCTGCTACAAAACAAAGGCAGAGAAAGGACAGCAGCTAGGGGTGGGGGCGACGACGGAGGAGAGCCAGTGGGGACTGCACCACTTGCCGGGGTGGAAAGGGAAGTCTCCAGGGGTTGGAGACTTTTCTGTAGCTGTAATTTGAGCCATTTGCAGTGCTGGGCAAATCGCAAGGTTTGGGTTTTTTTTGTTTTGTTTTGTTTTGTTTTTCTGTTTTTTTTTTTTTTTTTTTTTTTCCTCCTGTTTTTATTTAGCAGGTGGATCTGGCCTTCACACATGATGAGCTTTCTCCACGTCCTCAGCCGGGAATGCACAGGACCCCATGTTTCGATGGTTTAACCTCTGAAATGTATGAGGAAGCCCGCCCAGGCAGACGTGGTGAGGCGGCTGTGTTCTGTCCCCAGGTAGGTTCCAGCTTCTGCTAAGCAACAGATAACATGTGTCACTCTGCTTCCTTTTACCCTTCCCCCCAGGCTCTCCCAGGGCCTGGCCAATGGCTGAGATGGGGCACCGAAGACAAACGGGGGTGTCGGCGAGGTGCCGGGGAGCTTACCAGACAGACAGCTATCCAGGCAGCTCTCCCGGCAGGTGTTCCCGCACCACTCTTCAGGGGTCACCCTGCCCTCACGGTGGTGTGGCAGAAGCATAGCCAGGTTCTAGAATGGAGAAAGGAGCCTGAAGCATGGGTAGGCCAGAGGAAGAGGGCGACGGACCCCTCAAAGGGCATCATATTCCATGAGCATCTCATGCTATGGGCTGAATTGTGTTCCTCAGAATCCTTATGTTGAAACCCTAGTCCCCAAGGTAATTTGGAGACAGGGCCTATAAGGAGATAGTTAATGTTACCCGAGGTCCTAAGGGTGGAACCCTGATCTATTAGGATCGGTGTCCTTAGGAGGAAAGACACCAAAGAGCTTGATTCCTCTCTCTCTCTGCTCTGTGAGGGCACAACAAGAAGGTGGCCCCATCTGCAAGGTAGGAAGAGAGATCCTACCAGGAACCGAAATGGCCCCAACCCTTCGGTCTTGGACTTCTAGCCGCCAGAACTGTGAGAATTCCCAGCCTGTGGCATTTTGTTAGAGCAGCTGGATTAGACTCCAACCACCGAGATGGTAATTGCTGACAGATCAGGCTGACCTTCAGTTTCCCCCCTGCTTCCAGCAATGAAATTTCATCCTAGTCTCAGCGACCATTGTGCCACAATATCACTTTGTGAAAATGATGGCAAAGGTGCCACTTGTGGAGAATTTGCGCAGGGGAGGGATTTCTCTGCCTCATGCCCCCACCAGGCCATGCCTCTGGTGAGGCCTGAAAAGCCAGATCAGGCCCCAGCAGTTTCATGGAAGCCAGCCCCAAGCCTGGTTGCCCCGCAGGGTAACAGGTGCTCCGGGGGAACCTAGAACCTTCCAACCATGACTGTAAC